>NC_088869.1:7278055-7878055 GCF_032884065.1 Artemia franciscana | reverse complement strand
CTGAAGCAATTCTGACCCTTATCTTGCAGACAGCCTTGAAAATTCCCCTACCTCAATTCACATTTTTTTAAAATAATCGTTTTAAGTAATATTTATTGTAACTTGTTTGTTTATATAAATACTTTCCAGGGCCTTTTATTTAACACAGTTCCCTTTGATTAACTAAGAAAAAGAAAAAGAAGAAAAGGATAATCTCGCAGTGAAATACAACCAAATTTACTGCCTTTATTTTTGTTATAATTGACATTCCCTTCGTCTTGATATTCTAATTGAGGTTTCTCTGAAACTTTAAAGCAGATTAGTTTAAAAATTAGATGGTTTTGCACTTAGAATCGATATAGTCACACTTTTCTTCCAAAATTTATTGTTATTATTAAGGCATCTTACCCTGAGAGTCTTGTTACCTGTTACTTACCTGTTACTTCCCATCTTAACTGTTAAGGTCCTACTTACCCTGAGAGTTTCACACCGATCAAAAACAATTATTGACCTGTTTTGAGTTTTCACGAATCGGCATAACCCATTCCTTTTTTCAAAACGTATTTCCCTCTTAGGATCAATTGGCTCAGTAAACTCGCTAGGTAAGATCCAAACCGATTAGAGAGAAAATAAATATGGGTCTAATTTAAAGGGGTAACAAAACTATACAAGACAATTTTTCCATATATTCTTTTTCACCATTGAAGTCTTCTTGTCTCTGCCTATATCAAACAGTTCGTGGTAACGAACTGTAGTAAGGAGCGACCCGGCTCAATAGTAAACGAAACTATAAAAAAAAAAACTGAATTTTTATACCAATAGATATATCAAAAGAATCAGATTTTTATGCTGATTTTAAGTATATAAGTTTCATCAAATTTAGTCTTACTCATCAAAAGTTACGAGCCTGAGAAAATTTGCCTTGTTTTGGAAAATAAGGGAAAACACCCCCTAAAAGTCATACGATATTAACGAAAATCACACTATCGAATTCAGCATATCAGAGAACCGTACTGTAGAAGTTTCAAGCTCTTATCTACAAAAATGTGGAACTTCGTATTTTTTGCCCGAAGATCGATCACGGGTGCGTGTTTATTTGTTTGTTTGTTTGTTGTTTTTTTTCCCAGGGGTGATCGTATCGACCACGTGGTGCTAAAATGGCGCGAGAGGGCTTATTCTAACAGAAATTAAAAGTTCTAGTGCCCTTTTGAAGTGACCAAAAAAATTTGAGGGCACCTAGGCCCCTCCCGCGCTCATGTTTTTTCCCAAATTCAACAGATCAAAATTTTGAGATAGCCATTTTGTTCAGCATAGTCGAAAAACATAATAACTATGTCTTTGGGGCTGACTTACTCCTCCAAAGTCCCCAGGGGAGGGGCTGCAAGTTACAAACTTTGACCACCGTTTACATACAGTAATGATTATTTGGAAGGATACAGACCTTTTCATAATGATGTTTTGGTTGGGGGAGGGGGGTTGGGGGAGGGGGCTTGGGGGTGGATTTGTGGGAGGATCTTCCCTTGGAGGAATTTGTCATGGGAGAAGAGAAATTTCATGAAGGGGACGCAGGATTTTCTAGCATTATTTAAAAAAAAAACAATGAAAAAATAAATATGAAAAAGTTATTACGAATGAAAGTAAGGACCAGCATTAAAACTTAAAACAAACAAAGATTATTACGCATATGGGGGGTCCATCTCTTTTTAATAGCTCGCTCTTTACGCTAAAGTATTTTTAGTAATTTCAACTATTTATTCTACAGCATTTGTGATTCAGGGGTCAATCTTAAAAAATTGGGACAAAATTAAAGCTTTAGTGTAAAGAGTGAGGTATTAATGAGGGGGCATTAGACCGTGCTACTGTCCAGTCTGATCAGTTTCCAGGATACGATCCCTGTCGAAAACATACCCTCCCCTCATTGATCTCTTTAACAATAGATGCTGATCCACGTCGGTGATCAGACCTGTTTTCTATTTTCTATTAAGAATGTATCACCAAATGAGGAGTTGAAAAATAACACCTCAAATCTAACCCAAATTCCTCGTAAATTTTATCCCTGTCTTTACAGACAATATTCAACAATGTCAATTTATCACTTGCTATTATGCATATAATTGGAATTGTCCATTTAAACCTGTTGCTTAACGTTTAAATTGCAAAATTTATGTTCCGGTCAACGAAAATTACTCCCTCCCGATACAATAGGATTACTTAAATGATCATGTTCGTGGACTGATGTTTCTCAAGTACCCTCAACAAATTTCCTCTTACAAAACCAACACATTTGATTATGTTTCATTGCCAACTCGTCCTCTGGTGTTAGAGTCACTGGATAGTTTACTTTGCGCAGCCGTGAAATTGATTCCAGTCTCTTTGTAATTTTCCACCCTAATAAAAATATTTTACATCCAGTCCAAAAAAACCCTCAAAATTGTGAAAGTCCGAATGAAGTGTCTGTATTTCCGTTTGTAGGTAATACAAGTACACCTCACCCTACTTTCCATTTAAAAAATATTTTTTGAGCGATGGATGCTTTTACACAATCCCTATCTCCCGCCTCCCAAATCTGATTTTCAATCTTGCCTGCATAGGAGTGGGCTATGTCAATTGGATCCGCAATATCACATGGAAGGGTGTTGAAGCGGTCTCGAAATTCAGCCCTAATAACACAACTAGTGCGAATGGCGATGTCGGCTAGGTAAAATTCCGGTAATATAGTGAGTGAACCAGCACCACTTTTCCTGCTCCTCCTTCATCACGGTCAATTTGTGGGGTGATCACTTTCTCAACCTTGCTTTCTGGTATTTGGTCAACCTATTCATAATCTTTGTCGAGGCTGAGATTCCGTGCAAAGGCATCTAAATTAAAGTTGGAGGGAGCTACACTATTTGGGTTCACCCCCGCACTAAAATCTCCTCACTTTCACTTTCGGTTTGGGCCTGTTCAATTTCGAATAATGTTTCAATATCCTCATAGAAGTTGTGGGCCCCTTGAGATGATGATAATGTCGGTATGTGAAACTAAAGAATTGATAAGAGTTTTTTAGCCCTTTGAAAATTTTTTGATTTCATCCTGAAAAAGAATTTATATTATACTGAAAAATGAATATATAATTAGTATGAAAATTTCTGAAGAAGGCAAAGTCACCATTTGGAAATGTCGAGGGTTTTCTACCAACTAAAGGTGTAATGACGAGAAAGTAATCCATACCTGGAACCAAAGTAACCATTTGGGTATGGAGACCAGTTTAAAAAAAAATTAAAGACCAGAAATTACCCTATATATGTGGGTAAGCTGCCCCCTTCGTGCTTCAGCAATTAGAAAGTTCCCTCTTGAAATTATGTATCTTAAATATCACGAAGAGCAGCTACTATGCTAGAAAAATCATTCAGCAAATAATCAATTAATTGATTGAATTGATGTTAATCCCTTGAAACATTTATGATAAAATCCTGAAAGGAAATATATTATTACCCCAAAAAAGAATATATTATTAAGCTAAACTCCAGAAACGCTATTTCAAGGGATAAGGGGGCAAAGCATTACATTATCCTGTATTGATTTTTCAGGAAAAAAGGAGTTCCTTTATACAATGGCTTGTTATTCTTCTAGTGGGACCTGGCAGTTCCCTTTTGTTCTCTGAGGACACCAAGATTTTCTAAAATGGATATATCCCAAGATACCAACAGGTAGTCTCTATGTTAATTATGGATACCCCCTCCCCCACCAAAAAACGGGTGCGATTATACTCAAATAGGAGCTAGCATAATTCAGTATATTGAATAAACAAGTAAAACACCGTCCCCCTCGCTATTGTATAGCTCCATCGCCGACAAACTTATCTAATTTTTCTTGAAAAATATACGCCCTTCACTCGCCTTGTTTTTTTTCAAAGCGCTTCCCGGATTCTGACAGAGATACGATTAACAACCGTCAGGATATTTGGGTAACCTTTAATGATAACCCTGTCGGGTAAAAGGGATAGTTGCTAGAAAACAGCCAGCGTTACTCAATTACACAGGGGTATATCCCATTTTTCTGTTAAATTTAAACACTCTCATATTACGCACGAATCACAAATAAAGAGGATTTTTCCAATCAAATTGACGAGCTATATTTACATTATATTTTGATTTCTCTGAGGGGGCCTATTTTCTTATATTCAATTATGACTGCTTCCATTTTAAGCCGTCAACATAAGCTATTGTATGCTAGTTAATTGCCAAAAAAGTCACTTTTATAACACCTGCCTTCTATGGTGAATTGTCAATAAAAAAAATTGTTTCCTCGCGTTAAATGGATACACAAATGTAACTTATTTATGCGTTAAATGAGGGGCACGGGTAATATGCTTTCCCTATAGTAAGAAATCAATAGGTAAAAAAGGACGATTTTGGCTATAATAATGAATTATTGAGTGAGAGCCCCACCCCCTTAATAAGGTCAGATATAACCGTAGGCTACAGACTAAAATTTTACTAATTGTGATGCTTTGTCTCTAGGCTACACTATTGACTATGCCTATTTCTCATAAAAAGTTGTCTTTTACAAAATGTAGCCTAAATCAGCAAAAATTGCTAAAATTCTTGTTCATATACTTTTTTGCTATCTTGAAAAAGGGCTAGGTTGGGGAAATGAGACTTTCAGATACGGATCTACAGACTAATCTTTGTCCTAAGAAGGTATTTTGAAGTGCTTAGCAGGCCCAATTTATCGCGCTTTAAGGAAATAAGCGCGAATCTGCGCACTTATGTCCAAAAGAAACTCTGTATTCTCATTTGATTGATATTGTGGCCTGGATTTCAAATTCTTGGCCTGGAATGGAGGCTATTTTGGGCTTCATCAAATTCTCTGGCAGTGTCATGATGGCAAATTTTTTAAATAACACTTGAAACCTTTTTCTTTACTTTTCTTTGAAAAGCTTTTATCATGATTTTCTTATTTATTCATTCGAAGAATGCTTCTAAGCTTAAATATTGAATATAAAGCTGACAATTTAAGCAAATTCAAACTTTTTTAAATGATCAAAATAAGATGTATTTTTTTTCTTTTGTACGAAGCAACCCCCCCCCCTCTTACATAAAAAAGATGTGGGCCAATCTCTGGCCCCCCCCCCTCAGAGTGGAGCAAATGTGGCGACTGCCGCTCTGCAAGGCCATGATGTGGGCCCTTCAGGTGCTGGGGTGAGCATGGAAATCCTGGAAACGGGGTCTTTATTACTCACCAAGCAAGATGGAGTTTCTGGCCCTTGCAGAAGTAAAGTCACTGACACTCTTTAATATTTTTTTGCAAAGCGTAATGTTTTAGCAGTAGAAAACTTAATGTTTTTTCGGCATGGGGAAATAACTAGGACGTTGGGAACCTTGTTCAATACCCCTGGAGGGAGGTTTGAGGGTATAGTCTATCATAAGAAATAGGTTTCTTTTCAGCTTAATAAAGGGAAAATACTAGGACCTTCTCGATACTTTTCAGGGGGCTTTGAGAAGCCCATAGCCCACAAAGAAATGGGCTTTTCACCATGCTTTAACGCTAGAAACTTAGTGTATTTCGGTATAATAAATCCATTCTTTTTGAAAATAACTCTAGGTTTGGAAATAAGATGTTTTTTAGATTCACCTAGAGATACTTGTCTTGACCGTGCTTTCCTGAGGTATTTTTTGTGCTTTCCGGAGGTTATTATGAGCCCACTCATAATGTACGGCCCTTGCCCCACAGGCTGCGGGAATATTACATCGACTCAAGTCATTTCCGCAACCTTATCTGGTTTTCGTTAAAAATCATTTTCAAAAAAGTTTTAGTTTTGTTCTAAATACGTTATATTCTCTTTTTCTTCCCGTACAATATACTTGGGAAATATTGTTTTAATATTTTTTCTTAACGGTGATTTTAGATATATATAACACCTCCTTCTTTCAAACCAACTGCTCTTAGCGTACTAGCAAAAAAAAAAGTATTTTTCAGTTTTTCTTATAAAATTCATTACTAGGGGCCCCATCTTTTCTCGGTGAAAAGAAAGACAGTCTTTTAATCTCTTTGGCAAAAACAATTTTAATTTAATTTATTTTAGTCGTTGTAAGAGGTAAAACCGTTACGGTATTGGGTGCCTGGGTATTTGTAACGTCTTGTCATAAGGTTTTTTTTTCCAAAATTAAGGCCCTAAATGAATTTTCCTAAAGCCGTGACTTACCAAAATTATTTTTTTTAGACCAGAAACAAACATTTATCTTATTGTGAACAATCTTATTAAATAGATAATACTTTTATATGTGTATATTTGATATCCTGGTGGGCAAATTATTATTATAATTTTTCTGCCACAATGCGTAGAATTCAATCCGAAGCGATTAAAAATACGACCCTCACTGCACGGTTACAAAACCGTGCATCTTTCTTTCGCTCGGAATAAACGGGTTTGCCAAGTAACAACTTGCGCTTTGAAATTCTTCCTGCTTATTCTCATTTTTTTTAACCTCCAGATCAGCTAATTCAGTCAGCTGGCGAGTTTCCCATCCCCCAAGGGAAATGGGAGGGAAACAAATTTGCCCAAAGTTAGGACATATCTAGATGGGTTTTTCACACCAAAAAAAAAAAAAATGGTAGTATGACAATTTCTAGAAGAAATTATTGTGCCGTTTTCGAGAAAAATTTTTTATACAGCTAATACTTGTTTAATGTATTAATTGTTTAAGTAACTAATATTTTAAGATAACGGAAGCTCACTATACACCCAAAGTTTAACGCCTTTCTCAAAGAGTTTATAAATTATCACCTTGACTGTCTCTATCATGTTCTTTTATTAAGACTTTTTCTAGTCATAAAGTTAAGCCAGTATTTTAATTAATTTATTTTATTTAGTAGTTGATATTTTGTTTTTTATCTACCAGTTTTGAATTGTGTCTATTTCTTCTTAAGAACTAAAATTTTTATGAACTAAAATTTATAGATTTCGTAATTATACAGTACTATAAGTTGTAAAATCATGTATTTTTAAAGTGATCTAAAAAATAAAGCATCATTTGAGGTAGGCGGAAAATTCAGTATTTTTCCTAAATAGTCTAAATTTCTTCCTAAACTTGTTTTATTTACTTTTATAACAAGCGTGGAGGTGTAACTTATAATTATAGCTTGAAATTGCTGTTGAAATACAAAAATAAACAATTTGTACGAGGATATAGAAAATCAAGGGCATATCCAAGTTTTTTGGGGGGACCGTATTTTTCTGGGGAGTTTCACAAAAAAGTTTAAAAAGTGCATCGAAAATTTGTTTTATTAGCATTTTATTACGTTGTTACCAGTCGACAAATAATTTCGGGGTGAGCGGGTTCAAACCCTAGCCTCCTGGATACGGCTTTGTAAAAAATCAGAGCGAAATCTGAAAGACCCTAAGACTGGGGGATGGGCTTGAAGTTGTGTTCTCTGTATGGACCTAAATAAAATGATGACAATTGACAATAAAATGATAAATAATGTGGATGCAAAAACAAAAGATTAGAAGGATTCAAACATGGAGTCATAAACACAGTCTTTGTTTGTGCATTCCGCTTTTATTCAGGGATATTCCAAACTATTATTGCGATTATCGGGACTATATAATTATTGGCATTATTCCAAAAATGTCTTAATAACGTCCATACAACCTTTTGAATAACCAATCGAATGTTATAATTGTTGTTTTTCATTTTTGTTCGTCCCCTACTGCTCAGAAATTGGATTCCTGAATCATATTTACACTTATGTGCAGTTGTCTATAAATGAGAAGTTGCTTTACTGACAAGTAGGGCTGCCTAACAAAGAAAATCACTAGATTTTAGTGATTTTTGGTTGATTTAGTGATTTTTCTTCAATAATCTAGTGATTTATCTGCTGATTTAGCGATTTTTTGTCTAGGCAATAAAACAATCACTTGAATAGTGATAAATCACTAGGGGTGGCAACCCTGCTGACAATAGGTAACTGATTTACGTTTACATCAAACAGTTTGTGGTAACGAACTGTAGTAAGGAGCGACCCGGCTCAATAGTAACCGAAACTCTAAAAAAATGGAATTTTGAAACCAACAGTTACATCAAAAGAATCGAATTTTAATGCTGATTTTAAATATATAAGTTTCATCAAGATCAGTTATATCCATAAGAAGTTACGAACCTGAGAAAGTTTGCATCATTTCAGAAAATAGGGGGAAACACCCCCTAAAGGTCATACAATCTTAACGAAAATCTCACCATCAGATTCAGCATATCAGAGAACCTTGTTATAGAAGTTTCAAGCTCCTATCTACAAAAATGTGGAATTTGCATTTTTTGCTAGAAGACAGATCACGGATTTTTTGTTTGTTTTTTTTGTTGTTTTTTTCCCAGGGGTGATCATATCGACTGAGTGGTCCTAGAACGTCGCGAGAGGGCTCATTTTAACGAAACTTAGAAGTTCTAGTGCCCTTTTTAAGTGACCGAAAAATTGGAGGGCACCTAGGCCCCCTCCCACGCTCATGTTTTCCCAAAAGTCACCGGATCAAAATTCTGGGATAGCCATTTTATTCACCATAGTCGAAAAACCTAATAACTATGTCTTTAAGACGACTTATTCCCCCGCAGTTCCCGTGGGAGGGGCTGCAAGTTACAAACTTTGACCTGTGTTTACATATAGTAATGGTTACTGGGAAGTGTACAGACGTTTGTAGGGGGATTTTTTTTCGTTTAGGGGGAGATTTGAGGGGGGGTTATGTGGGAGAATATTTCCATGGAGAAACCTGTCATGGGGGAAGAGAATTTCAATGAAGGGTTGCAGGGTTTTCTAGCATTATTTGAAAACAAACAATGGATAAATAAATATAAAAGTTTTTGAGCAGCATTAAAACTTAAAACGAACAAAAATTATTACACATATGAGGGGTTTACCTCCTCGTTATACCTCACTCTTTACGCTAAAGTATTTTTAGTAATGTTAACTATTTATTCTACGACCTTTGTGATTCAGAGGTCATTCTTAAGGAATTGGGACAGAATTTAAGCTTTAGGGTAAAGAGCGAGGTATCGACGAGGGTTGAACCCCCTCATACACGCAATAAAAACATACGAATATAGAAGTTCGTTACGTAAGTTAAATCGTAAGTTACGTATATTTTTTACCAATGAAAACATTTGTAAAAAATTAAAGTTGTAGTTGCTTTTTTAAGTAATCAAAAAATTGAAGGGCAGCTTGGCCTCCTCCCTCGCTCCTTTTTCTCAAAATCTTCCGATTAATTGCAATTAATTAATATGCGAATTTCGTTTTAATTATTTATGTGCGGAGAGCTAAGATCAAAACATGTATTAATTCAAAAACGTCCAGAAATTAAATAATTTTTTTTTTTAATGAAATTAAGGAGCAACATTAAAACTTAAAACGAACAGAATTACTCTGCATATGAAAGGGGCTTTTCCTCCTCAACGGCCGGCTCTTTACGCTAAAGTTTCTTACTGTTTTAAAAATAGAGTTAAGAGAAAGAGTCAAACTTTAGCGTAAAGAGCGGGCCGTTGAGGAGGAAAAGCCCCTTTCATATGCGGAGTAATTTCTGTTCGTTTTAAGTTTTAATGTTGCTCCTTACTTTCATTTAAAAAATTGTTTTTTATTATTTAATTAACATTTAGGGGGTCAAATGGTTTTAAATCGATGGACTATTGAATACGCGCTTTAGCTTCAAATACAATAAATTAATTAATTATAATTTTATAATATAATTTATATAATATAATATAATAATATAATATAATATAATTTATATAATATAATTATTATATTAGATAATATATAATATATATAATAATATATAATATAATTATTATATAATATAATAATATAATTTATATTTTATATATATAATTATTAATATAATTTAAATATATTTTATATATTTATAAATATAAATATATTTATTTATATTTTATATATATATTTTAAATATCATTTATGAAATTCTCCAGGGGAAATTTCATAAATATATTTTATATAATATAATTATTAATTAATTAATTAATAAATTAATTACCTTCCACTGTTCTGTCAGAATGTTATTGAGTTGTAAAAAAGTTTCGTCTATTAATAACCTCAAAACCGAGTTTGGTTCTTTAATTAAATTTCATCGATGTATATCTTCTACAATTTAAGAGGCAATATATTTGCAAATGGGATTGATTTTTGGAGCACATTTGGCAAGCACAACTGAGTAAAAAATGTCTTCATACAAGGCTCTTACCTAAATTTTTGATTTTGAAATGATTTAACATATTTCAAGGAGGATTATACCCCTAGGAGGAAGGGGGGGGGGTAGTAGTTTGTATCGACTGTTCTTTGTGTTGTTTTGTTTTATTTTGTCTGATTTTTCATTTTTTCACTTTTTCATTAGCCTTTAAAAGAATTAAGGTGGAGGGGTGGTAGAAACAATCTTATTTGAGGCAATTTCTACTCGTTTCAGGTTTCATTTATTCATTTTTTTAATCCCTGTTCGCTTTATGTTAGATTTTTTTTATTACTAAAAAACAATTTTTTTTCAAATGAAAGTAAAGAGCAGAATGAAAACTTAAAGCGAACAGAAATTATTTCGTATGTGAGGGGGACTGTCCCCTCCTCAATACCCCTCTTTTCACGCTAGTGTTTTTTTTACTTTAAAAAAGCTTCTGATTCTGATTAAACAACCCCTGTGTTTCAGGAGTCGTTCTTAAGGTATTGGTACAAAAGGTCGAATCTTAGCCTAGAGAGCAGGGTATTGAAGAAGGGGCAGTCCCCCTTCATATACAGAATAATTTCTCGTCGTTTTAAGTTTTAAAGTAGCTCCTTACTTTCAGTTGGAAAAAATTTGTGTTTTTACTTAATTTATGGTCGTTTCTCAAATAATACCACGAAAACCACCTCCCTCTAAATGGAAAATCCCCCCATACTAAAATTTCTTCCATGAAAAGTTCCTTCCGCATGAAATCCTTCCCAACCGAGAAATTACCCTTGGAAAATTCCATCCTCGCTACAAATTTCCCCTAGAAAATTTCTTGTGGTCGAATCCACGTGGCAAATTCTCCTTAGCATACTTTCTTTTATAATATATTTATTTTTTATTTAATTTCTAATCGTTTTTCAAGTCATGGTGAAAATCTCCTCTATATGGAAATTTTTCCCTGGAAATCCCCACCCCCCAAATGAAAAGTTTTGAACCTGGAAAGTTTCCCCTGGAGAATATTCCTGGTGATACGTTCCCCATGGAGAATTTTTCCCGTTGGGAATTGCCCCTACTTAAAAATTTCCTAGAGATTTTCATCTAGGCTGAAAATTTCCTTCGTAAAATCCGCCTATAACATCTCAACTTGTAAAATAGAGTCACCACAGAGAAAGTAAGACAAATAAAATAGATTTTGTGTATGAATTCTCGAAAATTCCTTCCGTATAAAATTTTCCCTTGAAAGTTTGCCCCAGAAACTTCCCTCACACTGGAAAATACTCCCGTACAAAAGCTCCCCTCCAGAAAAAAGTCTGTACACTTCTAAATAGCAAATACTATGCCCAAAAATGGGCAAATTTAGTAGCTTACAGCCCTTACCCTACGGGCTCTAGGGGGTCATATCATCTTCAAATAAATAGTTATTGGACCTTTCAACTATGGTGAACAAAATGGCTCTCTCAAAATTTTACAGGGAGACTTTGAGGAAAGAGGGCGTGGAATAGGGGCACGTTGTCTTCTAGTTGTCTGGTCTATTAAAAAGGGCACTAGAACCTTTAATTTCCGTTCAAATGAGCCTTCTCTGGATCCTCTAAGGCTTTTGGTTCAATAAGATCGGCCTTGGGAAAAACATCAAATAAAGACGCATCCGTGATCTTTCTTCTGGCAAAAAATACACATCTCAAATTTCTGCAGATGAAATCTTGAAACCTCTACAAAGTGTCAACAGTAAGGTTCTCTGATACGCTGAATCATTCGATGCAATTTTCAATAAGATCCCTTGACTTTTGGGGGATGTTTCCTCTTTTTTCAAAAATTGGGCAAATTCTGCCAGGCTTGGTGCTTTTGATGAGTAATATTAAACTTGGTGAATCTTATATATTTGGAATCAGCATAAAAAACCAATTCTTTTGATGTATTTATTGTTATCAAAATTCCGTTTTCAGAGTTCTGTTTACCATTGGGCCGAGTTCCTTCTTGCTCCTTCTATTTAGTTCCTTCTTACAGGTTACTACAACGAACCGTTTGATACAATCTTCCATTCAAATAGTGTAAAAGGCAATCGGTGGATATTTATATAAAACATAATTACCCATTAGGGCTAACTACATTTGCCCTACTCATACCTCCCTTCTCCGTAAAGTAAGATAAAACACTTGTGTAAAGGGCAGGTGTTTTAAGGGGGAAGGGGCAGTCCCTACATATAAATAAAAAAATTCAGGTAAGCACTAGTTAAACCTTACTGGCAATAGTGGGAGGCTAAGGGGGTGACACATAGGTCATAAGCGGTATAATTTCTGTTTTTTTTTAAGTCTTGATGTCGCTCTTTACTTTCATTTCAGTAAAATTCGTTCTTTTTCTAATTGCAGTTCGTTTTTAATGTCATATTTTGTGTAATACAAAATAAAAGTGGAGATTTTACAGGGAGGCTTAACTTTTGCATAACAAAATTTCAAAAATGGGAATTCACCATAATAAGACAACTCTAAGATTTATTTTTTTAAAGCTACTTGAAATACTACATGATTTTTCAGGAAATGGTTTTCATATTCTTAGGGGAGATTTCGCTGCAAAAATGTTGCTCTTGGGGAATGCCCTTCCAGTCTTCCACCCTGGGGCCCGTTAGGGATACAATATGATATCAAACATTTCGTGATAACGAATTGTGAGTAAGGATCGACGCGGCTCGACAGCAATCGAAACTCTAAAGAACGGTATTTTGATGTCAAATCGATTTATCGAAAGAGTCGACTTATTATGGAGATCCCAAATATATAAAAAACATTAAGCAGAGTGTGACCCATCAAGGGCTAAGAGCCTGAGAAAATTTGCCTGATTTTCAAAAAGGGGGAAATCACATCACCATATACAGCATATCAGAGAACCCTATTATAGAGGTTTCAAGCGTATCCTAGAACCCTAATGTAGACGTTTCAAGTTCCTTTCTGCAAAAAGGATCCCGGATGCGTCCTTGTTTTCCTTTTGTTTGTTTATTTTCCCAGGGATGATCCTATCGAACCAATAGTCCTAAAAAACGGGATAGGGCTCATTCTTGCAAAATTTAAGCGCTTTACTGTCCTTTTAAGTGACTAAAAAGATTGGGAGGGCAAACAACCCCCTTTCAACGCCCCTGTTTTCCGAAATTTCTTCCCATCAAAATTTTGAGATAGCAACTTGTTCAGCATAATTGAAAGGTCCAGGAGAGGGCATGACCCCTCAAAGTCCCTGGAGAAAGGTCATTGTTATTATAACCATATCATAGTTATAACCCCACAAAGTTATAAATTCGCCAATTATGTAGCCTAAGTACCGTGTTTGCTGTTGGGAAGTGCGCATACATTTTTCTCGGGGAGGGGGGGTCTGGGGTAAATTTTCACAGGGATTGAATTGTCTAGAGGATATTTCCATGTGGAGGGGGATCTTTCATTGGAGGTGGAGTCATATTTTCTGACATTATTTAAAAAAGAGATCAGAAATTAAATAACATAACAAGTTTTTTTCAACTGAAAGTAAGGAGCAACGTTAAAACTTAAAAGGAACAAAAATTATTACATATATGAGAGGGTTTCCGTTTTCTCAACACCTCGCTCCTTACACTAAAGTTTCGATGTTGTGGAATTTTTTAATAATGAATCCTGAAACAAAAGGGTCGTTTAATTAGAACAATAAGAAGCTTTTTTAAAGCACCAAAAGCTTTAGCATGAAGAAATAGGTGTTAAGCAGTGAGCAACCCTCCTCATATACGTGATAATTTCTGTTCGCTTTAATTTTTTGTGCTGCTCCTTACTTTGAGTTGAAAAAAAGCTTTTTTTTTAATTTAATCAAACAGTTCGTGATAACGAACTGTAAGGAGCGACCTGGCTCAATAGTAAACAAAACTCTAAAAAACGGAATTTGATAGTAATAGCTACATCAAAAGAATTGTATTTTAATGCTGATTTTAAATGTACAAGTTTCATCAAGCTTAGTCATACCCATCAAAAGTTAAGAGCCTGAGAAAATTTGCCTTATTTTAGAAAATAAGGGGAAACACTCCGTTAAAAGTCATAGAATCTTAGCAAAAATCACACCATGAGATTCAGCATCTCAGAGAACCCTACTTTAGAAGTTTGAAGTTCCTATCTACAAAAATGTGGAATTTTGTATTTTTTGCCAGAAGGCAGATCACCGATGTGTGTTATTTGTTTGTTTGTGTTTTTTTTTGTCCAGGGGTGATCGTATCAAACCAGTGGTCCTAGAATGTTCAGGGAGGAATCATTCTAACGGAAATGATAAGTCCATGTGCCCTTTTTAAGTGACCAAAAAAATTTGAGGGCACCTAGGCCCCCTCCCACGCTAATTATTTTCTCAAAGTCACCGGATCAAAATTCTGAGATAGCCGTTTTATTCAGCATAGTCGAAAGACCTTATAACTATGCCTTTGGGGACGACTTAATCCCCCACAGTCCCCTTGAGAGGGGCTACAAGTTACAAACTTTGACCAGTGCTTACATATGGTAATGGTTATTGGGAAGTGTACAGACGTTTTTAGGGGGATTATTTTGTTGGGGGAGAGGAGGGGGATATGTTGGGGGAACTTTCCATGGAGGAATTTGTAATGGGGGAAGAAAATTTCCATGAACGGAGCGCAGGATTTTCTAGCATTATTAAAAAAAAAGAAAAAAAAATATAAAAAAGTTTTCACAACTGAAAGTAAGAAGCAGCATTAAAACTTAAAACGAACAGAAATTATTACGCATATGGGGGGTTCACTTCCTCCTAATATCTTGTTCTTTGCACAAAAGTATTTTTAGTAATTTCAACTATTTATTCTACGGCCTTTGTGATTCAGGGGTCATTCTTAAGGAATTGGGACAAAATTTAAGCTTTAGTGTAAAGGGCGAGGTACTGACGAGGGGGAGAACCCCCTCATATATGTAATAAAAACATGCGAATAAAGAAGTTCGTTGCGTAAGCTAATTTGTAAGTTACGTATATCTTTTACTAATAAAAAATGTTCGTAAAAAATTAAAAGTTCTAGTTGCCTTTTAAGTAACCAAAAAATTGGAGGGCAACGAAGCCTCCTCCCCCGCTCCTTATTTTCTCAATACCATTCAATAAAAACTATGAGAAAGCCATTCAGCCAAAAAAATAAATATGCAAATTTTGTTTTAATTATTCATCTCAAACATGATGTCTCAAACATCATCAAAACATGCATTAATTCAAAAACGTTCAGAAACTAAATAAAAAAAAACAGGTTTTTTTAAACTAAAAGTAAGGAACGACATTAAAACTTAAAACGGACAGAAATTACTTCGTGTATGAAAGGGGCTGCTCTCTCATCAACACCCCGCTCTTTACGCTGAAGTTTTTTTACTGTTTTAAAAAAGGAGAGTTGAGAGAAAGAGTCAAACTTTAGCGTAAAGAGCGGGGAGTTGATGAGGGAGTAGCCCCTTTCATATTCGAAGTAATTTCTGTCCGTTTTAAGTTTTAATGTCGTTCCTTACTTTCAGTTAAAAAAAAACTTGTCTTTTTATTTAATTTATTATAAAAACCCAACTGAAAAGCCATTACAGCAAACAAAATAATACAATTAATTGATAAAGGAACATTCTACAAATAAAAATATATTCGCGCAAAAACCAGAACACGATACCCCACAGTTTTCAATGTGCTTATTCTGAGGAATTTCCCAAGACACTTAACATTATTGTGTCAATATGATTTTCACTTCAAACTAAAAAAATCTCTAATCAAAGGGAGCAATTCTCCCCTCACGAGGGAACATGCTGCAGCATCTATGTTACCTGCTTAGTATAAATATGTTATGCCGAATGACAGACTACTAGAGATTGAATCTCTGTTATATTAATCTCTGTTATGAAATACCTGTTGATTCAATAATGTACTGAATATCTTCCGAATAATTTATGTATTGTTTGGAATAATAGATATATTATTTTAATGAATATCCAGTTATAGAAATCAACTCTATTGAACCACATTCTGTATATCTGTAATACACAGATATAATATCTGTACTATAAACAATATATCTACAGAATTAGCACATAAATCTATTAATCTATTCATGTAGACTAATCTAAAAATATAAATGTTAATAAGGTTATTATTAATAGATTGATGTTAATTAATTTATGATGGTTAATAACTATCAATCTGAGGTCAATTAAATATAAAAAAATTCGTTTTTTTCATTTCTAAATTCAAAACTTGGAGAATTTTTTATCTAAAAATTAAAATTTTATTTCAGATCAAAATTGAAATATTTGGAAAACAAATGCTTCGTTCTCAATACTTTGAAAATAACACAATTTTCTTACAATTATTTCTTACAATTACAATTAGGCATTTTAACAATGCCTACCTTTGTTAAAAAAAAAAAAAAAAAAAAAAAAAAAAAAAAAAAAAAAAAAAAAAAAAAAAAACATGCATTCATTGGAAGGACCTCGTATATATATATATATTTTTTTTTTTATAGAAAATTTGGCCAATAAATTTACTTAGAAAGGTTTGGGAGTCCTTTTTTAACGGATCTTCAAATTTTGTTTGGGTTTGTCTTTTGTCATTATGAAAGACATACCGCCTAAACTTGGTTTCTTTTAATTGTTCAGGTGGTGGGACAAAACCTTTTTCTTTTGCCTCGGCTTGTCTTTAGTAAATTATGAAAGACATGCTGCCGAGCCTTTGTTTCTTTTAATTGTACTGGTGGTGGGACAAAAACTTCTATTTCTTCCAATGATTTATCTAGTCCATATTTCTAATTTTCAAAGGTATGGTAGGCATTGATGAACTTATCCATGTCAAAATGCATGGCCTAATATTCGTCATTATCATTTTCAATTTGTTTGGTTTGTTTTGCCTCGGCTTGTGTGTCGTCATTATGAAATATAGGCCTATATCGCCGAAACTTTTTTTTTTTTTTTTTTTTTTTTTTAACAAAGGTAGTCATTGAAGACCTTATCCATGTAAAAATCCCTAACCCAGTCACCATCGCTATCATTTTCAATTTTGACTCGTTCTTTGTATTTGTCTGTATTTGCTCTTCATTTCCATTTTTGACTCGCTCACTTGCTCAGTGTTGCACGTCTTATAACCACATGTGTTTTCGTTCTTTTTTTTATTTTTGACACGCTTTAATTGTCATTTTCACATATCTTCTAACCAACCGTATCTTTGCTTTTCATGTTCATTTTTGACATGTTTTTAGATTTTGATTACTTCAGACAATTTAGTAATGGCCTTTGCTTTAGCTGCCCGTATTGTTGCTGTCGTAAATGATGGTTCTGGTTTTCGATTTTCACATCTTATCACGTTTTATAGTTGAGGTGTTGATTACAAAGAATCATTATTTATAGTATCTGTAACTGCAAATTCTGTTCTTTGAGCCTTCCAACAGACATTATATTATATAAATAGTTTATGCGTTGGAAACTCAACAATCTTATCTATGCTATGCATGACATCATACAAGAAAATACTTATGTAATGACATAAGAAATGCTTTACGCTCTTACGCTCTTAACAAATTTTCTCAGACTTCTGACCTGTCTAGATTTTTTTTTTTACAAGATTAAATAAAAACAAGTTTTTTTTAACTGAATAAGGAGTGACACTAAAACTTAAAACGAACAGATATTACTCCTTATATGAAAGGGGATCTTCCCTCCTCAACGCTCTTTACGCTAAAGTTTGACTCTTTCTCTCAAACCTACTTTTTAAAACAGTAAAACGCTATATATATATATATATATATATATATATATATATATATATATATATATATATATATAATGCAAAATTTCATATTTTATGCCAAGGAACTTGAAACCTTCTTAATAGAGTTCTTGTAAATGTCTAATGTATGCTTTAATTTCCATCCAGATCACATCCTTTTATAGGAGGTTTCCTCCCCCCTTTTTTGAATTACTCGAATGTTCTTACAAATATAACTTTGTGTGCGTTAGCTTAAATAAACTAATTTTATGTGTGTTCAAAATCGTCATGAAAAGCGAATACTTTTGTCCCATTTAAGGGCCTTCAAGATGATGTTTTTAGAGTTTCTGATACTATAGGCATTAGTAGTTCTTGATTTACAGTTTATTACAACGTGTTTAACTTTATCACTCCTTTTTCTAGGTTTTAATGTCGCCCTTCCAAGAATCTTTTTAAACATTTATCAAATTTATTTTTAAAAAGGAACTTTTAGTTAAAATAATCCTCCTGCGAGGAACGCATATTTACTAAAATTTCACGGGTCATGCTCAAGTTTATTTAAAGGAAATCGTTTACTTTAATAATAGCAGTAAGACATTATATTATTAAAATCGTCAAGCATGTACAATTTAATTACTAATTACAGGGCAGCGCTTTGAAAAATCAATTTATAATATTTGAATCATCCCTACATCCTTGATGATAAATAATAAAATTCATTTTTTTGTTACAAGTCCTTCACAGTGTTAAATTGAAACGTCTTTATCTGTGAAGTGAGCTATTAAAAAGTTTTTTGATTATGATCAGTGATAAAGTAGCCAAAAAGTTTATAATTATTGACCGGGATGCTATTATCATCATCAGAAATTTAGGGATTCAGCACGATACTTTAGAATCGTGAAGTACTCTTGGCAGTGATTCCCAAGTTGTTTTTAGGCCAAATTTGTTGCCATTATTAGTTTAATAATCATATGCTCAGTCATCCTTGATTAATATATTTTTTCTTGAAAACAAGACGGAAAATTTAATTTGGCAACACTGTGAATTTTAATGTATAAACATGGTTGACAAAGGGCAGCTTTTAAACTTGTGGGTAAAGTTTTGGGCCTTTATGCAAAAATGATACTTTTTTTTATGGGACGAAGTTTCACTGTTTTTTCTGCCATTGCAAATAGTTCCATCGTCTCTTTTAGGTATTAAATAATAAAAAAAACAAAGTTTTTTTTAACTGAAAGTAAGGAGCGACATTAAAACTTAAAACGAACAGAAATTACTTCGTATATGAAACGGGCTGCTTCCTCATCAACTCCCCGCTCTTTACGCCAAAGTTTGACTCTTTCTCTCAACTCTTCTTTTTAAAACAGTAAAAAACTTTAGTGTAAAGAGCGGGGCGTTGATAAGGAAGCAGCCCCTTTCATATTTTAAATGTCGCTCCTTACTTTCAGTTAAAAAATTTTTTTTTTTTTTATTTAATTTCTGAACGTTTTTGAATCAATGCATGTTTTGATTTTGGCTCTCCGCAGAGGAATAATTAAAACGAAATTTGCATATTTATTTTTTTTTGGCTAAATGGCTTCTCATAGTTTTGATCGAATGATTTTGAGAAAAAAAGAGCGGGGGAGGAAGCCTAGTTGCCCTCCGATTTTTTGGTTACTTAAGAAGGCAATTAGAACTTTCAATTTTTTACCAACGTTTTTATTAGTAAAAGATATACGTAACTTATAAATTAGCTTACATAACGAACTTTTGTATTCTCATGTTTTTATTACATATATGAGGGGTTCACCCCCTCGTCAGTACCTCGTTCTTTACACTAAAGCTTAAATTTTGTCCCAATTCATTAAGAATGACCCCTGAATCACAAAAGCCTTAGAATAAATAGTTAAAATTACTAAAAATACTTTAGCGTAAAGAGCGAGGTATTAGGACGAGCTGAGCCCCTCATAGGCGCAATAATTTCTGTTCGTTTTAAGTTTTAATGCTGCTCCTTACTTCCAGTTGAAAAAACTTTTTCAAATTTATTTTTTCATTGTTTTTTTTAATAATGCTAGAAAATCCTGCGCTCCCTTCATGGAAATTTTCTTCCCCCATGCCAAATTCCTCGATGGAAAGTTTTCCCAACATATTCCCCTCTTCTCAGCCCCTCCCCCAGCCAAAAAATCCCCCTGGAAACGTCTGTACACTTTCTAATAACCATTACTATATGTAAGCAATGGTCAAAGTTTGTAACTTGTAGCCCCTTCCACGGGGACTATGGGGGAGTAAGTCGTCCCCAAAGACATAGTTATGAGTTTTGTCGACTACGCTGAATAACATGGCTATCTCAGAATTTTGATCCGTTGACTTTGGGAAAATAATTAGAGTGGGAGGGGGCCTAGGTGCCCTCCAATTTTTTTGGTCACTTAAAAAGGGCACTAGAACTTTTCATTTCCGTTAGAATGAGACCTCTTGCAACATTCTAGGACCACTGGGTCAATTCAATCACCCCTGGGAATAGGAGTACCTTTTTGTAGATAGGAGCTTGAAACTTCTACAATACTTCTTTGATACGCTGAATCTGATGGTGTGATTTTCGTTAAGATTCTATGACTTTTAGGGGGTGTTCCCCTCTATTTTCCTAAATAAGGCAAACTTTCTCAGGCTTGTAACCTTTGATGGGTAAGACTAAACCTGAAGAAACTTATGTATTTGAAATCAGCATTAAAATGTGATTCTTTTGATGTAGCTATTGGTATCGAAATTCCATTTTTTAGAGTTTTGGTTACTATTGAGCCGGGCCGCTCCTTACTACAGTTCGTTACCACGAACTGTTTGATTAAGATAAAATAAAATAAAATCGACTGAAAGGAAGGAGCAACATTAAAACTTAAAACGAACAGAATTTTTTCCATTTACGGGGGGGATGCCCCTTCCTTAATCCTTACTCTGTATGATAAGATCTTGAAGTTCTTTAAAAACAGATCTCATCCAAATTCAACGGCCCTTGTGTTTGAACAATCATTCGCGAATAACTGGGAAAAAAAAAATTGAACTAAAGCATAAAGAGCGAGGGTCAAGGAAGCGGCAAGTCTCCTCACATACGGAATGATTTTCGTCCATTTTAAGTTTTAATATTGTTTCTTTCTTTCAGTTGCAAAAAAATATGCTTTTCTTAATTTATGAACCTTGTCCAAATCATGCCAGGAAATCCCCTCCCCCAGTGTAAAAATATCCTCTGGATAATTTCTGCAAGAAATTTTCTTCCACACGGAAAATTCTTCTCGTGAAAAATACACCTCCACCGCCCATCGCAGAATTCCCCCATAAAAAATCTGTATATTCACAATGAAAATGCTGGGTGTGGATAGTGGGAAAATTGCAAAACTTTCAGCCCATTCACTAGGGACTATGTGTTGTCATGTTCAGCCGAAAGGCCTAGCAATACGACCTTTCATCTATGCCTGAATAAAATGGGTATCACAAGATTTAAATCGGATATCCTTAGAGGAGAAGGGGATGAGAGGGGGCTAGTTTCCTTCCCACCCCTTCGGTAACTTAAGATGGAACTAAAACTTTAGATTTATGTTGGAGTCAGTCCTCTCCTAACCTTCTAGGACCATTAATCTGATAAGATTCCACCTGGGAAATAAAACACCTCCTGGATCTTTCTTCTGCCAAAAAAAATACAAACTTGTGCATTTCTGTAGATAGGAAACTGCAATATCTATGATATTGTTCTCTGATGTTCTAAATCGGATTGTGTGACTTTCATTAAGACTGCTTGACTTTTGGGGACATTTCGCCCCCTTATTTGAAAATAACCCAAGTTTTCTCAGTCTCTTAGGCTTTGATGGGTATCAACAGACTTAATAAGTTTGATATATTTGGAGTCCGCATAAAAAGTTTGATGTCAAATTCTTTTGATGTGTTAATTGTTATCATGATTCTGTTTTTTGGAATTTTCATTAGCATTGGGCCGAGTCACTCCTTACACTTCGGTACCACAAACTGTTTGATTCGACAAACTACTACTGCTACTACTAATAATAACTTACTGCAGCAACAAGCCGCTTGACGCCAACACAGCTACGCACGCTTCTCCTCCAACCTAATCTATTCAAGGCCCTCCCTCTTTAAACCCTCCCAGGAAGTTCCCATTTCCTTTAAATCTTTATTTAAGACATCCTCCCAATCCAGACAAGGACGACCTGCCATAAAAAGTGTCATTGTTTTGTTTTTGCTTTTTGGACCAAAAAGTATCATATTTTTTTGTTTCATCGGATAAAGTGCCATTATTTCAATCCTTCATTTAAATAAGTATCTTAACTTTTAAATAAAATAAATAATATTTTCAGATTTTTCCAATGATAAACGTGAGTACCGGGGATAATTGAATCCAAAGGACAACAAATGAATCAACAGGAGACCATTTGAAGGCACCGAATAAAGGGTAGTGTGACTTCCAACAAGTACTTCCTCCCCACTTCATATAGTACAAGCGACCTTAATAACTTGGAGGGAGCTCATTCGACTGAAAATTGGAAGCTCGAGTGTCCTTTTTAAGGGTTAGAAGTAATTAGATTGTAATTAGAAGTAATTGGAAGTAAGTAACAAGAGTTAGAAGTAATGTAAAACTATATATTTGGCGGCAGAGCCATTATGTATAATGACATAGGTTGCAACGCACATCCATATTTATTATTAACATACAATGATAATTGCCAATTTTTACAGTTATATAATCCCTAATAAACTGTCCTCCTTCAAAAACTGGGGGGGTAAAACAAATTTCACCTCCAAGAAGCATTAAGGTACCGAAAATGTATAATAAGACAAAACTTAATATATTTCTATTTGGTAAAACCAAGGCTTCTGGGAGCATTTCCCCCCTCCTCTATCCCCTTTGTCCTGGCTGTCATTAGAGGGTAAAAAAATTAATATCAGGTTGGGAAAATTACTTAGAGCTCTAAGCCCCTGCATATATGCCACAAGGGGCATAAGAGCACCCTCTTATTAAAGTCTTTTCGAGGCTCTCCCTCCATCGTAAAACTGTCCTTACCAGCGAGTTTTCTTTTGATGACTTTCCCTATGGTGAAATAATACAGCCACAAGTACTTTTCTAGCTTTTCAACTCCAGAAAACCGACCATCCGAAATCAGATTATAATCAGATGTTAAAAGAAAATAAAAAACATTTTATAAGGTCTTGAGTGTTCTTCAAGCGTTAGATATCGGATGTTTTAAATCAATATTTCAAAAATTGTACCTTTTTATATCATTACTAGCTGTTGGGATGGCGCTTCGTGACCCCCCCCCCCAAGCCTTCGCGCGTAAGTCGTTACGCGCCATTGCAGTTGTGTCCCTGTGTCCCACCTGTGAATATATATATATATATATATATATATATATATATATATATATATATATATATATATATATATATATATATATATATTTTTAACCACGTAAAACTTGCGAATATACAACATTCTTGGCTGTCCCATTGTCTGTGCATATAAATAGATTGTCAGGTTTACCGACTCTTGAACATGCAACATATAATTGTCCATGGGAAAAACAATCTGTATTCAGATCTATACCTCATTATTCTAATGATTGCGCTTGAGCTTTGTTGATGGTGATTGCTAATCGAACATTCCCTGTGTCCCCGTCGTCATTTATATATCCCCCTGTGCCCCCCGGCGTCCCCGTTGTTGTTGTTTCCCTATGTCCCGGTCGTCATTTGTGTCCCGGTGTCCCAGCCTGTAATTTCTCTTTGAGTGTCGCGGTTGTCATTTATATTCCCTGTGTCCCGGTGTCCCGGTCGTCATTTTTGTCCCGGTCGTCATTTTTGTCCCGGTTGTCATTTGTGTTCTGGTGTCCCGGTCTGTAATTTCTCTTTGAGTGTCCTGGTCGTCATTTATATTCCCTGTGTCCCGGTCGTCATTTGTGTCCCGGTGCTTTGTTGATGGTGATTGCTAATCGAACATTCCTTGTGTCCCGATCGCTTTCTCTTTGAGTGTCCCGGTCGTCATTTATATTCCCTATGTCCCGGTGTCCCGGTCGTCATTTGTGTCCCGATGTCCCGGTCTGTAATTTCGTCAGTCGACAAACATGACGTCAGTCGACACACAAACATGACGACACTCGACAGACACATAGACAACTTATTTTTATATATATAGATTTTCAATTTTTGGGAGGAGAAGGGGTCTATGTCATATGTGTTCCCCCGACTTCTGTAACTTTAAGGACTGCTAGAACTTGCACTTGCATATTAAGAGCGTCTAGCCTAAAATTTATTGGGGAAAGTTTATCAAATCTAGCTATGTTCGGAGAAATTTCAAGCGAGTTCAGAGATTTTCGCAAAGAAGGTAGGTGTCTTTAAAAATTTTTATAAATCTCTGAAGATCTGTTTCCTCTGCTATTTTCAAGTGTAATTTGCTTTTCCCAACAATTCGCTAAAATACTATTTTAGAACGGCATGAAACTCACATCTGGAGAAATCTGAGGCAACAATACTCCCAACCCCCAACGAAATCTGGAACAAAATTTGATTAGCTCTAAAACAGGTCAAAACTTAACTTTCTCAAATGGCTGAAAACGGCTGCAGATTTCTCAAATCTGCAGCTGCATATTCTTTGGCTGAGATAACCTTTTGTAAAACCTGAAGTTGAAAAACAATATTCAATTTTTCTAAAACAATTTCTAAGATTTCGTTAAGATTTTTTGGGGGTGTTTTTCCCTATTTTCTAAAATAAGGCAAATATTCTCAGGCTCGTAACTTTTGATGGGTATTACTAAACTTGGTGAAACTTATATATTTAAAAATAGCATCAAAATGCGATTCTTTTGATGTAGCTATTGGTATCAAAATTCCATTTTTTAGAGTTTTGGTTACTATTGAGCCGGTTCGCTCCTTACTACAGTTCGTTACCACGAACTGTTCGAAAAGAGCCCGAAGTATTTTCGGTGCATATTTTTTGCCTTTGATCAGTTTGAAAATCACCTGAAAAATAAAAGGGGACCTAAATTAAGACTAAGAAGCTGTAAAGAAAATGTGGAGGTTAGATTGTTTTTTGGACGCCCAAAAACTGACAAAAGATTCTTTTTTTCCAATCTCCTTGACACTTAGGCATGTGGACTTGACAAAGAAAACATCGATGAAAAAAGAAAGATTTGGTTGTACCAATTCATGATGCAAGGAAACAATGAAAAAAATTCTCACTGTGCCTAATAACACTAAAAAATAAAACTTTTTGCGGGATAAAAAATGATTAGAAAAAGTTTTTACAATGACAGAATGAAAAGCAGTGGCTGTTTTTTATTGACAGAAAAACAATGACACTCTTGATGATGACACGAACAAACAACGGCAGTTTATCTGATGACATGGAAAAAGAACAGCGTCATTCTTTGTAATGACCTTTTTAGCGAATACCAAAAGAAAAAAAATCACAGGAAAGCAATGAAAAAAGAGACAATTTGTAATAGGATATAAAACCATAATATTATGGAGGAATTATTGACATTCATTAATTTTTAAAGTGTTTTGCATTGTTAGTTTTTAACTTCTTTAATTTTGTGTCATCACTAAAATTTATTCCATTCTCCTTGATTGTTCCAACTTAACACCCCTTAACCCAAACTTAACAGGGGTGATTGGCACCCAGGGGTGCTTTAATCACCCCAGGGCACAAATTTTTGTTTCGCTCTTTGCAATAAAACAACGCCCCTCTTTGCAATGCATATTGGTATCTAACGCTGGAAAAATTCATTATCATTTATATACAATAATTGATGAAATAAAACATAAGTATAATAATATTTAGTAAATTATCACTAAATAGTAATATTATACACTAAAATACATAAAAGTCTAACATTGGAAAAACTGGTAATTATAAATATTATTAATTATACGTGTCTGTTGTAACCTTCTTTGGATTCAATCCTCCTGAGTAGTCTTGTATATCAATAAAAATTAGCAGCTATTAATAACGTAAGACAAAAACATTAGCATTTTTTGCAATGAAAAAAAAATCGATGAAACCTTTAACAATGACGGGAAAAACAATGAAACAATTAATCCCAAGGTGTAAATATTAATTTTTGCCTGATCTACTGACCTAATACTTTTCAAGGATATCAGCCTAACCCACATCACCCCCTCCCCATCCCTTGAGCTACTAAGTATTGCGTTTGTCTGCTAACCCTAACAATGTTTAAATGTTGTAACTTGCTACTGCAAAGCCCTAAATTATCAAACTCCCCCTCTCTGAAGTATAATGAGTTTTCCAGAATTCGTTTGTCTAATATCTTTTTTTCAATTATTTTAGGGCAAAATATATTTCTTTGAAGTATTTTCAAATTATTTCAAAACTTATGGCTTAGATTAAAAACAACAAGGGTCAGAAAACTGCTGGTATATAGTAATCTATAAGGAAGAGGATTTAATGGAATAATTCCCAAAACCAGCTTATTAAAATCAACTTATGACATCCGACTCTTTGTCAAACAAACCGAAACTGATAAAGGTTAAGGACAATTCACACGTAAATTGCAATAAAGCAAAATTGCTTCTGTTAAATTAATTTGGGAGATGAGGAAAATAAACAGGATACTGAATAATTACAGAGAATTATAATCATTTTGATTACAGCGTGGTCGGTGCTTCAAACATTTTGAAACTTAAGTATTAAAACGTGGAAAAGAGTAGGGAGCCTGGTAACCTCAAATCCGGCAAAATTATATAAGAATGTATGCACAAAAGCTCTAATGTGAGCAAGATGACAGTCTGTTGAGGGTTGCGATAATTGTGGTGGGTAGGGTATTGCCCTAAATGTCCTACCTATAGCTCTTATTATTCAGATCCAAAATCCTTGAAATGACTTTGGCTTCAGCAAGGTATAATATGCCTATCATACCACTAAAGCATATCTATGAATACTCAGTTTTAGAATGGATATTTGTTTGATCTTGGGCTCATGTCTGATGAGCTGCTGAACGAATCATGTAACCTCAGAAGTTGTAAGTTTTGGACCTTTCAGACGCGATAATTTTTTATAGATATTCAAAATTTTTATCCAGCGTTATATGGTACTGCGGGAGTATCTTGGGAGCATAAAAGGTGCTGAAAGGGTGAATTTCTGTCTTCTGATCAATTTTGGTCTACAGGAGTACCTTGAAAGCATAAAAGGTGTTGAAACGGTGATTTTGATTTGTTTGGCCCTTAGAAAAGGTGTTAGTATTTTTATTCTGAGGGATGATACCTGAAAAAGAGACAAGCTCATCCTTTACTAGCAGTATGGGAATATACAGTTTCACGACATCCCACCCCCCTTCGATCCCCGGTACCAAACCTTTTCTTAAGTCTTCCATAAGCCCCCTTTGGTTTAACAAGAGCCCTATTCCAATTTAATATTGGAGTTCCTAGTGCCTTGCATCCATCTAAAAAGATTTAAAAGGTTCTTAACATTTTCTGGGAAAATATATGCATTTTGTCTCGACCATACCCTTCAATGAGTTTAAGTGAGATCATACACATATGGCATTATCACAATATCAGAGTGATAAGAAAATTCTTGGAAATGGATGCTAGCTAATATTTCTCTCTGAAAGATTACCATGAATACAAGCGTTGTGTACTTCCATTGTGTAAGGTATCATTTCTCTAGTTGTTTTAGGAAAAATACATGTGTAATTCGGACGTGACACCCATTATTTTCCACTGTATAATAACAACATGTTACTCGACTGAGACAAAAATTTATCGATGATATTATTTTCTTCAAAATACATTCTAGGGAATCAAAATGTTATTTCTGGGATGCTAGCTAACTGATGTTAAGCGTCAATACATCATAACAAATTATTTGTGCAATCGATTTATCATTTGAATATGGTAAATTCAATTGGTGATTTGTTTCCAGGTGACTTTTTTGGCATCATTCCGAAAATATTTATTTTCGAAATATTATTAGAAAATATCAGCCAGGTATAATTTTTGTAATATAATAGTTCTGAGCATTGATTATCGATTATTAATTTTGATTATAGATTATTGATTATATATTATCGATTACTGATTTTCGATATTGATGATTATCGATTATCATTGTTGATTATCATTGTTGATTATCGATAGTCGATTATCGATTATCCGTTATTGATTATCGACTATTTATTATCGGTTGCCCATTATTGACTATTGATAATCGATTATTGCTTATTGATTATGGATTGTTGATTCTTTTATTTCTTTTGGACCTAGTATTTATTTTGACACAAATATGAATACTAAAATCAGGTTCATTTTAAACGTGTCCATCCTCAATTTAGGTCTGTCTAAAAGGGTTTTTAGTATTTAACCCTTTTGGAAAAAACTATGTCAAAATTAAATTCACAGACAATTAATATCAATTATAGTGAAGATTTTTAATTCTGAATTTTTTTTTCTGTAAATTAAAACTAAGTTCATCAAATGCTCAAATATTATTCATGAAATCAGATGAATTTAAGCTGTGGATATTCTTATAAGACTAAAACCCAAATTTATTGAATACTCAAGTATTAATAACAAAATCAAATGTATTTTAAACATGAATGTTCTTAATTCTAAAAACTAAAGCCCAAGTATGTTAAATTCTCATATATTAATAATAAAATCGTACGTAGCTTAAATGTTTTTGCTCTTATTAATAAAAACTAAAACCCAAGTTTATTTTATACTAAAATATTATTTATAAATGAGATGTGTTTTGAATGTTTTGTCCTTATTTCTGAAAACTAAACCCAAGTTTTATAAATACTCAAATACTATTAATATTTGTGAAAAAACCAAAATGAAATCTGTCTGCTCTCTTAAACCAAACCACAAGAGTTATTTTATAATAAGAAAATAAAAGTATGGTACATTCCTTGAAATCAAATTATCCATGTCACATTTTCTTTTTAAAAACTCATTGGCTATAAGAATAGTACATTCTTAGTTCTGTTCAAATAAGTGTCCATCAAATTATCCATGTCACATTTTCTTTTTAAAAACTCATTGGCTATAAGAATAGTACATTCTTAGTTCTGTTCAAATAAGGATGTTTGAACACCCTTAGTTTATTAAATACCCATATGCTATTAGTAAAATTAGATGAATTTTGGTCGAGCATATTCTTATTTCTGAAAACTAAAATCCAAGCTTATTAAATACTCGAATATTAATAATAAAATAAATGTTTTTAAATCTAAAATAAACCCAAGTGTTTTAAATTCTCAAATTTTATAACCCAAGTTTAAACTCAAACCTGATACCCAAGTTTATAAAATACTCAAATATTATCAATTATTTCTGATGTTGTTTAAACGTAGATGTTCTTATTTCTGAATAGTAAAACCCATATTTCCTACATACTCAAATATTTTTAATAAAATCAGGTGATTTCTGAAAGCTCAAATCCAAGTTTATAAAATATTAATTTACTCTTAATAAAATCTAATATATTTTAAACGCTGATTTTCTTATATCTGAAAACTAAAACCCATGTTTATATAATACTCACATATTATTAATAAAATTAGATGTATTTCCATCTTGGATGTTCTTATTTCTGAATTCTAAAACCAAAGTTTATTAAATACTCTAACACTATTAAAAAAATACGATTTTTTTTTTACATGGATGTTCTGATTTCTAAAAATTGAAACCCAAATCAATTAATAAATCAAATATTATTAATAAAATAAGGTGTATTTTGAACGTGGATGTTTTTATTTCTGAAAAGTAAAAGGCGCATGTAACAAATACTCAAATCATATTAATAAAATCAGATCATTTTGAACTTGGATGTTCGAATTTCTGAAAATCAAACCCAAGTTTATTAAATACTCAAATATTATTAATAAAATAAGATGTACTTTAAATGTTGATGTTCTTGTTTCTAAAAACTAAAACCCAAGTTTAGAAAATACTCAAATATTATTTGTAAAATCAGTCGAATTCTAGTCGTGAATATTCGTATTTCTAAAAGTTAGAACTCAAGTTTAGTAAACACTCAAATATTGATAATTAAAATCATAGGTATTTTAATCGTGGATATTCTTATTTATAAAAACTAAATTCCAAGTTTATTAAATGTGCCAATATTATTAATAAAATCAGATTTATCTTAAACATGTATATTCTTATTTCTGAGATCTAAAATAAGTTTATTACATACTAAAATATTATTAATAAATCAGATGTCTTTTAAATGTGGATGTTTTTATTTCTTAAAACTAAGACCCAAGTTTATTAAACATTAAAATATTATTAATTGTTCGCGAAAAAAATAAAGTGAATTCTTCCTGTTCTTTTGGCCACCAAACCATAAAAGTTAATTTTGAAAAAAAAAAAAATAATAAAAGCATGGTACATTCCTTGAAACGGAATACTTCATGTCACATTTTTCTTTTTAAAAACTCTTTGGGTGTAAAAATAAATACATCCTTAGTTATAGTCAAACAAGGATATTTTAAAATCCTTATTTTATTAAATACTCAGACATTCAAAGAAAAATCAGTTGGATTTTAGTCGTCGATATTCTTAATAAAGAAACTAACTTAATAAGGAAACTAAAACCTAAGTTTACTAATTACTCAAATATTAATGATAAAATGAAATGTATTTTAAACGAAAACTAATCCAAATTTACTTAATACGCGAATTTTATGACCCAAGTTTAAACTCAAAACTAAAACCCAAGTTTATTAAATACTCAAATGTTACTAATAAAATCAGAAGTTTAAACGTGGATGATTTTATATCTGAAAACTAAAACACAAGTTCATTAAATACTAAAATGTTTTCAATAATTTCAAATGTTTTTTAAACGTGGATGTTCCTATTTCTGAAATGTAAAACACAAAGTTGTTAAATACTCAAATATCATTAATAAAATCAGGTATTATTTCTGATAACTCAAACCCAAGTTCATCAAACACTCAAATATTCTTAGTAAAATCAGATGCGTTTTAAACGTGGATGTTCTTGTTTCTGAAAACTAAAACCCAAGTATATTAAAGATTCATATATTATTAATAAAATCAGGTGTGTCTCCAACTTGAATTTTCTTATTTCTGAAAAGTAAACCCCAAGTGTATTAAATACTCAAATATTATAAATAAAATAAGATTTATTTTGAACGTTGATTTTCTTATTTCTGAAAATTAAAACCAAAGTTCATTCTGATTTTTTCACTGTCTGTCAGTGGTATGCACAAACAATGCAGATTAAATGTGACCGGAAATCTGAACAGAAATTTAAGAAATGTATTACCATAAACATGGTAAAACAAACACAACAAAGTCTTTTGAAAAACAATTTAAGATCGCAAAAAGTTCACTCGATAGCTTTTACTAATATATGATGCTAAATATACTTATTAGTCTTGGACAAAGAGTCACAACCTCTGTAATCTTGATTATAGAAAAATTTGAAGTATTTTCAATAATTTTGTGCGATTTTAGTTAATTTTGTTAAATTAACTCTACAAGAAAGCACAGACGTAACAGCACCATTTTAGACATTTTTCTGCAGTGTTTTGTTTTAACGTGAAGGCAATCTCGAAGATGTTATAAAGGTTGCCCTGGTCCCATTATTCTTGTGAATCCCCAAGGTAATTGAGGTTTTTTTATTTATCCTAAGAGTCTGAGTCAGAATATACGGACAAAATTGTTCAAGAAGTGGAACTATTTGTTAGAGTAAGCCCGTATAATATACCCCTAAAAGAAAACAAATATCAAAGTCATCAGCGACTAAACATCGGTAACAATGCAGCATCTAAACATATCATTTAAGCTTTATGTTTACTTTCTGTTTCTTGATTTTTGGACCGGCATGACTGACAATTTACATAAATATCAGCTTAAAATCCAATTTTGTTTAGCTTTGCCTAACAATATATCATGGACTGACATGTCCATTTTGACACTATTCATATCATGTATTGATCTTATTCTTTTGAGAAATGAGAACATCCGCGTTTGAAACAATCAGATTTATTAATAATATTTGATATTGAATAAATTTGGGTTTTAGGTTTCACAAATTAGGACATCCATGTTTAAACTCTATCTGATTTTATTAGTAATATTTGAGTGCTTATAAACTGTTAAATTCTCTCTTTTTTCAGTTTTTCTCTTTGTGTTGTTATTTATCATGGCTAGCCAGTTCGGCTTAAGATCTTTATTTTTCATGGAATATGATGGAATCCTCTCTTTGCTAGTGCTCCAATTTTTCATGCTGCTCCTCTTCAACTTGTCCAAAACCGAGAATTTTGAGAATCTATTTCTAGCAACTCTGATGCCAAACCCCTGCGGTTGATCGTTTTGATGTTACGTTCATGTCAATGTTCCACAAATACATGCATTGCCTTCCATCTGAGGAGGCATTGAAAGTCATCTCCGACATAAAGCTTTTGTGATCGACTCGCCAAAGCACAGCTTAGCTAGACTATCTTGCGCAGTGCATAACCAGACAGGAATACTTGAAGATGAGTTGCGCCACATCCAATGACATGCATTTTACATGCAATGTAATCCTGGATGACTGTAATCATGCAATGATTGCATGCAATGCAATCCTGGAAAATCCTTCTCTTGAGGTTCTCAAGTGAAGGAATGAAAAATACATCAAAATAAAAAGTGAGATAATTACCAGGAGTAGCGGAATATCTTCAGTTGTGATGGAACCGTGAAACCTGTAATAAAAAATGTGATTGTTTAAATTTTCTAGCTTGGAAGTGGAAGGAATCAAAATTTTAGAAGAATTGTGATCAAATGTTTATATACAATAATTGAAAGAATGGAGCTAATACCACATTAAATGCACAAAATCCAAGACAAAAGTCTTAAATCATGCCTGATTTAAGATAGAAACTTCAACATGATACTGACAATACATTCTTTTTAAGACTCTCATAGAACCGACCTTCGCAAGAAGTCTGTTCAGTTACGAACTACCACATTCAGAACAGTATACTGTGAATAGAAAGATTACTAAATACAAATGACATGATAGAATTTCAGAGACCAATTTTCAGTCCCTAATTCCTATCTAAATAACACCTTTTGCCAGGCCCTCGATAAGGAGCTTCAATTTACAGTTAAGGATATTGGTGTTCTGGTCACTCCGTCCTTGATGCGTTCCGAAACTGATAAGTTAAAACAAAGAAATCTAAGGGCATCGAAGGTATATCTGGTACCTATTTAAGCTTTATCAGCAATCTTCTCCTAGAGTACCTTTCTCTGGTATTTCAAATGATTTTCGTTACTGGCATCGTTCCAGACAGCTTTGGTGTTGGATTGGTCCATCCTATTCTCAAAAAAGGTAAACCAGCTGACCAGTGCGCTTCATGCCGTACAATCACTGTTTCATCTAATTTTTTTAAGCTATTTTAATCCCTTATTTTTGATGAAATTGCACTTTGATGCACTACTCCGAACGACCAGTTCGGGCTCAAAAAGCACTCAGGACGGGAACACGCGTTTTTCCAAATCTTCTTATTGATGGAGATAAAAATGGTGATCTTCTCGTCTTTGGAGTACTTGATTTTAGTAAAGCCTTTGATTCTGGCATCCATGGCCATATCCTGCTCAAAGCCCTTCAGCGAGATGTTTCCTCTTGCATCCTTTCCCCTGTTTACAGTATGTACAACAAACTCTCGGCTGTCATCCTGATCCCCTCTCCGTCCGGCACTTTTCCTTCTAAGGAAATTCTGAGTGCCAAGAAAGGCGTACGTCAAGGTGGCAAAACTTCTCCATCACTGTTTAATAACGCTATTATCGAAGCACAGCAAGTAATAAGGCCGCCGTGCTTTTTCCGTGGGATTAATCTTTCGCTGCTGAACTTTGCTGATGACATTCTTCATGTTTCTCGTTCGATATCTTTATTTTAACAAAATTACGACTCACTTGCAGTGGTATACAAGCAGATCGGACTTTCCTTCAACGGATCTAAAACAGAACTTCCTTCCTTCAATGGTTTAAAAAATGAGCTTTCAATTAACCTCTCCGTTAAAATTGGCAACACTCTGATTAAGCCTTGTGAGTCCCTTACGTATCTTGGCCTTACTATTTCCTCTACATTGAAGGACACACGCTCAGCACTGACAAACCACCTCTGTTCCTGTCTATGAGCGTCTTACGGATTATTTGTTGCCAATAAGTATCGTTTCAGCCGTCATCTCCTTCTCTGGTTCCCTTCTGGAAAGCTACCGAAAAGAAAGCCATTTGCAGTGCATTTTACAGATATGCTAAGTTTCTCCTGCGTCTCCCTTTGTGGCATAGAAATGGCGACATCTCCAGGCCATAGAGAGAAGAATCTCCAAATTCAGTACCAATATTTTAAGAGCTAACCACCCCTGGACTAGTGTTATTTTATAATATTTGTAGTGGAAGTGTATTTAAATTTTTGTGCTTTTCTTTCTTTTTTCTTTTATATACTTTGTCTTTTCCATTTTTGACGGAATAAATTAATAATAATAATAACTCAAATGTAAAGATCATCAGTGAAATGCTACGTTGCTCCTCTTTAACATGCTCAAAATTGAACAGGTCACTCAACAACTTTTCTGAACTCTGATGCTAGTCCCCTGCAATCCATATAAGGTTCTGTAGACGTGGCATCTATTTTAGTCTTGTGCTATTTTAGTTTTGGTTACATATACGGAATAATTTCTGTTCGTTTTAATTTTTGATGTCGCTCCTTACTTTCAGTTGAATTTTTTTTTTATTTCTGAACGTTTTTAATTAATGTATATTTTGGTTTCGGCTCACCGCACATGAATAATTACAATGATTTTTGCATATTATTTGTTTTCTGGCTAAATAGCTTTCTCATAGTTTTGATAAGATGATTTTGATAAAAAAGAGGCGGGAGTGGAGGCCTAGTTGCCCTAGAAATTTTGGTTACTTAAAAAAGCAAGTAGAACTTTTCATTTTTTTTTTACGAACGTTTTTATTAGTAATAAATATACATAACTTACGAATTAACTTAAGTAACGAACCTCTACATTTCTATATTTTGATTATGTATATGATGGGGTTCGACCCCTCGTCAATACCTTGCTCTTTACACTAAAGCTTGAATTTTGTCCCAATTCTTTAAGAATAACCCCTGAATCAAAAAGGCCGTAGAATAAATAGTTGAATTTACTAAAAATAGTTTAGCGTAAAGAGCTTATGTATGTAATAATTTTTGTTCGTTTTAAGTTTTAATGCTACTCTTTACTTCCAGTTGAAAAAATCTTTTTTTATTTATTTTCTCATTTTTTTTTAAAATAATGCTAGAAAATTCTGCGCCCCCTTCTTGGAAAATTTCTTCCATCATCATAAATTCCTCCATGGACAGATCCTCCCATGTAACACCTGTCTCCAACCCTCTCTCCTCCCAACGCGCGAAATTCCCCTGAAAACGTCTGTAAACTTCCCAATAACCATTACTGTTTGTAATTAAATAAAAAAAACAAGTTTTTTTTACTGAAAGTAAGGAGCGACATTAAAACTTAAAACGCACAGAAATTACTTCGTATATGAAAGAGGCTGCTTCCTCATCAACACCCCGCTCTTTACGCTAAAGTTTGACTCTTTCTCTCAATTCTTCTTTTTAAAACAGTAAAAAAACTTTAGCGTAAAGAGCGGGGCGTTGATGAGGAAGCAGCCTCTTTCATATACGAAATAATTTCTGTGCGTTTTAAGTTTTAATGTCGCTCCTTACTTTCAGTTAAAAAAACTTGTTTTTTTTATTTAATTTCTGAACGTTTTTGAATCAATGCATGTTTTGATTTTGGCTCTCCGCAGAGGAATAATCAAAACGAAATATACATATTTTTTTTTTGGCTTAATGGCTTTCTCATAATTTTGATCGAATGATTTTGAGAAAAAAAGAGCGGGGGACGAAACCTAGTTGCCCCCCGATTTTTTGGTTAATTAAAAAGGCAACTAGAACTTTTAATTTTTTACGAATCTTTTTATTGGTAAAAGATTTACGTAACTTATAAATTAGCTTACGTAAAGAACTTTTGTATTCTCATGTTTTTATTACATATATGAGGGGATTCGCCCCATCGTCAGTACCTCGCTCTTTACACTAAAGCTTAAATTTTATCCCAATTCATTAAGAATGACCCCCCTGAATCACAAAAGCCGTAGAACAAGTAGTTGAAATTACTGAAAATACTTTAGCGTAAAGAGCGAGGTATTAGAAGGAGGTGAGCCCCTCATATGGGTAATAATTTCTGTTTGTTTTAAGTTTTATTGCTGTTCCTTACTTCCAGCTGAAAAAGCTTTTTCACTTTTATTTTTTAATTGTTTTCTTTTTAAATAATGCTAGTAGCCTATATCCTGCTCTCCCTTCATGGAAATTTTCTTCTCCCATTACAAATTCTCTAAGGAAAGTTCCCCCAGCATATCCCCCTCTTCTCAACCCCTCCCCCAAACCAAAAAAATCCTCCTGAAAACGCCTGTATACTTCCCAATAACTATTACTATATGTAAGCACAGGTCAAAGTTTATAACTTTCTGCCCCTCCCACGGGGACTGTGGGGGAGTAAGCCGTCCCCAAAGACATAGTTATAAGGTTTTTCGACTACGCTGAATAAAATGGCTATCTCAGAATTTTGATCCGTTGACTTTGGGAAAATAATTAGCGTGGGAGGGGGCCTAGTTGCCCTCCAATTTTTTTGGTCACTTAAAAATGGCACTAGAACTTTTCATTTCCGTTAGAATGAGCCCTCTTGAAACATGATAGGACAACTGGGTCGATACGATCACCCCTGGGAAACAGAAAAAAAACAAAACAAAAAAACAAAAAAACAAATAAACACGCATCCGTGATCTGCCTTCTGGCAAAAAATGCAAAATTCCACATTTTTGTAGATAGGAGCTTGAAACATCTACAGTAGGGTTCTCTGATACGCTGAATCTGATGGCGTGATTTTCGTTAAGATTCTATGACTTTTAGGGGGCGTTTCCCCCTATTTTCTAAAATAACGGAAATTTTCTCAGGCTCGTAACTTTTGATGGGTAAGACTAAACTTGATGAAATTTATATATTTAGAACCAGCATTAAAATGCAATTCTTTTGATGTAGCTATTGGTATCAAAATTCCATTTTTTAGAGTTTTGGTTAGTATTGAGCCGGGTCGCTCCTTACTACAGTTCGTTACCACGAACTGTTTGATCAATGGTCAAAGTTTGTAACTTGCAGTTCCTCCCCCGGGACTGTGGGTCAGTAGGATCACCTCTGGGAAAAAAAACAAAAAAAACACGCATCTGTGATCTGTCTTCTGGGCAAAAAAAAAAAATATACAAATTCCACATTTTTGTAGATAGGATCTTGAAACTTCTACAGTACCGTTCTCTGATACGTTGAATCTGATGGTGGGAACTTTGTTATAATCATATGACTTTTAGTGGGTGTTTCTTGCTATTTTCTGAAATAAGACAAACTTTTTCAGGCTCATAACTTTTGAAGAGTAAGACTAAACTTGATGAAACATATATCTAAAATCTGCATAAAAATACAATACTTTGATGTAACTATTGGTATCAAAATTCCGAATTTTTAGAGTTCCGGTTGCTATCGAGCCGAGTCACTCCTTGCTATAGTTTGTTACTAAGAACTCTTTGAAAATACGTTCCAATAATTTTCTGTGGATTCTTTCCCCAGATATGAATTGTAGGATATAAACGGTCTTAAGCTCAACCTATTTCGACTAAGTCTCTGGGTATATTTTGTATTTGTATTTGATTGGTCGAATTATCATGTCCATAGCTCTCAGAATGTTCGAGTTCAGCATACTCCATTAGTCAGGTTTGATTTCATTTCCTTAGTTGCGTATCAAATTTTAAAGAATACGAGGACAGAGAAAACGAGGAAAGAATACCAGGACAAGCCCCTCATATGCGTAATAATCTCTGTTCGTTTTAAGTTTTAATGCTTCTCCTTACTTTCAATTGAAAAAAACTTTTTCATGTTTATATTTTCATTTTTTTTTTAATAGTAATGCTAGAAAATCCTGCACCCTTTTCACTGAATTTCTCTTCCCCCATGAAATATTCCTCCAGGGAAAGATCCTCCCATATAGCCCCCCCCCCTGAACTCCACACCCAATCCAAAAAAAATCCCCCTGATAACGTCGGTACACTTCCCAGTAACCATTACTGTATGTAAACATTGGTCAAAGTTTGTAACTTGCAGCCCGTCCCCCAGGGACTTTGGGGGGTAAGTCATCCCCAAAGACATGGTTATTATGGTTTTCAACTATGCGGAACAAAATGGTTATCTCAAAATTTTGATCCGTTGACTTTGGAAAAAAACATGAGCCTGTGAGGGGGCCTAGGGGCCCTCCAATTTTTTTGGTCACTTAAAAAGGGCACTAGAACTTTTCATTTCCATTAGAATGAGCCCTCTAACAACACTCTAGGACTACTTGGTCGATACGATGACCCCTGGGGAAAAAAAAACAAACAAATAAGCACGCGCCCGTGATTTGTCTTCTGGCAAAAAATACGAAATTCCACATTTTTATAGATTGGACCTTGAAATTTTTTCTATAGGGTTCTTTGATACGCTGAATGCGATGGTGCGATTTTCGTTAAGATCCTATGACTTTTAGGGGGTGCTACCCCCTATTTTCCAAAATAAGGCAAATTTTCTCAGGTTCGTAACTTTTGGTGACAAAGACTAAATTTGATGAAACTTATATATTTAAAATCAGCATAAAAATCCAATTTTTTTTTATATATCTCTTAGTATCAAAATTCCGTTTTTTAGAGTTTCATTTACTATTGAGCCGGGTCGCTCCTTACTACAGTTCGTTACCACGAACTGTTTGATTATTTTTAGTAATTTCAACCATTTATTCTACGGTCCTTCTGATTCAGGGGTCATTCTTAAAGAATTGGGACAAAACAATATATAGTGTGAAGAGCGAGGTATTAACGAGGGGTCCAACCCCCTCATATATATAATCAAAAATATAAAAATATAAAAGTTTGTTACGTAAGTTAATTCTTAAGTTACGTATATTTGTTACTAATTAAAACGTTCGTTAAAAATGAAAAGTTCTTATTGCCTTTTTAAGTAAACGAAAAATTGGAGGGCAACTAGGCCTCCTTCCCCACCCCTTATTTCTCAAAATCGTCTGATCAAAAATAAGAGAAAGCCATTTAGCCAAAAAAAGAATTAATATGCAAATTACAATTTAATAATTTATGTACGGAGAGCCGAAATCAGACATGCATCAATTAAAAAACTTTCAGAAATTAAATAAAAAAACAAGTTTTTTGAAATGAAAGTAAGGAGCGACGTTAAAACTTAAAACGAACAGAAATTACTCCGTATATGAAAGGGGCTTTTCCTCCTCGACACCCCACTCCTTGCACTAAAGTTTGATTCTTTCTCGCAACTCTACTTTTTAAAACAATAAAAAAATTAGCGTAAAGAGCGGGGCGTCGAAGAGGAAAAGCCCCTTTCTATACGGAGTAATTTCTGTTCGTTTTAAGTTTTAACGTCGCTCCTTACTTTCATTTCAAAAAACTTGTTTTTTTTTATTTAATTTATAAAATAGTAACTTTGGTAATGATTGTTTGCGCTCTTCTTTACCAGGCTTGTCATTAAAGAAAAAGATTAAAAAAGACTGACGTATTGATCGTTAATCAGGTGGTGTTTTAATTCTGAATCATTATAGGACTTTATTTTAATCGTCTTAAGTCTTAGGGGGCCAAGCTTCAATAATGGCTTATACATTATATCCCCCTTTTATAGTTGAAAACCCCCTCCCCTCGTGAAAATTCAATTCTACCATAAACCTGACTTATACAAGAAAATTTTTTATGTAAGTTTTCTAGATTTAATTGTATTGAGATTCCTTATGCCTCCCCCCTTGTTTACTGCCCGAGTATTCTTAGTGGGAATCAGTAAATTATACGTGTTTCATGTATTTTCTGTAAAATATATCTTACGTAAATCAATTGTCAGACGCATATGCATAATATACAAGCAATAGGTATGTTACGCTCCACCATGGTTTTACCAGGTCTGAAGAAGTGGTTCTGTCACCAGTTAATCGATTTAATTTGTTAATTTTTATGGCAATATTCGGTATTTATATTATATGTCGTGTTTTTTTGTGTGTCAGAAAAAGTAGTGTCTTTTATTTTTTTTGTGATCCATCTGGTTTTTTTTTCAATGATGGGTATTAAATGCATTCATTCATTCTTTCATTCATGTATATATTTATTTGATAGTCAGTTATCTTCAAGCAATTTTTCCATCCTTCAAATTCAGAAAAAAGGAATAAAAGAAAGAGAACACTAATTATATAGCTCCAGGAAACTTTTAATTAAATAGTGATTTTACACTATTAGCCTTTAGTTCTTAGTCGCTTAAAATCTACTAAAGGAGCTAGAAGTTGAAAAGTCAATGAAAGTGAGTTATAGTTTTGATTTAATAGGTGTTCATAAAGGTTTAAAACACCCTGAGGAACGCAATGAAGTAATCATTCATCTAAAAACTGTTTACCACAAACCTTTCATCCTGGAATTTAGCCAAGGCCAGCCAATCAGAAAACACCATTATTAATGCTTAACTATAAAAAAAATATTCTATCGAAATCGAGGTGTAGATTAGCAGGGCCCAGAGTTACATATAGAGTTGCCAGTGCTCACATATAGTAATGGTTATTTGGAAGTGCACAGACGTTTTCTGGGGGATTTTTAGGTAGGGGGGGGTTGAGAAAATGGTGATTTGTTTAGGGAGCTTTCCTTGGAGGAATTTGTAAAGGGGGAAGAAATGTTTTATGAACGAAGCGCAGGATTCTCTAGCATTATTTTAAAAAAATGAAAAAATAAATCTGAAATTTTTTTCAGCTGAAAGTAAGGAGAAGCATTAAAACTTAAAACGAACAGCAATTATTACGCATATGATGGGCGCACCTCCTCCTAACATCTCGTCATTTACGTTAAAGCAATTTTAGTAATTTCAACTATTTATTCTACGGCTTTTGTGGCTCAGGGGTCATTCTTAAGAAATTGGGACAAAATTTAAGCTTTAGAGTAAAGAGCGAGGTACTGACGAGGGATGAGTCCCTTCATATACATAATAAAAACATGAGAATATAGACGCTCGTTACGTAAGCTAATCTTTCAGTTACGTATATCTTTTACTAATAAAAAGATTCGTAAAAATTAAAAGTTCTAGTTGCCTTTTTAAGTAACCAAAAAATCGGAGGGCAACTAGGCCTCCTCTCCCACTTCTTTTTTTCAAAATCATTCGATCAAAACTATGAGAAAGCCGTTAAGCCAAAAAAAAAAAAATATATGCAAATTTAGTTTTAATTATTCATCTGCGGAGAGCCAAAATCAAAACATGCATTGATTCAAAAACGTTCAGAAATTAATTTTAAAAAAACATTTTTTTTTAACGGAAAGTAAGGAGCGACATTAAAACTTAAAACAAACAAAATTACTTCGTATATGAAAGGAGTTACTTCCTCATCAACACCCCGCTCTTTACACTAAAGTTTTTTACTGTTTTGATAAGTAGAGTTAAGAGAAAGAGTCAAACTTTAGCTTAAAGAGCAGGAAGGGTAATTTAGTGTTTTTCTGATTTTTAATTTAAATACTAAACAAGGCATTTCTTTAACCAAATTAACAAAAGGATTTGTCATAATCTAGGATTTAAGCAAATCACTTATTTGACAGGCAACCTCCCCCCCCGAAATACCCCTCTCCAGTTGGTGCCTTGAAAGTGGCCTTATTTACCTATTTACCTATATTAGCCCATATTCTACATCATAAGGTTCGTAGATCCTAAATTGACAAAATCAATGAAGACAGATTAAGATTTTTACTGGTCAATATTTTGGTTGAAGATTTTGTAACTTTAAAATTCAAAAATTGTTAATTTTAAATATAATGACATCGCTGTGAAAAAGAAATTCTTGGGTAGGCGTGATTGAAACTCGTAAAGCTAAAATTTGTCACTTCATGAGAATTTTGAATATTCAACAATTTAACAACACATAAATAGCTAGAGAAGATCACGTTTTACAACCGCGCTTGAGAAAATATTTTATCTGTGTTGTATGAAACATACCCTACATAACTTAATTGTATAATTTATATATCAGTGTTCTACGTCTTTTCATCGATATTTCGTGTTTTATATTATCAAAAAAGTACAATAACTGTTCAAGAGTATTTAATTGAAGCCCCAACAAAAGAAGGTTGAGATAACCCCCTCTCCGGATTTTGCCTGTCAAAGCGTCCATTCACAATGAAGTTTTACTTATATTGAGATGTAACTATCGCTTCTTTGAGCCAATCAGATTTTTTGCAAAATTTTTCGATTGGTATTCTATTCGACAAATTCTATATGAATTTTGATTTGCTCTAACTAGATTTGCCCTACTAACCAATCTAACACTCCCTAAAATGAAGAGCCCCAAACATCGTTTCATTACCATTAAACTAAATAAATTCTTCAAGCCCAAAATTTGCTTAAAATATCTTAGCTAAACCACATCTAATTTAGCTACCGTAGCAAAATCCCAGATCTCAGATGTAAAATTGCTTGTGAAAGATTCAGCCTGAAAAATTCTTAGCATTCTTTCATTTGGATAAGACTTTAATATCTGATCGGTTTCTCGATCACTCCAGAAATGCTCCCTTCCGCGGGAATTATTCCCCATAAATCAAAATACGCGGAAAATAGCCCGTGGATAATTCCAGCAGAATATCTCCACATGAAAAATTGGCAGAAAGCGTAATACTTATGGGCCGGCACTGATGTATTTAATAATTCAGTATTTTTTTATTAAAATATTTATAATATTCAATGCTACTACTGGATGTACTTATTCCTTTCGCTGGTGACTAAATCTCTGTATCAGTAAAATTCCGTTATGAATGGGCCTTAACCTTATCAGAGAGAAAACCGACTGGTAAGAAAGTACCCTGTATAGGTAAGTACCTCATGACTACAGTCAGGAAGCTGCGTACACGACCAAAGCTCATTGTAACCAACCAGGGTGCAATCCAAAGGGCTATCCACTGTCGTGGAATTCATTTCACAACTGCCATCCTTGATGGAGGGATTTCATGTGTGGTGCAAAGAGATAGAATATAGTGGAAGTGTGCCACACGTGAATTTAATTGTACAACGTGTAATGTAACAAGTTGTATGCACCAGATGGTCAAGATTAGGCAACCCATAACAAGAAGAATAGAAGGTAAAAACTAGGGATAATTGTTCCTGAAGGTACGAATTTCTCGCGACCCTTCTCCAAACCAAAAATTGAAATTTTTTAAATTTGAACATTCTTTAAGCAAAATGACTTCAAAGCCTTGTGTAACCCAAAAACGAAACAGTAACAAAGTCACCCAGATGACCATGTTGCTTAAACAGTTTTCCTCTACTTCGGTATTTGAAGTCATTTGCGATGTCATCATGGTTATTGGTGTAACTAAAAGAGTCAAATGCCGTCCTAGCCGAGTCGGTTGGTGCGCTGGATTTGGGATCCTTTGTCTGATAGGACGCGGGTTCAAATCCCAGTGTACCCAATTGTTCAGTTTGGGACGGGAGTCAGTGGCGTGACTCTGTAAGCTTAGCCAGAGTCGACCCAGCTTTAAATGGGTACCTGGAGAAATCTGGGGAAGGTAAACAGGAAGGGTGTGCGAAAGCACAGGATGGTTGGCCCCCAGCCCCCCATTGCACTTCCTGGCTGAAGGGCCAAGAAACGGAGATCAGCACCGCTGGTAGGGACTGTAAAGTCTAATGCCGTATCCTTTTTTTTTTTAAAAGAGTCAAAGTACTCTTTATCTTTTGTAATTTTCAGTCTATAGAATCAGACCAAAAAAACAGAAAAAGAAGCTGTAAGGGGTAATGCCATCCAAAGATTAAAAAACGCAAGTGCCTTAGGCACTCTAGTTGTAGGTCAAATTTTCATTTATTCTGTGAGGGTGAGCAAGAAATCCTCTGGTTCTTGAGTCTGATCATATTTCTTAACATACTGAAAATTCAGTGAAATGTTTCCGCTAGATGTAGCTATTTGTGAATTTTTTAATCTTTGGATGGCATTACCCCTTATAGCTCCTTTTGTTGTTATTTTTTCTTTTTTTTTGGTCTGATTCTGCAGACTGAAAATTACGAAGTGTAAAGGATATTTTGACTCTTTTAGTTAGACAAGTATGAAGACATCGCAAATTACTTAAAATAACGAAATAAAGAAATTAAAAGTTTTTTGCACAATTAAATTCTGAAACTAATGAAGGCAAAAGAAGTTCATTCGAAATTACCCCAAAAAATCCTTTAGACAGAAGATTATTACCATTTTCAAAAATATTTTTAGAAATAAAATTCTTATGAAATTACCGTTATAATATTATTACGAAAAGAGAAATCACCAATGCAACAGCACAAACACATTGAAAAAAAAGTTATACTTACTCTTCTCTGATCATGCAAAATACAAAAATGTTTTAAAATATCCTGCAGCAAATTATTTACATTGCAACTAATATTACTATAACTATTATTATATCTAATATATTATTATAACTATTATAATATATTATTATAACTATTATTAATATTATTATTATAATAACTAATAAATAAAATTCATAAGTAAATCAGGAATGCTAATTGGAAATAAATTAGTTGCATATACTTCTGTTTCCCATTTGCTGGAGCTGATTTATAGATCTGCAAAAAGAATTCTCAGCCCCTGCTTTGATAATTACTTTAAATTGAAAACTGAATAGACAATCGGTCATAAAATAGTTACATGTCCTGCATTTTTTATAATGTCCTAATGTTTATGATTTTGAATTATATTGCAACTAATTTGAACATTTCATAAGCAAATCAGGATTATTTTTCGGAAATTAATCAGTTGAACGTACTTTTGTTTGCCCTTTGTTGAAACTGATTTATAGACACACAAATAGAACTTAGCAGTTCTCAGCCTCTGCTATGATAATTGCCCTAAATTGATATTTGAATGGATAGTTGCCCATGAATAGCTACAATTCTAATCAAACACGTTCATCTTCCTATTTTAGAGTGTTATGTTTTTTACCTTGAACTTTTAGTTTTAGAGAATAAAAAATGTGTCGTGTCATTTTATAACATACGCATCACGATATAATGTTATTGTAAAAGATTAAGTGTAGCATTCATTAAGTGCAATGCAAAAACTTCGATTGACAGAACATCTTAAACGGATGTTCAACTATCAGAGCCACACACAGAGAATCGATTTTATTGCTGAGTTTTTTTTTTTCCTTGGATTTAAGATATAGAAAGGCCTTAGATTATTTGAAGTTGGAACCTAGTTACACGTCCTGGGTCTAGCCTTCCCATATCAAGAGATCAGTACACTTAAGAAACGCTTCATCCGATATATTAACGGACCTCGCAGCTGACTGAATAAAAAATGATCACACAACCTGTCCAAGTTCCTGAAGATGGTAAATATCAGACCGAACGAAGCGCAAATGCTTGCCATGGTCGAAACGGGATGGAGGAGGCTGACACTACCCTCAATGCTAACTACCCTAAGTGAAGAGACCTACGTCAAGCCAGTCATTAACGTATATTCCCCCCGGAAGAATTCGTGTATATGTGATTGGTTGACGTCTTTTTAAAACTTAAGTGCTAGTTTTACGGATATGAGTTGCTACTAAATAATAAGGCGACTTCAAATATAATTTGAACAGACCTGTTGGACCAATCAATGCCTCACCCAAATATAAATCACTAGTTATGTGTCGTTCAATAGCAAGCGTAAAACAATAATTTATCAAAGCAAAAGGTTGCTTTTAAGGAAGTTCACTTTCAGATTTCTTTGAAAATCAAAGAAGTATACTAATTTTCTTTTTGTTTCATGCACATTGTTTTTTTTCATTGCCATCCATTACTACTACTACTACTAATAACTCACTGCAGCAGCAAGCTGCCTGAGGCCAACATAGCTACGCACGCTCCTTCTCCAACCTAATCTATTCAAGGCCTCTCTCTTTACACCCTCCCAGGAAGTTCCCATTTCCTTTAGATCTTTAGTTATGATATCGTCCCACCCCAGACGAGGACGACCTGCTTTCCTTGTTGTTCCAGACGGTTGGACAAAAAGGACAATCTTCGGCAATCTGTCAACCTTCATCCGCAGAACGTGGCCTAACCATTTCAACCTTTCTTTCATTACAGCCCTAGAAAGCGGGATTGAACCACATTTTTAAGTCTTTAATTTGAAAATAGTAAAGATCTTGTGGAAATAATTGATGAAATTAAAACTTAAAACGAATAAAAATAATTACTTCGCAGAATAAGCAAGATGTATCTACAAAACTATCAAACAGTTCCTGGTAACGAACTGTAGTAAGGAGCAACCCAGGTCAATAGTAACCAAAACTCTAAAAAATGAAACTTTTATATCTATAGCTACAATAAAAGAATCGCATTTTATAGCTGATCTTAAATATATAAGTTTAATCATGTTTAGTCCTACCTATCAAAAGTTATGTGCCTGAGAAAATTTGCCTCATTTTAGAAAAATAGGGGGAAACAACCCATAAAATTCATGGAATCTTCAGGAAAATCACACCATCAGATTTGGCGTATCAGAGAACCCTATTGTAGAAATTTCAAGCTCCTATCTATAAAAATGTGAAATTTTGTAATTTTTTGCCAGAACCCAAATCACACTGCGTGTTTATTTGTTTTTTTTTTATTTGTTTCTTTTCCCCAGGGGTGATTGTATCAGCCCAATGGTCATAGAATCTTTCGCGTGGGCTCATTCTAATGGAAACGAAAAGTTCTAGTGCCTTTTTTAAGTGACCAAAAAATCGGAGGGCACCTAGTCCCACGCTATTTGTTTTCCCAAAGTCACCAAATCAGAGTTCTGAGATAGCCATTTTGTTCACCATAGTCGAAAAACTTAATAACTGTGTCTTTGGGGACGACTTACTCCCCCACAGTCCCCGTGGGAGGGGTAACAAGTTAAAAACTTTAACCAGTGCTTACATATAGCAATAATTATTTGGAAGTGTACATTCGTTTTCAGGGGGATTTCTAGGTTGTGGGGGGGCTTATAAGAGAGGGATGTGTTAGGAAAACTCCCCCTGGAGGAATTTATCATGGGGGAAGAAAATTTTCATAAAGGGAGCGTAGGATTTTCTAGCATTATTAAAAAAAAACAATGGAAATATAAATATGAAAAAGTTTTTTCAACTGAAAGTAAGGAGAAGCATTAAAACTTAAAACGAACAGAAATTATTACGCATATGATGGGCTCACCTCCTCTTAATATCTTGCTCTTTACGCTAAATCATTTTTAGTAATTTCAACTATTTATTCTTCGGCTTTTGTGATTCAGGGGGTCATTCTTAAGAAATTGGGAAAATTTAAACTTTAGTGTAAAGAGCAAGGTACTGACAAGGGGGTGAACCCCTTCATATGCGTAATAAAAACATGAGAACACAGATTTGCGTCACGTAAGCTAATTTGTAAGTTACGTATATATTTTACTAAAAAAAACATTCGTAAAAAATTAAAAGTTCTAGTTGCCTTTTTAAGTAACCAAGAAATCGGAGGGTAACTAGGCCTCCTCCCCCGCTCCTTTTTTCTCAAGATCATTTAATCAAAACTATGAGAAAGCCATTCAGCCAAAAAAAATAAATTTGCACATTTCCTTTTGATTATTCATCTGTGGAGAGCCAAAATCAAAACATTCAATGATTCAAAAACGTTCAGAAATTAAATGAAAAAAACAAGTTTTTTTTGACGGAAAGTAAGGAGTGACATCAAAACTTAAAACGAACAAAAATTACTTCATATATGAAAGGGGCTGCTTCCTCGTCAACGCCACCCTCATTACTCTAAAGTTGTTTACTGTTTTAAAAAAGTAGAGTTAAGAGAAAGAGTCAAACTTTAGCGCAAAGAGCGGGGCGTTGATGAAGAAGCAGCTCCTGTCATACACGAAGTAATTTCTGTTTGTTTTAAGTTTTAATGTCGCTCCTTACTTTCCGTTAAAAAAAGCTTGTTCTTTTTATATAATCTCAAATAAACCGACTCGGGGTATTTTCCAATGTTAGTAAAAATTTTAAAACTAGCACTTTACTAAAAACACAAAACCAAATTATAAACCCCAAAAATCCTTACTTCAACGAAGTTCAATCAGGACTGACAAAAAATGAAGTGAGAATATAAATTCATTCAAGCTAAAGAGAAGAAAGTGATTAAATGCTCTTTCAAACTAAACTCTTTAGTTTGTATGAATTTATATTCTCACTTCATTCTTTTTGTCAGTCCTGGTTGAATTTCGTTGAAGTAACGATGCTAGAGCTGTTTTTAAAAAAGTTTTAAAAAACATTATTAGTTTTAGTTCTCACAATTTAATGTAAGTTTATTTATATATACATATTTTCTCTCTCGTTCTCGTATTGTGCTGAAGACGGTCCTTGGACATAGGACCGAAATATTCACAGAAATGATTTCCCTGTCTTGAAAAGATTTTCCCTATTGTTTCTACTTTCTATTTATTTGTTATTGCAATGAATAAATGTGATTTTTTAATTAGGCTGCTTTTACCACTTACTAAGGGGACTGGGAGGAGAATGATTGACGAGTAAGATTGTAAGCCCCTGGTTAAGGTTTTGAGCCCTCTTGCAAGATCTTACAACCACTGGTTTGATACAATGTTCCCTCTGAATAGAAAAAAGAGGAGAAAAAGGCAGACACGCCAATACTTCCCACGCAAAAAAGGGATTTTCCTCTTTGCTAAAGGTGGGGGATTTTCCTCGCTGCAATTCTCCTGTTTAGGGTTTTCGATCAGGATGATTCTGGAGCTGAACTTTTTTATTTGATCTAATGTCATTTTCAAGAGGTTCTTAAGCTTTTTCTCGCGAAATTTCCGTAAATTCGTTTTTGCAACAACTTTTTAATATTAAGATTAATCAAAATTGCATTTTTGAATTAGTTTCAAATTTGAATTTTTATTTTTTTATTTTTTTTATTTTACTTTTTTTACCGTTAGACAGTTCCTTTCAAGGCGCTTTTTTAAATATTTCAATTATTAAGGCTCGTGTTTCGCTCTTTACTAAATTAAATAAAAAAAACTGATCTTTATCAGTATCAGTATAAAAGTAAGAGCAACATTAATATATAAAACAAATAGAAATTATAGGATATATGAGGGGATTAGCCTCCTCCTCAGTAGATCACCCTTTACTTTACAGTTTGACTCATTTTTCTAATTAATCAAGAACAACTCCTGAAACACAATGCCAGTCTAGTTAGAATAACAATTTTTTTTTAAGTTCTAAGGTTTTTCCGAAAGTTCTAAATGATTTGTTAAGTTTGTCTTCATTTAGGGTCCCTAGGCTTAGTCAAACTGTCCTTTGAGTTTCAAGCCAATCGTTCAAGCCCTTGGCTTAGTCAAACTATCCTTTGAGTTTCAAGCCAATCGTACAGAACAAATTCGGGCCTATTTGCCATTGCGACGAATCATTACAACTAATTTTTGTGCAAATTTTTTTGGCTTCGTTGAGGGCTTTTTGGCCTAGTCACCCTGTCTTGTATGTTTCAAGTACATCTGAGACTAAGAAATACTTTATGCCCATTTTTGGTCGTCATGAATCAATACAGCCAAATTTAATTTCTGCAACAGATACCGTGTCAGCACAAAATTGATCATACAGATATTTTGGCACTTCATTGCGTGAATAAAAGTGTTGTTTTGTCCATTGGAATTCCCTTGAACCAAGGAGTCATGGATATAAGTTTGAAGTGTGTCAACAAAAGTATTTTAACCCTTTTTTTCAGTTCAGTTTTTTTCAGTTCACTCGGGTTTATTAGAAAATTATAGCAGTCATAACATACATAATCTCTCATCTCTATGCAAAAATGCATGCTGCGTCCCTTATCGCCTCAAAACTAATTACACACTATTGCTCTCCCTCCACTTCTCAATACAACCATGGCCCCTACCAACAGAATCATCCTTACAAGTCCCCACCTTTTCATTCAGGAGCAAACCGCTCCAATTCCCACACAAAAAAGATCGATAAAGGCAAAAATCTCTTATCTATTTAAATTCTTTGATCAGTTTAAACTGTTTTGAAATAAGATCATTTTTATTCTCTTTTTGAAAGAACCAAGGGAGCTCCTACCTATCAGTTCAAGTTGTAGGGTATTGTAAGCTTTAGCGGAGATGATTTCAGGCGAAAAATCTGACCTCACAGTTGGCGTATGTCGAATATGGATCTGTAATCATCTGTTCAGAAATTACATAAAAAAACTAATTTTTCTAACTGAAAACTGCTCTAACTGCTCCGTATATGAAATGGGTTGTCCCCTGCGCAATCCCTCACTCTTTATGCTAAAGCTTTAAATGGGACAACCCATTTCATATACGGAGCAATTTCTGTTCGTTTTAAGTTTTAATGTCGCTCCTTACTTTCAGTTAGAAAAACTAGTTTTTTTATGTAATTTCTGAACGTTTTTGAATTAATGCATGTTTGATTTTCCTTTTTTGGCTAAATGGCTTTCTCTTAGTTCTAATCAGACGATTTTGAGAAATATGGGATGGGGAAGGAGGCTTAGTTGCCATGCAATTTTTCGGTTACATAAAAAGGCAACTATAAATTTTAATTTTTAACGAATTTTTTTATTAGTAAAAAATATACGTAACTTAAGAATTAACTTACCTAACAAACTTTTATATTCTTAAATTTTTATTATGTATATGAGGGGGTTTGTACCCTCGTTAATACCTCGCTCTTTACACTAAATCGTAAGTTTTGTGCCGATTCTTTAAGAATGACCCCTGAATCAGAAAGGCCGTAGAATAAATAGTTGAAATTACTAAAAATACTATAGCATAAAGAGCGAGGTATTTAACTCCTCCTAAATACCTCGCTCTTTATGCTTAAGTATTTTTAGAACCCCTCATATGCGCAATAATCTCTGTTCGTTTTAGGTTTCAATGGTACTCCTTACTTTCAATTGAAAGAATTTTTCCATGTTTATTTTTTCATTGTTTTTTTTTACAGTAATTTTAGAAAATCCTGCGCCCTTTTCATTGCATTTCTGTTCCCCCGTGACATATTTCTCCAAGGTAAGATCCTCCCACATAGCCCCCTTCCCTCAACCCCACCCTCAAAACCAAAAAAAATCCCCTGGAAACGACTGTACACTTCCCAATAACCATTATTATATGTAAACACTGGTTGAAGTTTGTAACTTACATCCCCTCCCCCAGGGACTGTGGGGGAGTAAGTCATTCCCAAAGACATAGTTATTATGGTTTTTGACTATGCGGAACAAAATGGCTATCTCAAAATTTTGATCTGTTGACTTTGGAGAAAAAATGAGCGTGGGAGGGGCCTAGGTGCCCTCCAATTTTTTTGGTCACTTAAAAAGGGCACTAGAACTTTTTATTTCCGTTAGAATGAGCCCTCTTGAAACATTCTAGGACCACTTGGTCGATACGATGACCCCTGGGAAAAAAACAAAAACAAATAAACACGCACCCGTGATTTGTCTTCTGGCAAAAAATATGAAATTCCACATTTTTGTAGATAGGAGCATGAAAATTTTGCTATAGGGTTTTCTAATACGCTTAATGCGATGGTGGGATTTTTTTAAGATTCTGTGACTTTTAGGGGGTGTTTTCTCCTATTTTCTAAAATAAGACAAATGTTCTCAGGCTCGTAACTTTTGATGACAAAGCCCAAATTTGATGAAACTTGTATATTTGAAATCAGCATAAAAATCCGATTCTTTCGATGTATATTTTAGCATCAAAATTCCGTTATTTAGAGTTTCGTTTACTATTGAGCCGGGTCGCTCCTTACTACAGTTCGTTACCACGAACTGTTTGATAGTCTTGTAATTGGGAGATGCTGTTCGGCTACCGAACGGAATAGATTCCTATAAGGCGGCGGAAGCAAGTTGGAGAAGAATCTGAAAGCAAAAACCAACCAGGAAAGCTCAAACAGCGATTTCAGCGAGAGATTATCTTTTTGTGTTTTATTTTTAGAGCCTTATTTTGGATTTTTGTATTTTGCATATTTTTTATTTTGGATTTTTAGAGCCAGGATTTTTTCATTGATTTAGTATTGAAATTTTATGGCTCTTCATGAGCTTTTAATCTTCTTATACGATTGAGACTTCACCTGATGGAGTTTTAAAGTGTACTCATTGGCAGGTAAGTCAATAGGAAACAATGCAAGGACGGAGAAAATGGAGTAACGAAATAAAACATCAAAATAGGTAAAACAAATAAAGAATATTAGTAATAAGCTGGAAATTCCAAAATATCGGTTTGTTATTTGAGAGATGTCGGTCTGAAGGTGTTTCATACATTGGCAAAACGGCTATATGGGGTACATGGCCAAACGGCAAAAGCCATCTGAATGAAAAATTTCAACGTGTATGTCTACCATAAGGTCTAAAAGGTCTGTACCCAGTACCTGCAACCCTTCTACAAATACTGCTACCTAGTCCCCTTCCTAAAATGTTAGATATCAAAAATTATTTTATTAAATTATCAAAAATTAATTAAAAGGATGACTTTTATTGCAGCCACTACTTTATTTGTAACTTCACTAACTTCAAGGTTATAAAGCGTAAGAATGTTATGAAGGTTGTGACGTTTCATTATGACATTCATTTGTCATTATGACATTTCGTCATATGAAAAAATGACATTTTGTCATAAGGACAAAATGTGGATTGGATTATAATCCAGCGTTAATTACTGATCGTTAACACAGAGTTACTAAAAATTTTCTGTGAAAGTCCAACCAAAATGTCACTTGCAATAGAGGCTGTCATCTATGGTTACACTTCACTGTGTAACTTCACCATCTTCAAGGTTGTGAAGCGCAAGAACCTTAGGACAAAATGTGGAATGGGCTATAATCCCGCGTTAATTACTGATCATTAACACATAGCTACTAAAACTTTTCTATGAAAGTCCAACCAAAATGTCACTTGCAATAGAGGCTGTCCTCTATGGTTACATTTCAAGTTGTAACTTCACTAACTTCAAGGTTATGAAGCGCAAGAACCTTAGGACAAAATGTGGTACTAAAAATTTTCTATGGAAGTCCAACCAAAATATCACTTGCAATCTAGGCTGTCCTTTATCGAAAAACTACATTCAAAACTTTGGAGCTAATCACGATTGTCGGTGCACAAGCTTTTTTTTAAGCCTACAAAGAATTATTACTTTTGATACATATTTTGATTACTTTTGATACCCCCCTCATATACAGGAAAATTTTCTTTTTTTAGTTTTCATGTTTCTTCTTACTTTCATTTGAAAAAAAAAACTTTTTTAGCATTTAATAATAGGTAAAAATGTTAGTAGCATAAATGAATTTTTGGAAGTCTTAGCAGCAATATTACGGTACTTTTGAACGGCTATATGTTAAAAAGATTCCTTTGACCACATTAGGGACACATTTGGACGCGGAGGTAAGGTCAAGCACTTAAAAGATTGATTAAGTTAATGGCATTACTTATCAAGGTAACGAGTAAGGATAGTTATTGCAGTGAAATTACAAAAAGTAAAATAGCCAAATCGCATAATGTATTTCTTCAGTTGAAAAGTTTGAAAAAGTCAAAAAGTTTGGACAAGTCTTCGAGCTAATTTTAGGAAATTAAGATCCTCTCAGTGACTTATATAAGCCATGGTCCTAAAACTTCAGACATTGCAAAGTTGAGAAAAAAATATATGCTAAATGTTTTCCAGGGGGTATTAAAAGTAAATGGTTCTAGGTTCTTGCTGAGAACTTGTCTATTAAACAGTCAATCATTCGAAAATACAACACGATCCCACTGTCTTTGAGTCAGTGGTGGTTCTAACCTCTCATGTGTCCGGGGCAAAATCTTAACTAGCGCCCCCTGTATCCAACCTTTGGGCAGAATATTCATTTATTAACAAAATTTGGCCAACTGCACCCTCTACTTTATTTCAATAAAAATAGTATTATAAAATGATTTTTGCCGTTGGATTTTTTATTTGAAATTATGCGACCCTAAAATTTATGCTTGGTCACATTGCACGGGTAGTACGTAAAATGTGACCAAAAATTGTGTTTTCTTGGAAATCCAGACGGGCGAAATGAAAAGTAGTAGGGTGGGAAGAGTTTTTAAGATAAAAGGAGTAAAGGAAGGAGAAGCTTCATGGGAGGAAGTAAATATAATTAGTCTGAGAACAACAGGGCGGAGTAAGAATCTATGCAGTTATCTTGCCTTCTTACAGCTTAGTCTTTCGACAATTTTTCAGTACACAACATCCATATCAAACAGTAGCGACAATTCCTATGCTCTCCATTAAAACTTTTTGGGGCACATCAGTCACACAGCTTTCTTTATGACTCCGCCTTCTTTAGTATTTTTGCTGTGATAGCAACTGAAGCTATTGCTGTGACGTAAAGGGAAACCTCCCTTTCCCTTTATAATACGGCATATCACTTCAGTGATGTGCCCTATTTTTGAACCAAATTTTAGCCACTATTTAGTATTTATGCTGTCTTTTAATATCAGTAGCAGTTATGAGTTTCGAGTACGAAAGTTATCCAATTATCAAAGGGAAATTCTATAATTTCATTCGTTTTGTTCGATAAAACTACACTACCTTTTCTTCAACAATTTGATCCTTGCTTTTAAACATTTTTGAATCTTATTTATCTTTTTACTATATTTTAGATTTCATTTTAAGCTTGGTCTTATAACGAGGCACAAGAACGCGTAAATTGTAATAAAGTAATGATAGGTAGTTGGTATTTGCGTTTCTATTCTACAAAATTACTACCCACATATATCAACAACAAAAAAAGATTGCTGAAATAGGCCATGATTTAGTTTATTTCCACTTCGTTAAGATTTCACTCCTAGAAAAAGAAGACAATTACTGGCAATTTATCAAAAGTTCGTACCAAAAAAGGTTAAGGAATTTTACATCGCTGTACATAATTATATCTCAACAAGGGCAATTATTAAGGGACATAATTCAAAACCATACCATTCATTCTTCTTTTGTCTGATTTCTTGAACACATTCCTCATAGCGAAAATGTTGTTTGCAGTTGTTAAATAGGGTGTGAAGTGCACGGACACGAAAACTCAGCATATTTTTTAAAATACTAATCAATTCTAATCACATTGAATGTATCTTGTCACCAACAAATAAATTAGTGCTTCATACCTAAAATATGCGATTCGAATCCCGAGGAACATCATCGAACAAGTTTGTATATTTGTTTGTCACGTTCTTTGAAAGTTTGCAATGTCGAATTTATGTCTTTTAGTGCTGCAAATTCCTAGTTTACTTGTGGTTAATTGGTTTGCAATGGTTACAGCAGGGTTTTCTAATATGCTGAATCTGGTGGTTAATTTTCATGAACATTCCTCGACTTTTATGTGGTATTTCCATCCTTTTTCGAAAATCAGGCAAACTTTCTAAGGCTCGTACCTTTTTATGGTTGACACTAAGTTTAATAAACTTTTTATATTTGAAATTAGCATAATAAACCAATTCTTTTCGTATATTTATTGATATAGAAATTCTGTTTTTTTTAGAGTTTCAGTTGTTGTTGAATCGTGTCGCTCTTACTTAAGGTTCATTACCACGAACTGTTTGACTATCAAAGTAACTTTTGTCCTATAGCAAGTAAAATTGAGAAAGCTTATTAACAGAGGAAAAAACAAGAATTTTATTTATCACTGTAATAGTCTTATATAGTTAGACCACATGCTCCTTATATAGTTAGAAAGCATCCCTTGACCACATGCTCCTTATATAGTTAGAAAGCGTCCCTTGACCACATGCTCCTTTGACCCATCTTTTCTAATGGATTAAATAAAAAAAACAAGTTTTTTTTTAAATAAAGGTATGGAGCAACATTAAAACTTAAAACGAACAGAAATTACTCCATATATGAAAGGGGCTTTTCCTCCTCAACGCCTCGCTCTTTACACTAAAGTTTGACTCTTTCTCTTAACTCTATTTTTAAAACAGTAAGAAACTTTAGCGTAAAGAGCGGGGCGTTGAGGAGGAAAAGCCCTTTCATGTACGGAGTAATTTCTATTCGTTTTAAGTTTTAATGTTGCTCCTTACTTTCATTTAAAAAAACTTGTTTTTTTATTTAATTTCTGGGCGTTTTTGAATTAATGCATGTTTTGATCTAGGCTCTCCGCACATAAATAATTAAAACGAAATTTGCGTATTCATTAATTGCAATTAATCGGAAGATTTTGAGAAAAAAGGAGCGAGGGAGGAGGCCTAGTTGCCCTCCATGTTTTTGATTACTTAAAAAAGCAACTAGGACTTTTAATTTTTTACAAACGTTTTCATTGGTAAAAAAATACGTAACTTACGAATTAACTTACGTAACGACCTTCTATATTCGTATGTTTTTATTGCGTATATGAGGGGGTTCAACCCTCGTCGATACCTCGCTCTTTACACTAAAGCTTAGATTTTGTCCCAATTCCTTAAGAATGACCTCTGAATCACAAAGGCCGTAGAATAAAGGCGTCCCTTGACCACATGCTCCTTTGACCCATCTTTTCTAATGGATTAAATAAAAAAAACAAGTTTTTTTTTAAATAAAGGTATGGAGCAACATTAAAACTTAAAACGAACAGAAATTACTCCATATATGAAAGGGGCTTTTCCTCCTCAACGCCTCGCTCTTTACACTAAAGTTTGACTCTTTCTCTTAACTCTATTTTTAAAACAGTAAGAAACTTTAGCGTAAAGAGCGGGGCGTTGAGGAGGAAAAGCCCTTTCATGTACGGAGTAATTTCTATTCGTTTTAAGTTTTAATGTTGCTCCTTACTTTCATTTAAAAAAACTTGTTTTTTTATTTAATTTCTGGGCGTTTTTGAATTAATGCATGTTTTGATCTAGGCTCTCCGCACATAAATAATTAAAACGAAATTTGCGTATTCATTAATTGCAATTAATCGGAAGATTTTGAGAAAAAAGGAGCGAGGGAGGAGGCCTAGTTGCCCTCCATGTTTTTGATTACTTAAAAAAGCAACTAGGACTTTTAATTTTTTACAAACGTTTTCATTGGTAAAAAAATACGTAACTTACGAATTAACTTACGTAACGACCTTCTATATTCGTATGTTTTTATTGCGTATATGAGGGGGTTCAACCCTCGTCGATACCTCGCTCTTTACACTAAAGCTTAGATTTTGTCCCAATTCCTTAAGAATGACCTCTGAATCACAAAGGCCGTAGAATAAATAGTTGAAATTACTAAAAATACGTTAGCGTAAAGAGTAAGGTATAACGAGGAGGTAAACCCCTTATATGCGTAATAATTTTTGTTTGTTTTAAGTTTTAATGTTGCTCCTTACTTTCAGTAGAAAAAAACTTTTCGTATTTATTTTTTCATTGCTTTTTCAAATAATGCTAGAAAATCCTGCGCCCCTTCATTGAAATTCTCTTCCCCCATGAGAAGTTTCTCCATGGAAATATCCTCCCACGTAATCCCACCCTCAACTATCCCGCCTAAACCAAAAAAATCCCCCAGAAAACGCCTGTATATTTCCCAGTAACAATTACTATATGTAAACACAGGTCAAAGTTTGTAACTTGCAGCCTATCCCACTGGAACTGCGGGGGAGTAAGTCGTCCCTAAAGACATAGTTAATAGATTTTACGACTATGGTGAATAAAATGGCTATCTCGGAATTTTGATCCGGTGACTTTTGGGAAAAAATGAGCGTGGGAGGGGGCCTAGGTGCCCTCCAATTTTTTGGTCACTTAAAAAGGGCACAAGAACTTTTAATTTCCGTTAGAATGAGCCCTCTCGCGACATTCTAGGGCCACTCAGTCGATAAGATCACCCCTGGCAAAAAAAAACAACAACAACAAAACAAAAAAACAAGTAAACACGCATCCGTGATCTGTCTTCTGGCAAAAAATGTGAAATTCCACATTTTTGTAGATAGGAGCTTGAAACTTCTACAATAAGGTTCTCTGATAAGCTAAATCTGATGGTGTGATTTTCGTTAAGATTGTATTACTTTTAGGGGGTGTTTCCCCCTATTTTCTAAAATGAGGCAAATTTTCTCAGGCTCGTAACTTTTGATGGGTATAACTGATCTTGATGAATCTTATATATTTAAAATCAGCATTAAAATGCGATTCTTTTGATGTAACTATTGGTATCAAAATTCCATTTTTTTAGAGTTTCGGTTACTATTAAGCCGGGTCGCTCCTTACTACAGTTCGTTACCACGAACTGTTTGAAAGGTGAACATGTTTACTTTGAAACCTTGTTGGAATTTGGGTGTAAAATGTCTTAACATTGACGTAAAATCATTCATAAAAAAAAATATTGGGATTAAAGCCTGATAATTACCTGATAAATAACTGAAAATAAAAACATGATAATTGTTGAGTTTCAGTGTTTTCCTAGATAAACAATAGGAAAGCATAATTCTTACCATCTTCGGCAGCACAATAGCGCTACCAAAGTAAAGAGTGATGTGGGCGCGATGATTTTTTCCCTTTTTTTAGTTTTTTTTTGTTGGCCAAGGCACTTTGTATAGAAGAATTTGTCTTAAAAGCTTTGAAAGAACCTCATTCTATTGAAAATTGGAAGTTATAGTGTCCTTGTTCAGAGTCAAAAATGATTGGAGGGCAAACTTCCCCCCGCCCCCACCACAACCATTTCCCCAAACATATCAAATCAAAATTTTGAGATAACATCTTTGTTCTGTATAGTTGAAAAGTACAGTGATTATGTCTTTGGGAATATGTCTTTTGGGTTATAATAATTGCCTATTATTATCATATCGTAGACACTTTGAAAGGGGATCATTCTATTGGAAATTGGAAGTTCCCGTTCTTTTTTTCAGAGTCAAAAGTGATTAGAGGGCAACCAGCCCCCCCGCACCACTATCATTTCGCTAAACACATCTATTCAAAACATTGAGAAAACCATCTTGTTCAGCATAGTTGAAAAGTAAATTAATTATGTCTCTGGGGGTGAAAAACCTCCCACAGCCCCCAGGGCTATCAGTTATACTAGTTGCCCATTATTGACATATAAGGTTTTTATTGAAAGAGCGGTCGTATAAACCCTGGAGGAGTTCATTTTATTGGAAATCAGAAAATCTAGTGCCCTTTTTAAGAGTGAAAATTGATCGTTGGGCAATTAATTCCCCCGTGAAGTCCTCTTTTCCCAAAATGCATTCGACAAAAATTCGGAGAAAGCCATTTTGTTCAGAAAACAGTCCAAAGGTCCTACAAAAAGGCCTTCGGCGCAAAACAGCCCCCCATAGCCTGGGGACAAGGGTTCATTCGATTGGGAGAGGCTCATTCGATTGGAAATTAGAAGTTGTAGTGCCTTTTTTAAGAGTCAAAAATGAAACGGAGGGTAACTAGCCCCGCTCCCACGTCCTATTTCTCAAAATATATCTGAAAGCAATTTTGAGATAGTCATTTTTTTAAAATTGTCCAAAGATCATATAGCAACACCTTCGGGATTGACACAGCCCCCCAGAGCCTGGGGAGTGAGTATTGCAAGTTATATCCTCAGAAGCATATAAGGTTTTATGGAAGTGGTGGCTATATAAACTTTGGAGGAGGATCATTGAATTGAAAATAGAAGGCTCTATTTCCCTTTTAAGAGTCGAAAGGTTTTTAAAGCTCTTATGGGGTGGTTGGTCGTACAAACTTTGGACGAGGCTTTTTGAATTGAAAATTGACAGTTATAGTGCCCTTCTTACGAGTCTAAAGTTATTGGAGGGCAACCAGACCTCCCCTGACGTCCATCATTTCCAAAACACATCTAACCAAATTTTGAGGCAGCTGTTTTGTTCAGCATTGTTGAAAGTTCCAATAATTTTGTCTTTGGAGATGTCAATTTTCCTACAGCCTATGGCTGTAAGTTAGGCAATACGTCCATTTTTTTACATAATGTATATGTTATTGAGAATGGTGGGTATGTTTGACCTTTACTTTAAAAAAAACCGAAAGCATTGTTGAAAGTTCCAATAATGATATCTTTGGAGATGTCAATTTTCCTACAGCCTATGGCTGTAAGTTAGGCAATACGTCCATTTTTTACATAATTTATATGTTATTAAGAATGGTGGATATGTTTGACCTTTACTTTAAAAAAAAAACCAAAACCGAAAGGTATTCATGTGAGATTTTCAGAGAATGTTGATGGGAGTATTGAACTAAATCAAAACACGATAAATCCGAGAAAATGTTGAGGGGAAAGTAGAAATAAAATAAAACAGACTGTATGTACATAGATTGCTGATATAGACATATCAGCAATATTTTTGGAACGGCTTAGCGTATCAAGATTAAACTTCCAGAGCAGAATGTGAGGGATGTTCAACTGACGAAAAGACAATATGTACCTATACTGCTGCTATTATTACTGCTGCTACTAATGTTACTAGCAAAAGTAAAATCTTAGAAAATCATGGTTTTCAGATATGAATAAACCTTGCTTAGGTACAAGGGGCAAAAATGTCTAATTTTTATGTTCTTGGGGCTTTTAAAATTGTCATTTGCCTAGGTCCTCAAAAGATAAAAAGAATTTGATGATATAAGTTTGCTCTTTTTTTATCTTTTCCATCAGTTAGTCTTTTAGATTATTTTTATAATTTGTTTTTTCTGCCAGTCCAATCTAATGTGTTTTTTTTAAATCATTGAGTTCTTTGTACAATCGCTATTTACATTTATGAGTCATTTTCTGCGTAATTAAATAAAAAAACGAGTCTTTTAACTGAAAGTAAGGAGCGACATTAAAACTTAAAATGAACAGAAATTAATCCGTGTATGAAAGGGCCTATTCCTCCCTCAGCGTCCCGCTCTTTACGCTAAAGTTTTACTCTTTCTCTCAATTCTACTTTATTAAACACTAAATGAATTTAGTGTAAGGAATTGGACTTTGAGGGAGGAACAGCCCCTTTGATACACGGAGTAATTTCTGTTCGTTTTAAGTTTTAATGTCGCTCCTTACTTTCAGTTAAAAAAACTTGTTTTTTATTTGATTTCTGAACATTTTTGAATTAATGCATGTTTTTGTTTTGGCTCTCCGCAAATGAATAATTAAAATAAAATTTGCGTCTTAATTTTTTTTTTCGCTAAATGGCTTTCTCTTAGTTTTGATCAGACGATTTTGAGAAAAAGGGTGGGAGAGGAGGCCTAGTTGCCGTCCAATTTTTCGGTTACATAAAAAGGAAACTAGAATTTTAATTTTTAACGAATGTTTTTATGAGTAAAAAATATACATAACTTCAAATTAACTTACGTAGCGAATTTCTATTTTCGTATATTTTTATTATGTATATTAGGACGTTTGCCCCCTCGTTAATACCTCACTCTTTACACTAAAGCTTTAATTTTGTCCCAATTCTTTAAGGTTGACCCCTGAATCACAAAGGCTATAGAATAAATAATTGAAATTAATAAAAATACTTTAGCATAAAGAGCAAGGTATCTAGGAAGAGATGAACCCCCCATATGCGTAATAATCTCTGTTTGTTTTAAGTTTTAATGCTGGTTCTTATTTTCAGTGGAAAAAAACTTTTTCATATTTATTTTTTCATTGTTTTGTTTTTAAAATAATGCTATAAAATCCTGCGCCCCCTTCATGGAATTTTTATTCTCCCATGATAAATTCATCCAAGGGAAGATCCTCCCACATAGACCCTTCCCTAACCCCCCCCCCCAACCAAAAAATCATCCTGAAAAGGTCTGTAAACTTCCAAATAATCATTACTGTATGTAAACGCTGGTCAAAGTTTGCAACTTGCAGCCCCTCCCCTGGGGACTGTGGGGGAGTAAGTCAGCCCCAAAGACATATCTATTATGTTTTTCGACTATGCTGAACGATATGGCCATCTCAAAATTTTGATCCGTTGACTTTATGAAAAAATTCGCGTGGAGGGGGCCTAGGTGCCCTCCAATTTTTTTGGTCACTTAAAAAGGGCACTAGAACTTTTAATTTCCGTAAGAATGAGCCCTCTCGCAACATTCTAGGACTACTTGGTCGATACAATCACCCCTGGAAAAAAAACAAATAAACACGCACCCGTGATCGGTCTTTTGTTCCACATTTTTGTAGATAAGAGATGTAAACTTCTACAGTAGGGTTCTCTGATAGGTTGAATGCGACGGTGTGATCTTCGTTAAGATCGTATGACGTTTAGAGGGTGTTTTCCCCTATTTTCCAAAACAAGGCAAATTTTCTCAGGCTCGTAACTTTTGATGAGTAATGATGAAACTTTTGATGAAACTTATATATTTAAAATCAACATAAAAATCAGATTCTTTTGATATATCGATTGGTGTCAAAATTTCGTTTTTTAGAGATTCGTTTACTATTGATCCGGGTCGCTCCTTACTACAGTTCGTTACCACGAACTGTTTGACTTACTACAGTTCGTTACCACGAACTGTTTGATTATTGTGTTCCTACGTTACAGCCCATTGAGCCTTTTGTCGGGAAGGAGGCTAAAATAATTATGTTTTTTATGTAGTGAAATAAAGAAATTGGACTCTTGAATCATACGCTATCCCTTTTATTCAAAAAGCATTGTTATGCGTCATTTTGATGACTATTTCACACTATCCCCTTTTTGATATCACACCTATACCCTTTTTGGTATCACATCTGTCCCCTTTTTAGTATCACACCTGTCTCCTTTTTGGTGTCACACCTATACCCTTTTTGGTATCACATCTGTCCCCTTTTTAGTATCACACCTGTCTCCTTTTTGGTGTCACACCCATCCCCTTTTTGGTATCACACCCATCCCCTTTTTGGTATCACACCTATCCCCTTTTTGGTATCACACCCATCCCCTTTTTGGTATCACACCTATCCCCTTTTTCTACGTTGCTCCATCACGTTGAAAAAATGACCGATTCTGATTACTTTCAGCCGCATTGAATGAAAGTGCTTTGTCACAGCACCCTTGACCGTAATAAAGAGGCTATGAACTATGATCTGGTTAAGAGCATGTTGACATTTATTCTTAAAGTCAACTTAACGAACCATGCGTGACTGTATTTAAATTATTCATTGAGAGAGATTTAAGAAGTCGATTTATTTAATTATTTAATAAATATTTATTAGTCTATTTGATGAACCAAACAAAATATTCAATGCAGAACCTAATGAAACGTTCTTCTTTTTAAAAGTTTCAACTTTATAGACTGTTCATTATATGATGTTCATAGACTGTTCATCATAGACCGTTCATTATATAGACTGTTCCAATGAAAACCATGATGAGAACTGAAGTTCAAGAGTGCTAGTTAGGGGAAGGGGCATGGCCCCCAGATGGAAAAAAATACCTCTTTTGGTATTTTTACAAACAAATTAAAATTACCCCCCCTAGACTTTGATAAACAATTTTTTTGCTTCTTAATAAAAAAAAATCCTTGCCTCCCTACATTTTTGTGAATTTTTATTCCTCCTATGGTAGTTTGTCAATGGTAAGCTCTTTACAACCATCATTAATGGTTAAGATTATTCCCCATTTGCAGTAACAATAAAGCCGCACTCAATTAGTGTTTTACAGCCAAAACACCAAATATATCAACAAATTTGGGACTCTTTTGGTCTATGCTATGTTGGAAAATAGTTTTCTTGTAATTTCACAGGATGATGTGCTTTCCGGTTTATCCGTAAGATAGCTTTTCCGGTTTATCCGAAACGCAACATAATGAGTTGCATACAACAAAATTGTATCGTCGCTTAAAACTGCAGAAACATTTACCCTATTTGTATTCAAAAGAAAACACATTTTCTCAACTGAAAGTAAGAAGCACTGGTGGACCTAGGGAGGCAGGGGGACTCCAGGCCCCAATGATTTTTCTTGCACCCTCTTATTCTGTTATTTTTTGCTCTTTTTTTTTAATAAGTTTATCAATTTGGTCAATTATTGCCACCCTTGTCACATGGGCTCCCCACAAGATTTCGCTCATTGGTGCCCTTTTCACATTGGGCCTCCCCCAAAATTTTTTCTAGATCTAACACTGGTAAGGAGAAGCATTGAAACTTAAAACAAACACAAATTATTGCGTATTTGCGGGGGGGGGGTCCCCTCCTCAACATCTTGCTCTTGAAGCTAAATTTTTTCGGTACTTTTAAAAGGCTACTTATTGTTCTAATTAAACAACCCCTGTGTTTCAGGAGCCGTTTTTAAAGAATAGGAACACAATTTAAACTTTGGGGTAAAGAGCTAGATGTCGAGGAGGGTGCAACCCTCCTCATATATTTAATGATTTCTGTTCGTTTTAAGTTTTAATGTTGCTCCTTGTATTCAGTTGAAAAAAAGTGTTTTTTTAAATTTAATTTCTTCCAACTCCACGGAAAAAAAATCCTCCTTCCCGTGGGAATATCCTCTGGACAATTCAAACCTGGTGAAAATTTATCCCGGACAATTACCCTTAACACCTCCACGCGTAAAATTGAGTTGGCAATGAAAAGCAAGACTTAAAAAGGAATTTTGTGTAGGAATTCTGGCAAATTTCCTAAGTATACAATAAGCCTTGAAAAGTTCAACCCATGGAAACTCCCCTCTCCACGGAAAATTCTCCACGTGCAAAGTCCCCCAGCAAAAAACTCGTCCTCCCCTACCCACCCAAAAAAATTTATGGATACTTCCCAATAAGAAATACTATACGCAAACAATAGACCTATCCCCAGGGCCTCTGTGGGGGGTGTCATGTTATCTGTAAAGATATAGTTTTTAGACCTTTCAACTATGCTGAACAAAATAGCAACCCATAATTCTGATATGAGGATTTTGGAAAAAAGAGGCTTGGGAGGGGGCGTGGTCATCCTCTAATTTTTTGGTCACTTAAACAGGGCACTGTAACTTTCAATTTCCGTTAGAGTAAGCTGTCTCCCAATGTACCAGGTCTACTGGATCGATACGATCACCCCAGCAAAAAAAGCAAACAAACAAATAAATACGCATCCATGATCTTTCTTCTGGCAAAAATTTAAATTCTACATTTTTGCAAATATGAGCTTAAGGTCTCTTCAGTAGTGTTCTCTGATACACTAAATCTGATGGTGTAATTTTCATTAGGATTCTATGACTCTTAGGGGGGCTATCGCCTTTTTTCAAAAATCAGGCAAATTTGTTCAGGTTCTTAATCTTTGATGGGTAAGACTAAACTTAATGAAACTTACATATTTGAAATCAGCATAAAAAGCCGATAATTTAAGAAGCACATTAGTAAATAATAAGAAATCAATTTATTAATAATTAATAAATTGAAAATAATCTCGTTAAAAATGAAAATTTTTTTTAAAATTTGGTCTGAAAATTTTGAAGTGACATTGATAGGAATAATGCACGGGAGACACGTCGCTATTTACGAGGTCAACGCTATTGCTTTGACTCTGACAATGAAGAAGCTTTGCGGAACCCAATCAACTTCTTCTTCCCTTTAACCCTTCAACTTTCTTTCAGGATCAATTTTCATTTATTATTATTATTTTTTTTAGGGTGAGAATCAGTTGCTTGTGCATACCCAATAAATTTGCGTTTTTTCCCGGTGCTAGAGCAAGATATCAAACAGTTCGTGGTAACTAACTGTAGTAAGGAGCGACCCGGCTCAATAGTAACCGAAACTCTAAAAATGGAACTTTAATACCAATAGTTACATCAAAAGAATTGAATTTTAATGCTGATTTTACATATTTAAGATTCATCAAGTTTAGTCCTACCCATCAAAAGTTACGAGCCTGAGAAAATTTGACTTATTTTAGAAAATAGGGGAAACACCCCCTAAAAGTCAAAGAACGAAAAACACAACATTGCACGCGTATCAGAGAACCCTAATATAGAAGTTTCAAGCTCCTATTTACAAAAATGTGGATATTCGTATTTTTTTTGTCAGAAGACCGATCACGGGTGCGTGTTTATTTGTTTGTTTGTTTTTCTTTTCTTTTTTTTCCCAGGGGTGATCGTATTAGCCCAGTGGTCCTAGAATGTTGCAATACGGCTAATTCTAACGGGAATTAAAAGTTCTAGTGCCCTTTTTAAGTAACCAAAAACATTTGAGGGCACCTAGGCCCCCTCCCACGCTCATTTTTCCCCAAAGTCACCGGAAGAAAATTCTGAGATAGCCATTTTATTCACCATAGTCGAAAAACCTAATAACTATGTCTTAGGGGACGACTTAGGCTACTCCCCCACAGTTCCCGTGGGAGGGGCCGCAAGTCTTTATGCTAAAGTTTTTAATGTTTTAAAAAGTGGAGTTAAGAGAAAGAGTCAAACTTTAGCGTAAAGAGCGGGGCATTGAGGAGGAAAACCCCCTTTCATATACGGAGTAATTTCTGTTCGTTTTAAGTTTGATGTCGCTCCTTGCTTTCAGTTAAAAAAAAAAGCTTTTTTTTTCTTAATAAGACATAGTTGCCATTGGTTTCCATAGTTGCCATAGTGTTCTTGCCACTTGATTGATCAGGTTCATTCTCAGAATTATGAGTTCGTTAAGATTATATTGTAATTATTAACAAGAATTAAAATAGTTGTGGCTATATATGCATCATTAGTCTTTTCTATGTATAAAAATTTTAAATTATGTCAAACTGAAAAGTCAGGCCATTATATACTGCTTTTTTGATGTAATAATAGAATATTTTGTTATATTTTGTTCTTGTATATATATATATATATATATATATATATATATATATATATATATATATATATATATATATATATATATATATATATATATATATATATATATATATATATATATATATATATATATATATATATATATTTTGTTCCTTATTGTGATACTCCTACAATTTTTTTTCTCTCTCTTTTTTTCTTACTCGTTATGCATACAAAGGAGGGGGGAGGGTAATCAACATTTCGCCCCAGGAGGCCAGAACTACCACTGAACCAAAAAATTAAGACATTTTACTTTTTTTCGAGAAATCATATTAATAGTTTGTATATTTTTTGGGTCTTAATAAGTGAGCTAATTTGCATTAAGCTAATTTGCATTGAGCGAGCTATTTTTGAATGTGAGTGGCAATGTTTACGTTTGCTTTGTTAGTATTAAGTGGAGACTTGACGGTTGTGTCTTTTTTTCTGACCCGTTTGCTAACAAATAAATAGAAAATGATAATAAATATAGTCGTCGCATGGTACTTGTTTCTTATAGCCACCGAACTCAAGTTTTGCCGAAAAGTGAAGTTTGGTTAATGCTAATGAAATAAAAGAGAACATGATGAAAATATAACACTTTATCAACAAGATCATGAAAACTACAACAAGAATTATTGAAGGTGGGCCGCCAAGACCGCATTATATTAAATACATAAACTAACCTAACCAAAATACCAACTAAATATTTAATTAAAATATAGCAACAATGTAGTTTCCCAACGAGGCAAAGCTAGTATTGTCAAACAGTTCGTAGTAACGAACTGTAATAAGGAGCGACCCGGCTCAATAGTAACCAAAACTCTAAAAAATGGAATTTCGATACTAAAAGATATATCAAAAGAATTGGATTTTCATGCTGATTTTAAATATATAAGTATCATCAAATTTAGTCTTTGTCATCAAAAGTTACGAGCCTGAGAAAATTTGCCTTATTTTGGAAAATAGGGGGTAACACCCCCTAAAAGTCATAGGATCTTAACGAAAATTACACCATCGCATTCAGCATATCAGAGAACCCTATAGAAAAAATTCCAAGGTCCAATCTACAAAAATGTGGAATTTCGTATTTTTTGCCAGAAGACAAATCACGGGTGCGTGTTTATTTGTTTTTTTGTTTTTGTTTTTTTTTTCCCAGGGGTCATCGTATCGACCAAGTGGTCCTAGAGTTTTGCAAGAGGGCTCATTCTAACTGAAATGAAAAGTTCTAGTGCCCTTTTTAAGTGACCAAAAAAATTGGAGGGCACCTAGGCCCCCTCCCAAGATAATTTTTTTCCCAAAGTCAACGGATCAAAATTTTGAGATAGCCATTTTGTTTCGCATAGTCGAAAACCATAATAACTATGTCTTTGGGGATGACTTACCCCCCACAGTCTCTGGGGGAGGGGCTGCAAGTTACAAACTTTGACCAATGTTTACATACAGTAATGGTTACTGGGAAGTGTACTGATGTTATCAGGGGGATTTTTTGGTTTGGGTGTGGGGTTCAGGGGAGGGGGCTATATGGGAGGATCTTTCCTTGGAGGAGTATTTCATGGGGGAAGAGAAATTCAATGAAAAGGGCGCAGGACTTTCTAGCATTACTATAAAAAAAAACAATGAAAATATAAACATGAAAAAGTTTTTTCAATTGAAAGTAAGGAGAAGCATTAAAACTTAAAACGAACAGAGATTATTACGCATATGAAGGGTTCTAAAAATGCTTTAGCATAAAGAGCGAGGTATTTAGGAGGAGATAAATACTTCGCTCTTTATGCTAAAATTTTTTTTAAATAATTTCAACTATTTATTCTACGGCCTTTCTGATTCAGGGGTCATTCTTAAAGAATTGGGATAAAATGTAACGTAAGTTACGTAAGTTATGTACGTTTGTTACGTAAGTTAATTCTTAACTTACGTTTTTTTTTACTAATAAAAACGTTCGTTAAAAATTGAAAGATCTAGTTGCCTTTTTGAGTAACCGAAAAATTGGAAGGCAACTATACCTCCTTCCCCACCCCTTATTTCTCAAAATCGTCTGATCAAAACTAAGAGAAAGCCATTTAGCCAAAAAAAGAATTAATATGCAAATTTCATTTTAGTAATTTATGTACGGAGAGCCAAAATCAGACATGCATTAATTCAAAAACTTTCAGAAATTAAATAAAAAAAAACAAGTTTTTTTAAATGAAAGTAAGGAGCGACATTAAAACTTAAAACGAACAGAAATTACTCCGTATAATTACGAGCTGATTCAAAATTACGAGCCTGAGAAAATTTGCTTTATTTTAAAAAATAGGGGGGAACACCCCCTAAAAGTCATAGAATCTTAACGAAAATCACACCGTCAGAATTAGCGTATCACAAAACCCTACTCTAGAAGTTTCAACTAGGCCCCCTCCCACGCTCAGTTTTTCTCGAAGTCACCGAATCAAAATTTTGAGATAGCCATTTTGTTCAGCATAGTCGAAAAACCTAATAATTATGTCTTTGAGATGACTTAATTCCCCACAGTCCCCAGAGGAGGGGCTGCAAGTTACAAATTTTGACCATTGTTTACTATAGTAATGATTATTGGGAAGTGTACGGACGTTTTCAGGGGCCTTTTTTGCGTTGAAGAGGGGGTCGGGGGGAGGGGGTTATGTGGGAGAATCTTTCCTTGGAGGAATTTAACACGAAGAAAGAGTATTTCCATGAAGAGGGCGCCAGATTTTCTAGCATTATTAAAAAAACAATAATGGAAAAAAAACTAAAAAAAAAACTCAGATGGAAGTAAAGAGCAGCGTCAAAACCTAAAACGAACAGAAATTATTACGTATATAAGGGGGTTTGTCTCCTCCACAATACATCGCTCTTGACACTAAAGTATTTTTAGTAATTCCAACTATTTATTCTACGGCTTTTGTGATTCAGAGGTCATTCTTAAAGAATTGGGACAAAATCCAAGGTTTAGTGCAAAGAGTGAGCATTAACTAGGGGGGGGGGAAACCCCTAATATAAGTAATAAAAATATAAAAATATAGAATTTCTTTACGTAAGTTAACTCGTAAGTTACGTATGTTTATTACTAATAAAAACGTTCGTAAAAAATCAAAAGTTATATTTGCCTTTTTAAGTAACCAAAAACTGGAGGGCACTAGGTCTCCTCCCCTACCCTTTTTTCATCAAACTCGTCCAATCAAAACTATGAAAAAGCCATTTAGCCAAATAAAATTAATATGCAAATTTTGTTTTAATTATTCGCGTGTGGTGAGCCCAAATCAGAACATGTATTAATACAAAAACATTCAGAAATTAAATAAAAAAAAGTTTTTATAACTGCAAGTAAGATGCGACATGAAAACTTAAAACGAACAGAAATTACTCCGTATATGAAAAGGGTTGTCCCCTCCTCAACGCATTGCTCTTTATGCTAGAGTTTTTTATTGTTTAAAAAATTAAAGCTGTGAGAAAGAATCTAACTTTAGTGTAAAGAGCGAGGCGTTGAGGAGGGGACAACCCTTTTAATATACGCAAAAATTTCTGTTCGTTTTAAGTTTTAATGTCACTCCTTACTTTCAGTAAAAAAAAAACAAGTTTTTTTATTTAATTTGGTATAAAATCCGTGAAATTTGGTTATTGTCTCATGTTCGCGCTACAAGATCTTGAGTGTGGTAACTATAAGAACAAAGTACCCGTTATATAACTGTGTTGGAAAATCGTGTAAAAAATCATAATAAAGAACTATTAGTTGAGTTTTACCTCCCCCGACATCGTATTCTGAATCCAATCAGGGTTGTCTTCAGCCATTGAATACAACAAAAAGAAAAAGCAGATATTGCTGTCAAAGACCTCCCTCAAGCTTTTCACAGTGCAAAAAAAAAGAGCGAAAGTCTAACCTTTTGTTAGTCAAGGTTACGCATCATAACCCAAGATTTTAATTCAGATGAACTTCTTATCAGCTTTATTCGAAAACGATGCAATTGCCTTTGAAAAATGTAAGATGCAACAAATGTATCGGAATGATCGCACAGTCAAGGCACAGGCCCTTGGGGAAACAGACAAATTCGCACAAGGGCACAGGCCCTTGGGGAAACGGACGAATTCGCACAAGGGCACAGGCCCTTGGGGAAACGGACAAGTTCGCACAAGGGCACAGGCCCTTGGGGAAACGGACAAGTTCGCACAAGGGCACAGGCCCTTGGGGAAACGGACAAATTCGCACAAGGGCACATGCCCTTGGGGAAACGGACAAGTTCGCACAAGGGCACAGGCCCTTGGGGAAACGGACAAGTTCGCACAAGGGCACAGGCCCTTGGGGAAACGGACAAGTTCGCACAAGGGCACAGGCCCTTGGGGAAACGGACAAGTTCGCACAAGGGCACAGGCCCTTGGGAAACGGAGCTCAGATTTTGGAATCGAATGCCTAAACCAAGGACGGGGAATGTAACGTCATGTTAGCAAGTGTGCAAGGGATAAAAGCAAGAGCCGTCAAACAATACTGTCTAATTGCTATCAGGGAATCGAATGCCAAAACCTAGGACGGGGAGTGTAACGTCATGTTGACAAGCATGCCAGGGATAAAAGAACTAGCCGTCAAACAATGCTGTCTTTTTTATTTCCATGAGGGAATCGAATGCGAATCATAATATTATTCTTAATTGTGTTCATAATTATATTTCCATATATACCATATATTTATAATTATTGTTTCCATCCGCTCCTTAGTTGTGTCATGTGTTTGTGGTCGTTTTGTCACAATTTCTGTTTATATTTTTATTTCTATAGCCTATGTCTATTTTCATGGTAATATAGAGAATATAAAATGACCGCAGACATAAAAAAAACAACAACAAACAAACTAGAGATTTAAAATGTACCGTCATGATAACAAGTTTGGTAGGGATGAAAGACCAAGTCACTGGTCTTAGCAAGCAAATCAAGTGTAAAGAGTTGACGTAAGACTTTATATGTGGGGGAATTAAATTTTTTTGATTTTTTGATCTGATGGATTGGTGATGGGAGGTACTGAATGCTCTTTCTATTTGATTTGTTGTCTTTTCTCGTTTTATTTTTGGTAGTTAATTATTGCCAACTCTCATAAGTTGATTTATATTTAGGCTTACTGGGGTGATAATTTATCTAAACAAGCTTTGCTTTGGGTTTGTTAATGTTTGTTGTTGATGAATAAACCCTTCAATCTTAAAAAAAGATAATAAGCATACACCCATCAAGATAAACTCTTGACGCCCTCCTAAAGGAAATTTGTAATAAACGGGGACAAACTCTTACGACTAACAACTAGCTTCAATACAATTATCTGCAATGAAGCTGCTTGAACTTACCAAATGAAATTGGCCCAAGGTCAAGAATTTCAGGAAGTTCATTTACCTAATTTTCGAACGAACAAGGCTTTAATTGCTATTTGGGAAACGAAAGCAAACAATAATATTATTCATAATTATTACTTTATGTTGTCTCACTCATTTGCCAGAAACAGGCAATAAAACAGCAGAATACATAATGCAAAAAAATTCTACATTTTCTCATGATGACGCTTTATTGTTCTGTTTCGGAATGATAATTGCTTGAATTACTAAGTAGTTCAACGTCTTATCCATTCAAATTCTACCGTAACTCGCAACATTACTATTATATTAGACCCATATCTATAAATACTTCATAACATATAAAATTTTATAGTTTGACAATGCCAAATCAAGGTACAAAACATTTAATTCCAAGTTTGATGGATCGGGACCGGTATCCACATTGAATTAAGATAATAAATTTGAAAAGTAATCTCAGGGTGGTGAATGCGGTCCGTCAGTCTTATTTTCGTTACCCTCTCATCCTCTTCAATATCCCTATTTTGGCCATCTGCATCAAGTCTGAAGTATTTGTCTCAAATTCGAGCCGGCTGTTGCATGAAATTTTGACGTGACTTCAACTAATGGCCGCATTCCTCCTACCCCTACTGCACGATGAATTTCAATCCCCTCATTGCTTGTCAACAGGTTCGGAATTTCCTTCCTTCTTCAGTATAGGGATGTCACTCGTTTGGGGCTTTTAAAAAGATTCTTAATGACCTTTTAGTTAGGAATCAAACAGAATAGTTATTTTTTCTTTCTTCCTCTGTGGAGTTTATGTCCACAGTGTTTATTTCAGGCTACATGGCGGCCTTTTCAGTGCTTTGACTCCCAGGGCCCAGGTATGGTATCTTTTTAATCTTTATATTGTTTGGCGATTTTTGGCTCTTTCTCTCTCTCTCTCTCTCTCTCTCTCTCCCTCTCTCTCTTTCTCTCTCTCATTGGTTGTCAGTTCAGTTCGTTTATTAACAAAAAACAAATCACACACTGTAAACTAACTACACCCTAAGAGAGCACTGCCCATAACGGGTGACAGTATTCATTCAATCATAAAGAAAAGAAATATAAGGTAAGAAAAAAAAGAAGAAGAAGGGAAAAGAGAAGAAAACCAACGCAAATTAATAAAACAAAACATAGAGAACTGTCGGTAGAAGAAATTAGGATCTAATTCAATATTTTCCAATAAGAAGCTTTTAATCTTACTTTTGAACTCTGGTAAGCTCTAACAAAACTCTAAGAATCAATAGATTGATTTAAAAGGAAAATCAGAGGCTTAATGCCGGTCAGGATTTAAAATAAGAATTCTGAGTCACGATGTCCTTCTGAATATAAAAAATTCGTTAAGATCCGATCACCATTCGTAAGTTATAAACGCCTAATTTTTTCTAATTTTTCCTCTTCCTTTAGCCCCCCAGATGGTCGAATCTGGGAAAACGACTTTATCAAGTCAATTTGTGCAGATCCCTGACACGCCTACCAATTTTCATCGTCCTAGCACACCCAGAAGCACCAAACTCGCCAAATCACTGAAGTCCTCCCTCCAACTCCCCCAAAGAGAGCGAAACCAGTACAGTTACGTCAATCACATATTCCTCCACTCCAAGCGTTTTCCAAGATTTCCCCCTCCAACTCCCCTCAATGTCAACAGATCTGGTCGGGATTTGAAATAAGAGCTCTGAGACATAAATTTCTTCTAAATATCAAATTTTATTAAGATCCAGTCACCCGTCCTTAACTTAAAAATACCTCAATATTTCTAACTTTTCCAAATTAACAACCTCCCACCCCCCAGCTCCTCCAAAGAGAATGGATCCGTTCCAATTATGTCAAATACGCATCTAGAACTTGTGCTTATTCTTCCCATCAAGTTTCATCCCGATCTCTCCACTCTCAGCATTTTCCGAGATTTCTGTTTCCCTCCTCCAACCCCCTATGTCCCCGGATCCAATTTGAGTCGAAAATGGAGCATCTGAGACATAAGATCCTTCTATATATATCAAGTTTCATTAAGATACGAGCACCTATTCGTAAGATAAAAACACCCCAATTGTCACGTTTTCAAAGAATTCCGGTTTCCCCTCCAACTCCCCCCAATGTCATAGGATCTAGTCGGAATTTAAATTTTGATTTAGCTTTGATTTAAATTTTGATCAGCTCAATCAATTATTGATTGAGCTTTAGAGCACAAGATCATTCTAAATATCAAAATTCATTAAGATCTGGTCACCCTTTCCTAAATTACAAATAACAAATTTTTCCGAACTAACCTCCCCCTCCCCAACTCCACCAAAGAGAGCAGATCGGTCCGGTTATGTCAGTCACGTATCCTAGACAGGTTTTTATTCTTCCCATCCAGTTTTATCCTGATCTCTCCTTTAAGTATTTTCTAAGATTTCAGGTCCATCCCCCAAACTGCCCCTACCAATGACTCTGGATCTGGTTGAGATTTAAAATAAGAGATCTGAGTTACGAGGTCCTTCCAAATATGAAGTTTCATGAAGATCCGATCACTCCTTCATAAGTGAAAATACGTCATTTTTCTAATTATTCAGGATTACCCCCCCCCCCCGATAGAGTGGATCCTTTCCCATTATGTCAATCACGTATCTAAGACTTCTGCTTACTTTCCCACCAAGTTTCATCCCGGTTCCTCCAATCTAAGCGTTTTCCATATTTTAGGTTCCCCCCGAACTCCCCCCAATGTCACCAGATCCGGTCGGGATTTAAAATCAGAGCTTTGAGACACGATATCCTTCTAAATTTCAAATTTCATTGAGATCCGATCACCCGTTCGTAAGTTAAAAATACCTCATTTATTCTAATTTTTCAGAATTAACCCCCCCCCCAAATACCCCAAAGAAAGCTGATCCGTTCCGGTTATGTCAATCATGTATCTAGGACTTGTGCTTATTTTCCTCACCAAGTTTCATCCTGATCCCGCCCTTCTAAGCGTTTCCCAAGATTTTAGGGTCCCCCCGCTCAAAAAAACCCCTAATGTGACAAGATCTGGTCAGGATTTAAAATAAGAGCTTTGAGACACGATATCCTTCTAAATGTCACATTTCATTGAGATCTGATCACCCGTTCGTAAGCTAAGAATACCTCATTTTTTTCTAATTTTTCAGAATTAACCCCCCCCCCCCCCAACTACCCCAAAGAGAGCGGATCCGTTCCGGTTATGTCAATCATGTATCTAGGACTTGGGCTTATTTTTTCCATCAAGTTTCATCCCGATCTCTCTACTCTAAGTGTTTTCCAAGATTTTAGGTTTCCCCCTCCCAACTCCCCCCCCCCCAATGTCACCAGATCCAGTCAGGATTTAAAATAACAGCTCTGAGACACGATATCCTTCCAAACATTAAATTTCATTAAGATCTCATCAACCGTTCGTAAGTTAAAAATACTTCATTTTTTCTATTTTTCGAATTAACCCGCCAACACCCCCCCCCCCCAGATGGTCAAATCCGGAAAACGATTTGGCAGGCGATCCCTGATGCGCCTGCCGAATTTCATTATCCTAGCTTATCCGGAAGTGCCTAAAGTAGCAAAACCGGACCAACAGACAGACGGACAGACAGACCGACAGACCGACAAAATTTGCGATTGCTTTAGGTCACTTGGTTAATACCAAGTGTCATAAAAACCACCTGAACTTCTGTTTCAAAATCAAGATGTATTACGTATTAATTGTTAATTATGCAAAATTTAGGAAATTTGTAAAATAAAGACTAAGAAATAGAAAAAGTTAACTACTTTTCTATTCTTAGGGCACTTGGTATTAATCAAGTGACATATAGCGATCGCAAATTCTGTCGGTCTGTCCCGGTTTTGCTACTTTAGGCACTTAGAGGTAAGCTAGGACGATGAAATTTGGCAGGCGTTTCAAGGACCAGACCAGGTTAAATTAGAAATAGTCGTTTTCCCGATTTGACAATCTGGGGCGGGGGTAGTGGAAGGCCGGTTAATTCGAAAAAAACAGAAAAAATCAAGTATTTTGAACTTACGAACGGGGCATGGGATATTAAAGAAATTTGATTTTTGGAAGGATATCGTGTCTCAGAGCTCTTATTTTGAATCCTGACCAGATCCGGTGACATTGGGGGGGGGAGGAAGAATTGGAGGGGAACCTTAAATCTTGGAAAACGCTTAGAGTGGAGGGATCGGGATGAAATTTGGTAGAAAAAACAAGAAGAAGTCCTAAATACGTGATTGACATAACCGAAACAGAGCTGCTCTGTTTCGGGGAGTTTGGGGGGGGGGACGTTAATTCTGAAAAAATAGAAAAAATTAAGTATTTTTAACTTACCAACGGGTGATCGGAGCTCAATGAAATTTGATATTTAGAAGGATACCCTGTCTCAAGGCTCTTATTTTAAATCCCGACCAGATCTGGTGACATTGGGGGGGGGGGGTTTCTGGGGGGAACCTAAAATCTTGAAAAACTCTTAGAGTGGAGGGATCAGGATGAAACTTGGTGGGAAAAATAAGCGGAAGTCCTAGATACGTGATAGGCATAATCGGAACGGATCCGCTTTATTTGGGGGAGTTAGGGGGAGGGTTAATTCTGAAAAATTAGAAAAATGAGGTATTTTTAACTTACGAAGGAGAGATTGGATCTTCATGAAACTGCATATTTAGAAGGACCTCATAACTCAAATCTATTATTTTAAATCCCGATCGGATCCAGCGTCATGGGGGGGTGGGTAGTTGGGGGACCGGAAATCTTGGAAAACACTTAAAGCGGAGAGATCAGCATGAAACTGGATGGGAAGAATAAAAACAAGTCCAAGATACGTGAATGACATAACTGGACCGGATCGGCTCTCTTTGGTGGAGCAGGGAGGGGAATAATTCGGAAAATTAGAAAAATAAGGTATTTGTCACTTACGAACGGGTGATCAGATCTTAATGAAATTTGATATTTAGAAGGATCTTGTGCTATAGAGCTCTTATTTTAAAATTTTTACCAGATCCTGTGGCATTGGGGGGAGATGGAGGGGGAAACTGGAATTCTTTGTAAACAAGAAAATTGGACTACCTTTATCTTCCGAATAGGTGAGCAAGTCTTTGATATATAGAGGGATCTTGTGTCTCAGATGCTCCATTTTTGACTTGAATTGGGTCCTGGGACATGGGGGATTGGAGGGGGGAAAGAGAAATCTTGGAATACGCTTAGAGTGGAGATACCGTGATGAAATTTGATGGAAAGAATAAGCACAAGTTCTAGATACGTGATTGACATAATTGGAACGCATCCGTTCTCTTTGGAGGAGCTGGGAGGTGTTAATTTTGAAAAATTAGAAAAATTGTGTATTTTAACTTGAAAACAGGTGACCGGATCTTAGTGAAATTTAATATTTTGAAGGAACTTATTTCTCGGAGCTTTTATTTCAAATCCCAACCAGATCTGTTGACATTGGTGGAGTTGGAGGGGGAAATCGGAAATCTTGGAAAACACTTAGAGTGGAGGAATCGGGATGAAGCTTGGTGGGTAGAATAAGTAAATGTCGTAGATACGTGATTGACGTAACCGTACTGGTCTAACTCTCTCTGGGGGAGTTAGCGGGTGGGGTTCAGTGCTTTGGCGAGTTTGGTGCTTCTGGACGTGCTTTGACAATGAAAATTGGTAGGCGTGTCAGGGAGCTGCTCAAATTGACTTGATAAAGTCGTTTTCCCTGATTCAACCATCTGGGGGGCTGAAGGGAGAGAAAAATTAGAAAAATAAGGTATTTATAAAATACGAGTGGGTGATCGAATTTTAATGAATTTTGATATTTAGAAGGACATCGTCACTCAGAGCTCTTATTTTAAATTCCAACCGGCATTAAGCCTCTGATTTTCCTTTTAAGTCAATCTATTGAAGAGTTTTTGTTAGTGCTCATACCATATGAGCTCTTGGCTCTTGGCTCTTTTGGCCTCGTCACAAGTGCCATATGAGCTCTTAGCTCTTGTTTATTTTCCAAATAGATAGTTGAAAAACAGAGCCCCCCGTTGCAAGAGCATAAACATTGTGTCTATGCAAGTTGGTAACGAATTCCACCTTGTCTAGAAAAAAAAAATTGCCGCTATCTTACCAAGAGAATGCATGGTTCATGGCAACTTTGGAAATTATTGGTAGTGGACAAAGTAATTTCGCATATAAGAAAGTTCATTTCATCTTGGCAATGGAGGCCTAATCTATTTTATGACGCCGATACAGGGTATACCAATGGAGTTGCTAATCCCTCAAGACTCACCGTTAACCAAAGACTAAGTTTAACGGTGACTCCCTCAAGATGCAGGTGCTGTTAATTATTGATTATGCACACTTATTTGTAACGTAATACTATGGGAGATGTTATTGCTTACCTATGCAAATTTATTAAGAATGGGATAATTTTGCGTGAATTGTTAAATTTATTCAGTAAAACGTAATCTCACGTGATGTGTTTTGCTAGAGCTCACGGCTGCCTGTCAAATTAGAAACCCTAGTTGTAACTGAGGATGAAATATGGCGCAAACGTGTGTGTTACGTAATACTTATAAAAAGGTTTTCTTCAAGACATTTTAAGACCCTTTGCTTCAAGACGTTTTTTAAGACGTTTCAAGACATTTCGAAAGGTTTTTTAAGACATTTTTCTTGGAGACGCTTTTGAAGACACTTGAAGACATTTCAAGACGTTCTTCAAGATGTTTCAAGACTTTTTAAAACGTTTTTTGTCTACACATTTTTTAAGACGTTTTAGGACATTTCAAGACGTTCTTTAAGATAAATTTGTTCAAGACGTTTTTCAAGACGTTTTCCAAGATTTCTTCAAGACATTTAAAGAAATTTTTAAAACATTTTTTCAAGATTTTTTTCTTCAAAACATTTTCCTTTAAATATTTCTTTCCTCGGAAACCTTTATAATCCATTATCAAAGATTTTTTCTGCAGTAGGAAACGAACGTAAGACCAGATATTTCCCCAGCGGAATGGTGCCTTAGCCAACTTAGCTGACAATATTATATTCCATGGAATCAGTTCTATCTGATAAACGTTTTCCCACTTGGAAAATTCTCTACACAGTTTCTAGATCAATAATCTATATTTTGCCTTTCTCAGTGACATATGGATCGCATGTTTTTCACCTACGGTAATACTTCGCACGGAGCAGAGAAAATTGATTACTGGAAATAGGTTTATGGGATATTATTTTTATACATTTGACACTCAAGTGGACGTTACATCATAGTTGTATAAATTTAAATGAGAGTGATGGTATTGTTGATTTTGTCAAATGCTCAGAACCAATGATGAAACCATTGGATTAGATAACAAGAAATGAATTACTATCTATAAGCCATGAATTTTCTTTAGAAGTGATACTCTCTGTCTCATACGTTCTATTTCAAGCAGGAATTCCTGTTTTTGTCACAATCATCCATATATTTTAAGCAAATGTAACTCGTTCTGAAGCATGCATTTGATTGAATTTCATCTTTTTTCGAACGAAACCACAGTTTGAAATATTGATTTGAATATTTTGTTTTTTTTTTCAAACATCAACAGATTTTAGGCCCCACCATATGGCACACACTATCAATTGCAAAGTATTTTTCAACCATTTTCTTGCAAAATATCCAAACACTAGAATTGATCGTTTAAATTTAAAGGAAAATTGGCTTGTCCATGGCATCTCTGTGATACGTATTATCATTCCTACGGCATCATTAAGATATTTTCTTGATAAAATTTATGCTTTAAACCCAATTTTTTTTATTTTCGCAAGCCAACCTCTCCCTGATGTCCCTCATGGTAGTTCATGCCACCTTGGTACCCTCTGGCACACACTATCATTCCTAAGACATTTTTAACTATTTTCTAGCAAAATATATATACTATAATCGGTCTTTTAAACTCAAAGAAAAATTTCCAATCACGTTTCTTTTGATGAATCGTGACAATTCACTCCACCTCGGTATACTATGACTGGCTCTTGGCATCCGTGTGATTGATATTATCATTCCTAAGGCTTTTTTAAGACATTTTCTTGATAAAAAGTATGATTTAAATCCATTCGTTTGTGTTTCGTCAGCCAGCCCTTCCGTGATGCCGTCCTGGACTTTTCACACTACCTTGGCACAATATTGCTGACCCATGACACCCTCTAGCAAACAATATCATTCCTAAAGAATTATTAACAATTTTCTTTCATATATGACTCTTAAAACTAAATTAACCATTGTTTTTATTTGAATGTCGGGGCTTTTGAATACATTGCTATGTTATGATAGTCTAGGGCAGGTCACGCCACTGTGGCCCACTATGACTGGCCCGTGGGATCCCTGTGATAAAAATCATACTTCCTAAAGAAAATTTTCTTACAAAAATAACTCAATCGTAACAGTGAAATATATATTGAAGATTCATCCTGGAACAGGAAATGTAAAAGATGAAGATAAAGGCTTTTATTGTATGTACAACTTTTATTAATACAAAAATTTACAAACATTATTGAATCACTTTCTTCTTAGAGCACTTAAAGCAATACACTCAGGAAGGAAAGATATATTTTCAACTATATTCAATCGAGGATTGTGTTCATAAATGATGAGAAATTTTCTGTAAGTATACCCACGACATTAAAAATATAATACTTTTAAAAACTACAGCTTTTAATCGATAAATCTTGTACTTACTTCCAATTTGGTCCGAGAACCTTTGTATTCCGACAAGAATGAGCATAAACTGTATAATATATTAACATTTTCTGGAATAAGCGCTTTCCTTGTCCTTTTCAACCAGCTGTTTTGCATATTCCCCCGTGTAAAATTAAACCTTCTAAAACGTACAGAAACCCCTTCTAAAACATACAGAAACAGGGCAACCCCTTCCTTGCATTTTAGATATGGCTCTTAAGTTTTGAATAGCTCCTTACTTTTAGCAAAACATTTAATCTGTTTCAATATCTTTTCGTCTTGAAAGATATTCAAGATGTCATTGAATGTCAAGAAACGAACCCGCTGACCGTATACACTAAGATTGATCGTTTAAACTTAAAGGATAATTCACATTAGAATATCTTCTGATGGCAATTAAAGGGAGCGTGACAAATTCTGGCTACCCAGTGGCACCCTGTGGCATCCGCCATTATCACTCAAACGTTTTCTGACGTATGAATATCCTGAGAGATATTTTTTATTTGAACAGTGGGAATATACTATTTCATAGTCAGAATTTCGCGATTCCTAGCCTGTGGCACTCTCTACCTTGCTCTTGGCACCCTATGGCACCTATTAACATCTCTAGAGCGTTTTAGACATTTTTTATGTAAATCATTGCTTAAATCCAATGTTTTTATTTTTTACAAGTCAATCATATTGCTCCCTAGGTATTTTCAGATAGCTTTTTCACAAATAAAATGAGATCCAGTTCTGCTTTCTTTGCTTCTGACCCAACTGACAGCAATTCTAGTTCTGATTCTGCTAATTTCAACCCCAGTTCCAGTCTCATTTGCGGTTCCACTGATTCTGGTTCTTTCAGTTCCAGTTCCGTTAATTCTGTCCTCTGACTCCACGGTTCGATTCCCCCAATTACGCTCAAAGTTTCATCGGTTTCAGCATTTTTATGTGGCTACAACCGTGGTACTCTATGGCTGGTTGTCGGAAATAACTAGTTTATTGCATTTGGGGGCCATTTTGACTTGAGACATACAAGCCTAAGAGGGTTTTAATTGACTAATTTCCATATTTTAACATTTGCTTTATATTTTAATATTTTTCAGGGCTGATGGGCCGAGTTTTGAGAGTCTTAAGATTTTATTTACTATATTTTCAGGTATATTTTTTTCATATTTTCATTATTTTACCCTTGTTTAAGAGATTCAGGGCATGAAAAATTTTAACCTCGAGAGTGGATTGGCAAAACTAAACCGCTTTTAGACACATCTAGGGGCCATTTCGACCAAGGAAACACTAGCTTCTGAGGATTTTAAACAATAATTTTCATATTTTAAAATTTGCTTCATATTTTTAATATTTTCTAGGGCTTATGGGCCGAGGCTTTGAGAGTTTAAAGATTTTATTAGTATTTTCATATTTTCATTATTTCCTTGGTTTAATAGATCCAGGGCTTGAAAATATTCAACCTTGAGAGCAGAATGGCACAGCGATATTGTTTGCACACATATCTGGGGACAATTTCAAACCAGGGCATACTATCTTTTGAGGGTCTTTAGTAATTATTGACCGTTTTTTAACATTTGTTTCATATTCTTAATATTTTAGGGCTAATTGACCGATATTTTGTGAGTTTTAAAAGATTATTTTTCATATTGCAATGTTTTTCAGAATTTCCATTACTTTCCCGTAGTTCAAAAATTCAACCTCGGGAGGAGAGTGGCACAGCGATAGACAAAGATACCGCTTCTAAAACAGAAAAAAAATTCTTGCAAAATACAAAAATTCTAATAAAACCCCAAATAATCCTTAAAAATTAAAAATTATTCATACAAAATACAATATAATACTTAACACAAATAAAAAATTGTTCTAGCCAAATAAAAAATACTTGCCGCAAAATACAGATTCCTCTTAAATAAGAAAAATTCTAACAACATCAAAAATAGTTTTTATAGAAAACAAAATTATTAAAAATAAAATCCAAAATAGTTCTTACCAAACATAAATTATTCTTACAAAATACAAAAACGCTGCATAAATCCAAAATAGTTCTTACTAAGTAGAAGATAGTTCTTACAAAACAAAAAGTATTCTTATAAAATAAAAAATACTTTTCTCAAATCCAAAATGGTTTTCTCAAACTATAAATTATTGACGCAAAATACAAAATAGTTGTTACAAAACACAAAAATTCTAACAACATCCAAAATACTTCTTAGATAATACAAAAAAGTTCCAATTGAATCCAAGATAGTTCATACAAAACAGAAATGATTCTTACAAAATACGAAAATTTCTAACAAAATCCACAATAGATCTTACAAAACAGAAATTATTCTTACAAAATACAAAAATACTCTGGACCAATTAAAAATTGCTCTAACAGTATGAAAAATAGCTGGTGCAAAATACGCAATACTTGCTTCAAAACATAAAAGTTCTAATAATATCCCAAAAGTTCTTATACGATACAAAAAGCTTAAACATATTCAAAATGATTCTTACGAAATAGAAATAATTCTTACAAAATACAAAAAAAGTTCTAATAAAATCAAAAAAGTTCTTACAAAACAAAAATTATTCTTACAAAATGCAAAGAAACTTTACACAAGTTCAAATTAGTTACAATAGAATAAATAACAGTTGCTGCAAAATACGAAATACTTGTTACAAAACAAAAATATTTCTAACAGCATCCTAAATATTTTTTACAGAATACAAAAAGTTCAAACATAATCTAAAATAATTCTAACAAAACAGAAATAATTCTTAAAAAACACAAGATGTTCTAACAAAATCCAAAGCAACTCTTGCAAAACAATACTATTCCTACAAAATAAAAAAAAAGTGTTACCCAGAAATCCATAATACTTCGAATAGAATAAAAAATAGTTGCTGCAAATACAAAATACTATTGGAAAACCAATCCCAGATACCTACAGTCAACCTGCCGCGTCCTGTGTACCTTCAGTCAACTTACGGCTGCCCCGGGTACCTGCAGCCAACCTAAAGCCACCTCCAGAATACCTGCAGTCAACCTAACGTAGCTGGCATACCTACAGCCAACCTAATTTTACACCTTCGTTACATTATGTTAACTGATTTTGATCTAGGCTCGTTTGGGTCCATCAAACGTGCGCTAAACGCTTGTAATATGTATCACAGCCAAAGTTTGCCACGGTGGTGTGAACTGCAAAGAGTAATCAGAAGAAGCGCTATTGGGAATTTCTCTTTAAGTTTAAGCGATTAATTTTAGTGTATGGTTGTTTTTGTAAGAAAAAAATGGTTTAAACGCTTTAGGAATAATAGTTTGTTCCAAAGGGTGCCAAGGGCCTTCCATTTTGCGTCACGACGAAGTGTACTGCAATGGGAGATATCACGGAGGGGTTGGCTTGCAAAATCACAAACGAATGGATTTAAAGCATAATGTTTTTTAGTGAAAATATCTGAAAAATCCCTTAGGATGATAATATATCACAGAGATACCACGGACCAGCCATACTGTGCCCAGATGGTGTTAACTGCCACGAGTCACCAGAAAAAAGATATTTGGAATTTTTATCTAAGTTTAATCAGTCGATTTTAATTTATGGTCGTTTTTGTCGTAAACTGGTTGAAAATGCTTTAGCAGTGATAGTGTGTGCCAGAGCATGCCTTGGGCCAGCCATAGTGTGCAACAGTGGGACGGAGCCTTGGCTTGTTAAAATACAGACCAATAGATTTGAAGCATAATTTTTAATGAGAAAATATCTGAAAAATGTCTTAGGAATGATATTATGTATCACAGAGATGTCATGGGCCAGCCACATATTGCCAACACACCACCACATTGGGCAAGAAGTGTGTTGATGTTCAAAAATCGAAGAATTTATGCAAATCAATGTTTCAAAACAGTGATTTTCACTCGAAACAAAATGAAAGTAATCAAATCAATGCTTCAAAACAAGTTCCGTTTACTTAGAAAAAATGGATGTTTGTGACAAAAATGGGTTCTTGCTTAAAATAGAACGCATGAGACACAGTGTTTCAATTGTCAAGAACAGTCATGGACTATGGATGGTAATTCAGTTCTTGTCATCTCATCTAACGGTGTCATCATTTGCTCTGGGCAATAGCTCAAATAAACAATAGCATCACTCTCATTTAAATTTATATAATTGTGATGTAACATCCACAAGTGTGTGAAATTTATAAGCATAATATCCCTTAAACCTATTTCCAATTATCAATTTTCTATTGATCCAAAAACTGCGTAGAGAATTCTCCGAGTGAGAAAACAGTTTATCACATAAAATATATTCCCAAGACCATAATATTAGAAATGATTTATTGACTCAAGTATGCAAGGCAGCATTTCGTTGAGGAAATCTCTGGTTTCACGTTTGATTTCTACAGCATACAAAAATATTAAATGTCGGATTATAAAGGTTCCATGAAGAAAGAATATCTTGAAGAAAAATGTCTTACAAACATCTTTAAATGTTTTGAAATGTCTTTAAAAGTATGTTTAAGAAAAATGTCTTAAGAAAAGTCTTGAAATGTCTTGAAACGTCTTGAATATTTTCCCCACTTGACTAGCGATCCGTGAGCTCAAGCAGAAAAAGTCACGTGAAATTACGTTATCCTCAATAAATTTAACAAGTCTTGCAAAATTATGTCATCCTCAATAAATTTGGATAGGTCAACAATAACAGCTCCTATAATATTACGTAACAAACAGGTTTGCATAATCAATAGCTCCTGCGTGCTGAAGGATTCGCCGTTAAACTTCTTCGTGATTAACGGTGAATCTTGAGAGATTAGCAACTTCAATAGTATATCCCCTATGGGTGTCATAAGATAGATTGAGCCTCCACTTCTCATTTTGTGTACTTTTCTTGGTACTGTTAACTACTTGATTAAAATCCAAGAGGTATCAAATCAAAAAATTCACAAAGCAACCCAGACAATCTGAATTGGGATTTGGAAACGACTTTTTCAGAGTTATGTCCATGAAATCCAGAAGAAATATTGTAGTTTGCTCCCCAACTCTCAGATAGATGATGCTCTGCACGACTTCGACATATAATTGCTTTAAAAAGGTTAAATTTCCCAGCTACGTACTTCTGCTTTCATCGCAACTGCAACACGTGGAATTGACGTTGTTTTTTTTTTTTGGAAAAACTTTTCGAGATTTTACAAACTTGACTATGACTTTTTTGCCCTTTTTTACGATTTATTTAAAAACTTCTTCAACAAGACATGTTTTTCAAAGAAAAGTAAAGAGCTCCATTAAGCCAAGAATGAGCAAAAATTAAGTCGAATAATCTTTCAAGCGTACAACTACCACAAATCACCATTAATAAATAAATGAAACTCAACACAAACAGAAATTAAAATAAATAGCCAAATCAAACTGAAAACGAATAAAAATCAACATGAGTTGGGCTGATAACCTCCGTGCCTTCTCAAGACCAGAACACAATTTGCGCTTTACTGACAAAAAAAAACAACAACAACAACGAACAAATGATCGTGGATTGTAAATTTAGTTGACATATACCGATACTTGTTCCTTAAGGTTTTGATAATTTTTTATTTACGAAAGTAAGAAAGGTGAAAACATTTCAAACTTATTTTGTTTTCAGTATGCTACAATTAGTGTTCTGGTCTTGAGAAGGCATGAGGCCTATCAGCCCTACTCATGTTAATTTTTGCTCGTTTGACTTTGAATCAGCTATTTATTGTAATTTACGTCCGTTTTGAGCTTCATTTATTTATTGATAGTGATTTGTGGTAATTTTATGCTTTGGATATTATTTGACTTAATTTTTGCTCATTCTTGGCTGAATGGAGCTCTTTACTTTTCTTTGAAAGCACTAGCCCTTTTAATTTCCAATCAATTGAGCCCTTTTTGAAGTTCCTAAGACAACAAATGGCCATCTCAAAATTTCTATAATATGCATTTCGGGAAAACCCGAGATTTGGAAGAAGGTATCCACCCTCCGATCATTCTGAATCTAAAAAGGGCACTAGAAGTTCTGATTACATTTCCAATGAGCCCCCTCCGAAGTTTATACGATTTACCTTTCTATATGTGCCTTATATCCCCCCAGGGCATAACTTACGACCCTTGCCATTAGAGCTGTAAGGGGGAGTGGGGCTCTCAACCTCAAAGACATAATTCTGGACCTTTCAAATACGTTAAACAAAATGGCTATCTCAGAATTTTAATTTGATGTATTTGAGAAAATGGTGAGCATGGGAGGGGGGGGGTAGTTGCTCTCCAATTATTTTTGACTATTAGAAAGAGCACTAGCCCTTTTGATTTCCAATCGAATGATGCTTTTTTCGAATTTTCTAAAACAACAAATGACTCTCTACAAATTTCTATCAGATGCATTTCGGGAAAATACGAGATGTAGGGGGTATCCCACCACCGATCACTCTCAATCTTACAATGGGGACTGAAACATCCGATATCTAATCAAATGAGCCCATTCTGGAGTTTTTACGATCACCTTTTCTATGCATACCTTATATTCCCACAGGGCATGACTTACAATTCTTGCCTTGAGGGCCTTTTTGCGGACTGGGGTTCATTCTCAAAGACATAATTTCCGGACTTTTTAACTACGTTAAAAAAAAACAACAAAAAAAAACATCTACAAATTTCAGTTGGATGTGTCTGGGGAATGGTGAGCTTGGGACGGGGTTAGTTGCCCTCCAGTCACTTTTAACTAATAAAATGGGGACTAGCCCTTTCAATCTCTAATTGAATGAGCTCTTTTTGCAGTTTTTAAGACAACAAATGGCCATCTCAAAATTCCCATCAAATGATTTTAGGAAAACGTGAAGTGTGTGTGTGTAGGGGGGGGGGGTATTAAACCTCCGATCACTCCGAATCTCAAAAATGGCACTAAACTTATGATTAGCAATCCAATGAGCCCACTCCGAAGTTTATACGACCACCCTTCTATATATACCTTATGTGCCCCAGGACATAGCTTGCAACCCTTGACCTGAGGGCTCCGAGGGGGGAGTTTTCATCCTCAAAGGCATATTTTACTGACCTTTCCATTACCTGGAACCAAATGGCTATCTCAAAATTTTGATTTGATGTGTTTGGGAGAATGGTGGGCATCGGAGGAGGTTAGTTGCCCTCTAATCACTTTCGATTGTTAATAAGGATATTAGCTCTTCAATTTCCAATTTAATGAGCTCTTTTCGAAGTTTCTAAGACAACAAATGACTATATAAAAATTTTCAATCAGATGCATTTCGGGAAAATACGAGGTGCAATATGGGGCGGATATCCACCTTCCGATTACTCTGAATCTCAAAAAGGGCACTAAAACTTCTGATTAGCAATCTAATGAGCCCCCTCCGAAGTATACACCATTACCCTTTCTATATATACCTTTTATGCTCCCAGAGAATAAATTACAACCCTTGCCCTGAGGGCTCGGGGGGGGGGGATGTCATCCTTAATGACATTTCCGAACCTTTCAATTGCGTTGAACAAAATGGATATCTCAAAATTATGAAATCCAATGGCCATCTCAAAATTTCTACCAGATGCATTTCGGGAAATACCAGGCTTGGGGGATATCCACCTTCGATCACAGTGAATCTTAACAAAGGACACCCGAGCTTCTGATTACCGATCCAATTAGTCCTCTCCGAAGTTTGTACGATCACCCTTTCTATACATACCTTATATGCCCCCAGGGCAGAACTTACAACCCTTGCCCTGAAGGCTGTGGGTGGGTTGTCATCCTCTCAAGTACATAGTTTCTGGACCTTTCAACTACGTTGAACAAAATGCATATCTCAAAATTTTGATTGGACGTGTTTGGGGAAGTGTTGGGCGTGGGAGGGGGATTAGTTGCCCTCTAATCACTTTCAAATATGAAAAAGAGCACTAGCCCTCTCAGTTTCTAATCAAATGAGCTCTTTTTGAAGTTTCAACGTCTTACAAATGACCATATCAAAATTTATGTAAGATGCATTTCGGAAAAATACGAGGGCTAAAATTTTGAAAATTAAGGTTAGGAAAATAAGAAACATGTCGCATGTTTCCTAAACATTATAAATTTTTGGCGTGGGATGGGAAGTGGTTGGGGAAGTGTTGGGCGTGGGAGGGAGGTTAGTTGCCCTCCGATCACTTTCGACTATTAAAAAGGGTACTAGCCCCATCGATTTCCAATAGAATGAGCCCTCTTCAAAGCATTTACTACAAGTCTTTCGATACGAAACGCCCTGGTCTAAACAAATAAATAAACAATAATTGTGCCAACATTGCTCTTCACTTAGGTAGCGCTATTGCACTGCCTGTGATTCTGACACCAAGGAAAAATTTCAGTTTGTATCTTTCACCGCTTCGGAGCTAGTGAACTGATTACTGATCAGGATAAAAAAAAAGCTGCTGAATTAAAAGTCTTGCTCCGCAACACAAACGAACACTTTCCTCACGAATGACATGCTGCAAAAAATATATAATGTTTAGGAAACATGCGACAGGTTTCTAATTTTCCTGACCTTAGTTTTCAAAATTTTAGCCCCCCATCTGGAAAGTTTTTTGCAGCCCCCCTACAATAAATAAAAGTTTCCATAGATGTTCATGGTCAAGGCCCATATCGGTTCGATTTCTTATTGTAAAGTCCAAAGATAATTAACCTTATCCACAGGGGCTGGTTGGCAGGTATTGTTTCAACTTTTCTTCTCAACAACTTTCAACTTTCTTGTAAAACCTTGATAGTTTTTCGTATCTTCTTTCTTTTTCGAGAGATAAATTGGGAATAAGGAAGATCTTCTGAAAAATCACGAGTGGTGGAAACACCCACTGTAGGCGTAGCGAGTAAGCAGAAAGAGAGAAAAAAGTTCCTGGAAGAGCATCGTAAGAAGCGACAAAATATATCACTTGTTTTTCCTGTTATTAAAACTAATTTTTTAGTTTGATAAGATTTTTAATTTTTATACATAGAAAAGACTAATGATGTACATATAGCAACAGCTATTATGATTCTTGTTAATAATTATCATATAATCTTAACGAAGTCAGAATTCTGAGAAAGAACCTGATTAGTCATGCGGCAAAAACAATGAATATTTCATTAAGAAAAATATTTTGCGCTAGCGCTGGGAAAAAAACATAAATTTATTGTGTATGCACAAACAACTGATTCTCACCCTAAAAAAAATATTAATAATAATAAATAACGTTTAGTGTTTATATAAATTATTTGTTTCACAAAAAGAAAGTCTTCAAATTTAAATTTTGCAAAAGTAACAAAAATAGGGTTTTCTCTGAATAATTCTACTCTAAAAGTGAAAGAGATAATATGCTAAATAATAGTATTCCAAATACATAGAAAAAATTAATGACGTACATATAGCCACGGCTATTTGAATTCTTGTTAATAATTACCATATAATCTTAATAAAGCCAGAAGTCCAAGAAAGGACCTGATTAGACATGCGACAAAAAAAAAAATATTTTATTAAGACAAATATTTTGCACTAGCGCAGGGGAAAAACCATAAATTTATTGTACATACACAAATAACTGATTCTCAAAACGAAAAATGGTTCCTGAGCCAAAGGTGAAGGGTCAAAGGACAAAAGAAGTTGATTGGGTTTCTCAAAACTTCTTTATTTTTATCAGAGACAAGGTAGTAGCGTTGACTTCGTAAAGAGCGATGTGTTTCTCGTGCATTGTTCATTCTCATGTCACTTTATATTGAAGAAATGGCTGGGGAGATCATCATGCGCTCTTTTTTTTTGAAGTTGGACTTTTTAATTCTCTTTTTGACTAGACTTTTTTGATCTTTCTGATGTAGTTCGTCTTAAGGAACGCGTCAATGGCCATGGGATCAAATGGAAAGGTAAAAGTATCATACACTTAAATTGCGCTGAAAATTCTAGTTGCCTAGATAAACATTTTAGCAAAATGAATGGTTTTTTGGAGTTCTTGAGAGTTCAGGGGGCAAGAATAGGCTTAAAATTGATGTTCAGAAGACTACGTCACTTAGACTTGGAATAAATGAAGGTGAAGAGGTTATGTTGGATAACATTAAGATTGATCAAGTGGATAGCTTCACCTACCTGGATAACATTATTACTAAAGAGGTTGAATGCAGTGAAAAATCTTAAAAGTAGGATAACCAAGGCCCAGAATGGTTTTCCACAGTTGAAAAAGTTTGAAGAATAAGAAGATAGGCCTGCGAACCAAAATCTGAATATTAAAAGCCACTGTGATGAATTTTGTCAAGCATTGTTCTATAGCGTGGGCACAGTGATGATGGAGCAGGATTTGTTAGATGTTTTTCATAGTAATTTTCTGCGCATTGTTTTGGGTACCCCTTTGACTGATTGTATTTCAAACAGTAAGGTGTATAAAAAATACGATTCTATCCCTCTTTTTAGGGCTTTTTAGGACTTACGGATGAAGGATGGCAGATTGCCAAAAATTGTCATTTTCGGCCATTCATCTAGGGCCAAACGAAAACGGGTCGTCTGGGAATGGGATGGGAAAGGGGAATAAGAAAACATTTGAAGAAAATTGGAGCTTCTCGCGGGAGGGTTTGTGGGGGGGGGGCTCGTAGCCTTTGATGGGTAACACTAAACTTAACGAAAATTATATATTAGGAGTCAGCATTATAGACCAATTTTTTGAGACATCTATTGATATCAAAACTTTTTTTATCGGTTACTATTGAGCCGCATCGCTGATTACTTACAGTTCGTTACAACGAACTGTTTGACAAAAAACATCGATTAACCTAAATTAATAATAAAAAAGACATCACAAGAAGACAAATAGATACATTTAGAAAGAAAAAAATAGAAAGAAAAATAAAGAGATATATTAAAGCAAAGACGAGCAAAAATAAAGCCAAACAATAATTGAAGCCTAAGACGAACAGAAATCACCATTAAAGTTGTTGCCAAAAACTTTCTGATCCGTTACCACGAACTGTTTAAAACCAAACACTTCATGTTACAGGTCGGTAAAAACCAAGTTTCTGGTAACAGTTGCCTCACCATCCTTGAAAACTTCTTGGCAACCTTCAAGCTACCCTTCCCCACCTCTACATCTTTTTACGCCGGTAAACATATGAATCCAGTCTTTTATGTTATAAACAAAAAAACATTTTATGCTATCATCTTTTAGCAGTAGAACCAAATCTCTAAAACAAAAAAATCTTTTTCTTTCGGGGTGTGGCAATTATTTTCCAAAACATAGGGGGTGTCATTATTCTTTTCAATTTCTCCCAATGAAGATAATAAGAAAAAGGTATTTTTTCAATGAATATGCCAAACAAAGGAATTTTTTTAAATCTAAGGTGATAAAAATATCTAGGGAGCAAATGCCACCTCCTCTCAATTGGTTCCACCCCACCGCAACACTTATATTAACTTTTAGTATAAGCAAAAGGAGATAAGGAATAAATTCAAACCCCCTCCCAAAACTCTCATCTATATTTATTTGACAGTTCACGATTCACAGCCCTTACTTGCCAACTTACACAACACAATAACTCACCTACCCTCCTCCATAGTAGCTGATGTTCAATTATACATAACTGCGCATTTTTTCATATCGTGCGAATCAATTTAGTTAAATCAGACTTTAAATAAGTGATTTTATGTTGTATTAACCATGTGGCTTTTAAGGATTGAGTACACCACCTTCCGGTATTACTGCTTTTAGGAGTGGGAAGCTGAACATTTAGTTTTTGCATAATTTCAAGTTATTTGGCTGCCTCCAAATTTTCAGTCAATAGCAAAATTGCGCTTTTTGGGGGCAAAATTGTAATTATATGGCACCAAACGGTGCATCCTTGGGGAAAAAGAATCACCCCTGAAAAAAAAACACAAAAATAAACACCCAACAATGATCTTTTTTTTCAAAAAAAATGCTAAATTCCACATTTTGTAGATGGGAGCTTGAAAAAGGGGTCTCTGATATGCTGAATCTAATTGCTGGTTTTCATCAATATCATTCGCTTCTTTTGGGTTTTTTTTTCACTTTTTCGTAAATGTGGCAAATTTCCTCAGACTCAAAGCTTTTGGAGTATAAGTCAAGTCTTATATATTTAGAATCACCAATAAAACCTGATGCTTTTTGTATATATATTGTTACCCAAATTCCCTGTTTTAGAATTTGGTTACTATTAGCCCTGGTAGCTCTTTGTTTAGAGCTCGTTCAAACAAACCCATTAATAAAAAAATTTAAACTTATTTTTCAGTTTTTCCACTCTCCTCTGAAATTTATGTTGTTTTTTGCTGTCAAAGGAGCTATTGTTCCATTTTTGGGTAATTGATTTGGCAATTGAAATGAAAAGAGCCAAGTGTTTCAGCCAAGTTTTTTTTTGTCACGATGTATCGTTTCACATTCAATTCATGATATCAAAATCACGATTGAATGTCAGTGTGACGCCCCTGTATTGAACAATAAATTAATTTTTTGACATGACACCCTTAATATCAAGTTAAGACAAGATGTCTTATTGTTCATAAGCGAAGTTTAGATTATTTATGTAAAAAAAAAACTTTAAGAATTTGGATTTAATATACACTTAAACGACACATCTCTTTATTAATTAGCTCATAGTCTACAACTTACTTTTACTCATTTACAACTTACTCATAGTCTAGCTTTCTGGGCAATTTCAGGGAACAGGTACATACCCAAAAGAGTACTGAGTGTGTGGTGGGGGCTGACGTTAGAAATCTATAAGTGAAAATAAAAAGACACACGTTTTTTCCTCCTTCTATTGTCTTATTGCACTAAAAACCAGGAATGCTAGCGAGAATAGTGGTATTGGGGTATATAGTGGTATTGGGGGAAGTGGCACTATTCAATATAAAAACAGCAAAAATTAAACATGAATTGATTTAACATTAAAAAAAGCTATGGTGAAAAGTCAGTATACCTCAAATAAGTACTGTTCTAATGGTCCCTTAGGCACATGTCTAAGATAACTGACACTTAGGGCAAATTAATTTTAATCTCTAATAGGGGAAGTGCTATAAACTTCTGAAATATATGTACACCATTGCGGGAAAGAGGGGGTGAGGCAGTGGGCATGCATGAATTATTTTTATAGAAGCCCATTTTTTATATTAGGTGAAATGAAAGGTCTTTGAAGGGTTGTAGTTGAGATAGTTTTTGAGGGGGCTATATTTCAAGGGATTGTAGAATCAACAAAATAGCAAGAATCGGTCAGTAGCATCTAGTTAATATGGTGTTTGGGTAAAACTTTGGAACTGTCAGGAAGTGTTGATTAAACCCGGAGGCCTCGTGAATTTGCACAGGTATGTCTTTTAACGCTGAAAAAAAAACACTTCCACTTAAATTATTTTTCTAAATTGCCAAACAATAAGGCACACTGACTTTTAGATGCCAATAAAGAAACTCAAGGGGAACGGTATAGAAAACTTCCCTTTATCTCTTTCAAGTTAAATATTTTTAGCTTGTTTCGCGAGAAAAGACACATAAAGACGTTGCTTCTGGTTTCTATCTGTTCCCTTGATCAAGTAACATAATCTTTGTTTGCTATTTTTTAATGACCTTTCTAAATCAACCTTTTTCGTGCAAATCCTATTTCAACTTTTCTAAGAAAACAGTAAATGCAAATTTAATAGTTTTAACACGGACTTGTAGAGGGTTTTCCCAGGAACAACTTGACTTTTAAGTTTTTTTCCTAATTAATTTAAAAAGATATTTTCATCAGTTTATTTGTATCTACTAAAAGTTGGTACCATCAGTTTTATATTAGAAACTCCTGAACTGTTGTATTAGAAACTCCTGAACTGTTGTATATTTAGTTTGAGTACGCGGGCATAAGTATCGGTCTCTAGGTAATGAATGGTCAGCGTTCAACTTGTCTCGGCTGCCATCAAGATGTTTTAACATATTATGCAAATAGATGTCATCCGTCAAATTAAGTTGCGGTCAAAGATTTTGAAAGACAAGAAAGGCAGTTAAAGAAAAACTTGCCCTAGTTAGTTCGCAAAAGTACTTTGTGAAGGATGGTAAAGAAGCGTACTAAAAGAGGACTAGGCTCGGTTATTTTGCAGAAGCACAGGGAAAAACTCAATCAAAAACACTAAAAGAGAACTAGGCTCGGTTATTTTGCAGAACTACTACTAATAACTCACTGCAGCACCAAGCCACCTGAGATCAACACAGCTACGCACGCTCCTCCTCCAGCCTAATCTATTTAAAGCCTCCTCCTTCCGTGTAGCCCCAGACGGTTGGCCAAAAAGGGCAATCTTCGGTAGTCTGTCATCCTTCATCCATAGAACGTGGCCTAGCCATCTCAACCTTTCTTTGATTATAGCCTTAGAAAGCGGGATTGAACCACATTTTTCGTACAACCTACTGTTTGAAATACGGTCATTCAGCCGGGTACCCAGAACAATCCGTAGGCAATTTCTCTGGAAAACATCTAGTAAATTTTCATCTGCTTTTCGGAGCGCCCATGCTTCAGAACCATATTTGACCACTGTCATCACTGTAGCTTCCAATATTCTAATCTTGGTTTGCAGACTTATCTTTCTATTCTTCCAAACTTTTTTTTAACTGTGAAAAAAACACCCTGAGCCTTAGCTATTCTACTTTTAACATCTTCACTGCTCCCACCATCTTTACTAATAATACTATCAAGGTAACTGAAGCTCCCAACCTGATCAATCTTTTCGTTACCTAATGTCACCTGTACTTATTCCTAGCCTTAGTGACTTAGTCTTCTTAACATTAATTTTCAATCTTATTTTAGCACCCCGAACTCGCAAAACCTCTAAAACTTCATTAATTTTGCTCACACTTTCACCTAATATGCTTAAATCATCAGCATAATCTAAGTCCAGGAGCGTTCTTCCTCCCCATTTGATTCCGTGGTCTCCAATTACCTTTCCTGTGCTCTTTAAGACGAAGTCCATGAAAATGATCCATATAAAGGGGGATAGAACACAACCCTGCTTAACTCCTGATTTAATACAAAACCAGTTGCTAACCTCATTTCCTACCTTAAACGCAGCAGTATTATTTTCGGACATAGCACAAATCACTTTAATGTATTTTTCTTGTATACCATATAACGATAAGACCTTTGTTAACGCTCTTCCCTGTGCAGAAGCACAGGGAAAAACTCAATCAAAAATACTAAAAGAAGACTAGGCTCGGTTATTTTGCAGAAGCACAGGGAAAAACTCAATCAAAAATACTAAAAAGAGGACTAGGCTCTGTTATTTTGCTGAAGCACAGGGAAAAACTCAATCAAAAATACTAAAAGAGGACTTGGCTCGGTTATTTTGCAGAAGCGCGGGGAAAAACTCAATCAAAAACACTAAAAGAGGACTAGGCCCGGTTATTTTGCAGAAGCACAGGGAAAAACTCAATCAAAAATACTAAAAGAGGACTAGGCTTGGTTATTTTGCAGAAGTACAGGGAAAAACCCAATCAAAAATACATAAGGCTTGGAAGACTACGACTTTCAAAAAATTGACTTGAACGAAACATCCCTTAAAAAGAGATCGCAGCAGAATTCCCAAGACCAAAAGTTATAACTGCTGGTCAAAACTTGGACTAGGATCTTCAAAGAAATTGTCGCTGGATGGTTAATATGCTTTATTTTCTAAAGAGCTACAAGGAGTTACATATTATTCCGTATAAAAAGGGTCGCCCCCTTCTCAATACCTTGGTCTTTATGTTAAAGCTTTTAATACTTTTAAAACTATTTTTAATCCTTTAACTGCCTCGTTTCGTTTACTAATGTCAAATATTGAGCGACACGGCTCAATAGTAACTGAAAGTATAAAAAAAACGGATTTTTGATATCAGTAGATATACAAAAAAATGGCTTTTTATGCTCATTTCAAATATATAAAATTTATTAAGTTTAATGTTACCCATCAAAAGTTACGCGCCTAAAAAAATTTGCCTGAGTTTCAAAAAAGGGAATTCCCCTAAAAGTAAAGGGATCTTAATGAAAATCACATCATCAGGTTCAGCGTATCCAAGAACCCCATTATAGAAGTTTTAAGTTCTCATCTGTAAAATATGGAATTTTGTTTTTTTTTTGCCAGAAGAAAGATTACGGATGCGCTTTTATGTGTCTGATTTTTGTTTGTTTTCCCCAGGATGATAACATCGAACCAATAGTCTTAGAATATCGGGAAAGGGTTCGTTCGATAGAAATTAAAAATTCTCGTGTCCTTTTTAAGTGACCAAAAATTGGAGGTTAACTAGAACCCCTTCAACCCCTCTTTTCCCCTCAAAGTCGTCTGATCTAAATTATTGGGATAGACATTTTGTTCAACATACCTGAAAGGTCTAGTAACTATGCCTTCGGAGATAACATGATACCCCACAGCCCCCAGAGAAAGGCTGCCAGGAAAGAGCTTGAATTTCTACAATAGGGTTCTTGGATAATCTGAATCTGACAATTCGGTTTTCATTAAGATCCCTTAATTTTTAGGGGGTGTTTTCCCCTTTTAAAAAATTGCAATTAATAGTAGCCGAAAGTCTAAAAAACAGAATTTTGATATCAATAGATACATCAAAAGGAATCAGCTTACTATTTTGACTCCAAATATATAAGATTCATCAAGTTTAGTATTATCCATCAGAAGTTACGAGCCTGAGATTTGCCTGATTTTTTAAACAGGGGAAACACCCCCTAAAAGTCATAAAATATTAATGAAAATCACACCATCCTATTCAACATACCGAACAACCCTATTGTAGAAGTTTCAAGCTTCTATGGCAAAAATGTGGAATTATCGCCAGAAGACAGATCACAGATGCCTGTTTATTTTATTTATTTTTTTCCAGAGGTGATCGTATTGAAATAATGATCCTAAAAGATTGAGAGTGGGTGCATCCGAACGGACATTAAAAGTTCTAGTGCCCTTTTCAAGTTACCGAAAAGATTTGTAACTCATGCTCATTTTTTCCCAAAGATATCTGGCCAAAAATTTTGAGATATCCATTTTATTCAGTATATTTGAAAGATCAAATAACTATGTCTATAGGTGTAGATACACTCCACAACCTAAATTTTCGTTTTAATTTGCAAACTATTTTAGACATCTGAGCAGTTATAACATTGTGAAAAATTATTAGATATGTACTTTAATTATTTCTCATAATCTTATGGTAATAAATAAAATATGTTGGCAAACAAGTATTTTATGCAAATAAAAGTAAAAGCGACGTTTTGACTTACACCAAGGAGAAAAATGGGTCCCAGCTGTCATCCCTTGAAGCATCCGTTAGCTCAGAACATTTTGTCTGCAGAATATTTTCAAAAAGTAATATAAAAAATAAATAAAACAATGTACATTTCGATAGTTTCGCGGAAAATATTAAAGTAATTACATTGTTTGAAAATAAGTATAATATTTCTTGTTACCCATTGCGCTTACGAATTTCTTAGTGATTCATGTGTAACACTTTAATTCTCCCTTTGGGAGGTTGGGTTGGGGATACCCTTTTCTTTACAAGCTAGCTTATGTCAGTTAAATTTTAATAATTATACATACACACAATTTGGCTGTATAAAATATGGTTTAGCTTTGTACGACAGTAAATACTTACCTTTTTTCAGGCTCCAAAGGTCTCACACAAAAAACCTCAGAATTTCTGTGTATATTAAAAAAAAAACTCTTGGTGCAGACTTCCAATTAGGATTTTCAACAAAAAGTTATTTTAATTTCTTAAGTTTAACCGGTAGAAACAGATATAATTTTTTCTTACATTGAAATAGATTTCTTTCAGAGCTATCAATTTGAAATAACATACGTTAGGAAACACCTTTGAAAAAAGGATTTCCATTGGAGCATTTGTTATGTAGATGAATTACTGGTGGTAAGCCCAAGCCTTATAAATATAAGGTTTTTAAAGAAAATTATTTTCGCTATTTTAAAAAATAATAAAATTCCAAACTGAAAAATCATTTTACCTAAAATTCTGAGACTGTTGAAATTTTAAAGCTCCTATAGACAAACACTTCCTTCAAGCTATGGAGTTTAACCATCAATTTTGTTCCTTTTGGACCAAAAGAAAAGGTGCGATGCGTGACTCAAATAACTTTCTGAAAACGGTTTTGTTTTCCCATCCCAAGATTAAGGGAATATAAACAGTTAATTAATGTGACTTCAGGGCTTGGAGATACTGAGGTCTTCCACCACCTAAATTTCACTGAATAACCCTCTTCCTAGAATACCTCTTCCTACATATTCACCTTCTTGGCTAGGAAAAAGGGAGAATCATAGGCAGCACAATTGCGCTGCCTAAGTAAATAGTGATGTGGGCACAATGTATTTAATATTTTTTTAGACCAAGGCACCTCGTATAGAAGGAGTTATCATAGAAACTTCGAAAGGAGATCGTTCAATTGGAAATTAAGAGGGCTAGTGCCCTTTCTAATAGTCCAAAATGATTGGAGAGAAACCACCCCCTCCCCCACTCCCACCATTTCCCGAACACAACCAATTAAAACTTTGAGAAAACCATTTTGTTCTTTGTAGTTGAAAAGTCCCTGAATTCTGTTTTGAGGATGACAAACCCCAGAGCCCTCAGGGCAAGGGTTTTAAGTTATACAAAGGGAACATATTAGGTTCTTATAGAAATGACGGTTGTATAAACTTCGGAAGAGTTTCGTTGGATAAGTAATCAGAAGTTTTAGTGCACTTTTTAAGAGTAATAGTGATCAGAGGGCAGCCACCCTCTCCATAAGTCGTATTTTTAGGATATTTTCTTAAGAAATCTTCAGCTGTTTGTTCAAAAAATAGTCCAAAGATCATAGGCACCGCAATAACCTGGCAACCTGGCTATTACACTGCTAAAAAAAAGAGACAAGTAATGAGTGACGTGGGCAAAATGTATTATTTATTTATTAATTTTAATTTTTCAGACAAGGGTACTTCGTACAGAAGGAGTTGTCATAAAAACTTCAAAAGGCACTCGTCGATTGAAAATTGAAAAATCTTGTGCCTTTTTGAATATTCGAAAGAAATTGAAGGACATCCAGCCCCTCTCCCACCCGCCTATTATTTCCTCCACAATATCTAATCAAAATTTTGGGATTGCCATTTTGTACAACGTAGTTAAAAGATCCGGATATTATGTCTTTCGGGATGACAACACCCCCAAAGCCCTAAGGGCAGGGGTTTTAAGTTGTGCCCAGGATGCAAAAAAAGTATTTTTTCAGATTGGGTGGTCGTATGAGCTTGGGAGGGGGCGCATTAGATTAGTAATCAGAAGTTCTAGTTCCTTTTTTGAGAGTCAAAGTGACTGGAGGGCAGCTACCCCCTTACGCGTTATATTTTCCCGAAATGCATCTTATAGAAATTTTGAGATAGCTATTTGTCCAAAAAATAGTCTAAAAATGATAGACAGCGGAATAGCACTGCCTAAGTAAAGAGTGAAATGGGCACAATGTATGATTTATTTATTTATTATAATCTTTTTGCTTTATTTTTTTCTAAGCCAAGGCACTTCGTGTAGAAGGAGTATCCGTAGAAAACTCGAAAGGGGCTCATTTCATTTAAAATGGCAAGTTCTACTGCACTTTCCAATATTTGGCAGTGATCGGAGTGCAGCCAGCCCCCCCCCCCTGCCGGCCCATCACATCCCCAGATACATTCAATGAAAATTATGAGATAGCCATTCTGTTAGGCGTAGCTGAATGGTAAAGTAATTACGTCTTTGAAGATTACCCTCCTCCCACGCACTTTAGCCCTCAGTGTCAGGGTTGTAAGTCATGCCCCAGGGGCTTATATGGTTTTTATTGAAAAAGTGGTCGCATAAACTTTTAATGGGGCTAATTGAATTGGATATTGAAAATTCTAATGCCCTTTTTAATGCTCGAAAGTGATTCGAGGGCAACCAGCCCCCTTCGCCCCTCCATTTTCCTAAATATATACTATTAATTTGGAGATATTCATTTTGTTAAGCCTGTTCGACAGGTCAAGGAATTATGTCTTTGGCGATGACACCCCCCACGGCCAGGGTAAGGGTTGTTTAAGGCATTTATAGAAAGGATGGTAGCATAAACTTCGGATGAGGCTCTTTCAATTGGAAATCAGAAGTCTTAGTGTCCTTTTTAAGAGTCAAAGGTAATAGGAGGGCAGCCATCCTTCCCCCCCCCCCCTCACCAAGTCTTCTTTTCACCGAATGTATCTGATAGAAATTTTGAGATAGCCATCTCGTCCAAATTAGTACAAAGATCATATAAAAAGGCCTTTGTGGTTGAAATAGCCCTCAGAAACTGGGGGCAAAGATTGTATTTTATGCCCCGAAGGCATATAAGGTTTTTATTGAATGGGTTGTCGCATAATTTTTGGATAGAGATCATTTGATCTAAGGTCAGAAGTTATATTACTCTTTTGAAGAGTCATAAATGAATTAAGGGCAACCAGCCCCCCCACAACCATCATTTTGTTCAGCCTTATTGCTGAAGCATTGTGGTATCAGCATTATGGTCCTCAGTCTATTTCATTATGAAAGGCTGAAAGGCTCAAGTGAGCCTTTCAGAGAGGATCAGAGGGGTGTGTTGAACTAAATCAAAACATGTTATGTGTATACGGGCTGTCAAAAGCTTAACTCAGGAAATAACTAAGTAGGCTACATTAATTTGGACATTTCAGGAAATGATAAGTGAAACTATCGATTGACAAAAACGGTAATATATGTACGCTGCTACTACTATTACAAGTACCACCACTACTATTGCTTCCACTACTACTACTGCAACCACAGTACTACAATTAAAATATTGGCGGGAAATTTGAACTAAATCAAAAGACACTATATTCATGCACATTGTAAAAGAGCTTATCTCAAGAATAGATTTGAGTATTAAGTTGGAACTTTCAGAAAGTGCTTAAAGGGGAAGATCAATTGACCAAAGGGCAATATGTGCATGCTACTACTAATGCTAATACCGCTACTATATTTATTACCACTACTACTGCTGCTACTTCTACAACTACCTCTGTTGCAACTACTTGTAAGGCTGAGAGATTTAAGATGAAAATCACCAAAGTATATAGACATACAGGTTAGCAAAAGGATATATCAGTAATGTCATAGCAATGTCTAATTATATTAGGTTGAAACTTCTAGAACTTGATGAAAAGGATGTTCAAATCATCAAAAGGAAGTACATATATTAGTAATACTACCCTACAGTTGCTCTAACTAATGACGCTAAGAGAATAGAGGGCAGGCAGCCCTCCTCCCAAGCCCATTCATTATCCAAACACATTGAATCAAAATTTTGAGACAGCTATTTTTTTAAAATAGTAGAACAGTCCAGCATTTATGTCTCTAATGATATTGGGTACGTCAGCCCCCCACAGTTATGTAATTGGCCCATTGCACTTTAAAACTAGATGTTACCTTAAAACTAAATCAAAACGTATTGTGTTTATGGTTGTTAATACGACACCCCAGCAATATATTGAGAACGACTGTGGGTATTAATTTGAAACTATCTGGGCTACTACTATTACCGCTTCTGCTCTTACAATTTAAATAAATCAAAAGTGGGAGTGTAAGTGTATCAAGGTTGTCAAAGAGCATAGATAGAATTTCTTCGTGAATGATATTAAGTTTCAAACAGTTCGTGGTAACGAACTGTAGTAAGTAGTGACCCGACTCAATAGTAACCGAAACTCTAAAAAACAGAATTTTGATACCAATACATACATCCAAAGATTTAAATTTTTATGCTGATTTTAAATATATAAGGTTCATTAAATTAGTCTTACTCATCAAAAGTTACGAGCCTGCTAAAATTTGCCTTATTTTCGAAAAAAGGGGGAAACACCCCTTAAAAGTCATAGAATCTTAATGAAAATTACACCATCCCATTCAGTGTATCAGAGAACCCTATTGTAAAGGCTTCAAGCTCCTATCTGCAAAAATGTGGAATTTTGCATTTTTCGTCAGAAGTAAAATCACAGATCCGTGTTTATTTGTTGTTTTTTTTCCAGGGGTGATCTTATCAACCAAGTGGTTCTGAAATGTCATAAGAGGGCTCATTCTAACGGAAATTAAAAGTTATAGTGCCCTTTTTAAGTGACCAAATATTGAAGGGCAACTAGGCCCCCTTCCACACTCATTTTTTCCCAAAGTCACCGAGTGAAAATCTTGAGATAGTCATTTTGTTGAGCATAATCGAAAATCAAATAGATATGTCTTCGAGGACGACTTAATCTCCCATAGTCCCCGGGGGAAGGGCTACAAGTTTTGAACTTTGCCCATTGTTTACATATACTATTGGTTATTTACAAAGTATAATGACATTTTCAGGGGGTATTTTTTCTGGTGGTGGGGGGAGGGTTGAGGGATACGTGAGAGGATCTTTCCATGGAGTAATTTATCATGGGAGAAAAGAATTCCCATGAAAGGGGCGCCGGACTTTCCAGCATTATTTCAAACAACAATGAGAAATTAAATAAAAAGTAAGTTTTTTCAACTGCAAGAAAGGATCAAAATTAAAACTTAAACGAACAGAAATTATTGCATATATGAGGGGGTTCGCCCCCTCCTCAATACCTTGCTCTTTACGCTAAATTATTTTTGGTAATTTCAAAATAGCTATTTATTCCAAATTAACGGCCTTTGCGGTTCAGGGGTCATTCTTAAAGAATTGGAGTAAAATTCGAACTTTAATGTAAAGAGCGAGGTATTGGCGAGAGGGCGAACCCTCTCATATACGTAATAAAAATATACAAATATAGAAGTTCGTTGCATAGGTTAATTTATAAGTTACGCATATTTATTAATAATAAAAACGTTCGTAAATAGAATTAAAAGTTAGTGACCTTTATAAGTAAACAAAAAATTGGAGGGCAACTAGACCCCCTACCTCACCGCTTCTTTCTCAAAATCTTCCAATCAGATCTTTGAGAAAGTCACTTAGCCAAAAAAATTTCGTTTTGATTATTCATGCACGGTGAGCCAAGATCAAATCTTCATTAATTCAAAAACGTTCAGAAATTAAATAAGAAAAACAAGTTTTTTCAACTAAAAAAAAGAAATAACATTAGAACTTAAAACAAACAGAAATCATTACGTATATGAGGTTCGTCCCCTCCTCAATATCTCGCTCTTTACGCCAAAGTATTTTTAGTAATTTCAAAAGAGCCATTTATTCTAATTAAACGGCTTTTGTGGTTCAGGGGTCATTCTTAAAGAATTGGAACAAAATTCGAAATTCAGTGTAAAGAGAGAAACATTGAAGAGAGCATGACCCCCCCCCCCCCCCCCGTCCCATATACGTAATAAAAATGTACGAGTATAGAAGTTCGTTACGTAAGTTAGTTTGTAAGTTACATATATTTATTACTAATAAAAACGTTTGAAAATAAAGTTAAAAGTTCTAGTGGCCTTTTTAAGTAACAAAAAATCTGGAGGGCAATTATTCCCCCTCCCCCGACCCTTTCTTCCTCAAAATCGTTCGATCAAAACCTTAAGAAAACCATTTAGTCAAAAAAAGTAAAGTTAATATACAAATTTCGTTTTAATTATTCATGTACGGTGATCTAAAATCAACACCTGCATTAATTCAAAAACGTTCAGAAATTAGATAAAAAACAAGTTTTTTTTAACTGAAAGTAAGGGGTGACATTAAAACTTAAAACGAACAGAAATTATTCCGTATATGAAAGGGACTGTGCCCTCCTCAACGCTCCGCTCTTTAGACTAAAGTTTGACTCTTTCTCACAACTTAAAAAACAATGAAAAACTATAGCGTATAGAGCGAGATGTATAAGAGGGGACAGTTTCCTTAATATGCGGAATAATTTCTGTTCCTTTTAAGTTTTAATGTCGCTCCTTACTTTCAGTTTAAAAAAAAACTAGTTTTTTTATTTAATTGTTTTTTTTAGATCAACTTGAGGAGGTATATACTTAAATTAAGCAATTCTATTTGTGTCGGGATTAAAATTATTAAAAAAGCTTCTCTAATATACAAATAGCAAGCCAAACTAGGAAATCTTATATGAAAAATACCGGACATATATAAAATTTTTTCCATGAATTAGGCTTTACCAATGAAAAAACAAACAGAAATAAATCTAAAAAAACAACTTTTTCCACAAAACAAGTTTTTAAAGAAGGTAAAAAGCTGCACTTAGCCAAAATGAGCAGAAATCAAATCAAATAACCTTCCAGTGTAAAGCCGCCACACATAACCATCAATAAATAAATTAAACTTAAAACGAATTGAATTACAATAAATAACTGAGTCAAACTCAAAACGAGCAATAAGTAACTTGAGTAGGACTGACAACCCCAATGGTTTCTCAAGATTGGAACATAATTAACTCTTTACTGAAAACGAAATAATTTTTTTTTACATTTTTCTTTAGTAATTAAAATTATTAAAACTTGGAAGGAACAAATATCAGTATATGTACATTAAACTGACAATCCACGGTCATTAGTTTTTTTTTTTTTTTTTTTTTTTTTTTTTTTTTTTTAGCAAAGCACAAATTAGAATCACAGAAAAATTACAGACTTATTTTTGATGTCTGGATAATTAATTTATCTCCTTTATTTATTTTTTGTATGCCCTCGTCTGCTTTATGTATCTTGGCCAAGTTAAAATACCTGAGTTGAAACAGCGAGTTGAATTTTCCCGTTTGAATCCTTAGATGATTCCTGGACTCCTTAGGATCTGGAGGAAAAAAATAAGCTTTGGGAGGCTTACAGGTCCTCCTAGCCATCTTCACCCGACAGTCGACTTCAAATTTTCAAAGCTTATAGAAGAGTTTACAATTCGCTTTGCCGGAGAGCCAAATCATTATTTTACAATAGTAAATTCTCTGCGTACGGTAATGAAATTAAGAAAACATGGCAAGTAATTAATTCTGTTATTAGGCCATGTTCTCGGACTCCTTCTGTCCCTTCAAGAGTTTTGACTGATGGTAAAATCGTAGAGGGTGAGCTGAAAGTGCAAGGCGCGCTCACTTCTAACTTTGCTAATATCGGGGAAACTATAGCCTCTTTTGTAAGTCCTTCTTCTTCTCGGAATGGTTCTAGGTCTTATTTTGGACGTTCTTGTCTTAAATCAATGGATTTGGAGTCTATCTATGAAGTTGTAATAGCCAGAGTTGTTAGGTCAAATATACAGTTTGAAGGATTCTTTATTTTCTGGTCCAGATCGTATTTCTACTAAAGTTGTCAAGTTTGTTCTTCCTGTCATCGTTTCTGCTCTTTGTCAATATGTCTTTCAAAAAAGGTGTCTTCCAAAGTACTTTAAAGCATGCTAGTGTTATTATCAAGCAGTTCATGGTAACAAACTGTAGTAAGGAGCGACCCCTCCGCAATCCCTCGCTCTTTACGCTAAAGTTTGACTCTTTGCCACAATTCTGCTTTTTAAAACAATTAAAAGCTTTAGCGTAAAGAGCGAGGAATTGTGGAGGGGACAACCCATTTCATATACGGAGTAATTTCTGTTCGTTTTAAATTTTAATGTCGCTCCTTACTTTCAGTTTAAAAAACTAGTTTTTTATATAATACCTTTAAGAGGTGGATCACGGAATGACCCTGCTAGTTATCGTCCTACATCTCTCTTATCAGTGTTTAGTAAATTTTTTGAAAAAGCTATGCTTTCTCGACTTATTGATTTTCTTAATTTTAAACATTTTTTTTCATGATTCACAGTTCAGTGTTAGGACCAAGCACTCAACTGAGAATGCATGTGTGAATCTTTCGAATTGTGTACATACATCCTCTGACTCTGGTCTGACACCTGCTGCTCTTTTTCTCGATGCGCGAAAAATATTTGATTCAATAACACACAAGATCCTTCTTTGGAAACTATCTCATATTGAAATACGAGGGAGTACTTATTCTCCGTGTCTATCTTATTTATCTGGTCGAGTTATCTTGTTTGATCCTCTTTTTTTCAACCCGTCTAAAATAGAGTTTGGTGTCCCATAAGGATCTGTGATTTGGCTGATACTCTTTTTAATTTATGTTAATGACCTTATAAATGCAGTTAAAAATCTAAAACTTACCACTTGCTGTCGTCTTTGTAAATCTGCAACTGTCACTAATTGCAACAGGAGTTTGTCCTTCTCTGATACACTTATAGCTTTTACAGATTACAGTACTCTTGGCATAGCCCATAGAAGAGCCGCACAGCCAATGAACATAACAGCCGCACAGCCGATAGAATAGATGGCACAGCCGATAGAATAGATGGCACAACCGATGATCACCATTCAAACACGATTGCCCTTTTTGAAAGAGCTACTCAGTGGTTTGATGTTAATTATCTTGCATTAAATATTGGAAAGTCATGTTTTCTTATTTTCTCAAGAGTTTCAAGGGCTTGATCTGGTTCAAATGAAATATATGTATTGAGGGGCTACATTAAAAGGCCTAAGCATCGTAACGTTCGATTCCTAGGTATCTTGCTTGAGGAAAATCTTTCCTTCAAGCCTCATATTGACCTCATTAAAATGAAAGTCTCCAGAAGCCATGGAATTTTTAAAAAATTGAAACAAATTTTTCCAGGGTCAGTTCTTAGAATCCTATTCTACAGCCTAGTTCAGGTTTATGTTTCATACTGTTCTATTATTTGGATGCCAACTTTTCCCTCGTCACTGAAGCCCCTTTCAAAACTATATGACGAAGCAAGGATTTTTATACAGGATGCTAACTGTTCCCTACTTAAACCCTTGCTTAAAAAAAACTTAAAAAAAAAATTTCCCGGTTCGTCGATGAGATGATGTCTCCAGAATGGTTCTGTACTTTTTTGTGTCGGTGGAATCATGTATTACTCCCTTGCCCAGCTTGATTTTTTTTTGGGGGGGGGAGCTAGTATTATTTGGTTTTGCGATATGAGCTTATTATTTAAAATTTTTTGATGAATATATTTGTTTAAATTTTTCTTAGTTTTATTTCTCCCCTACTTGTTTCCTGGCCATAGAGCCTTACGGGGATGGACATGCTGAAGTATTTTTTACCGTAATTTACCGTTGATTTTGGTATTCAGTTATATATTTCTTGATTTGTCTTTTTTTTATAAATTCAAAAAATTCAAATTATTGTATGTGCTTTTCATTATGAATAATTCTTATAAGCGAATCTTCAATGTTTATAGACAAAGTTTAATTCAATATTACTTAATACGGACACAAAAGATGTGTCCGTACAGGCCACTGAGCCTTTAGAAGGGTATTATTGAATTGTATGTGTGTTTACTTATGAAGAAAACTTATCTTATATTTCGAGGCTCTTGACCCCCATCCAGCAGACACCTTTGAATATGCCTATATCTTTATCCATCATTTTATTAAAATATTTTCTTATGCTAGCAATAACCAAGTTGAACTAAGAATTAATAGAGGTTATCACAAATAAGAATAGGACTAAGCCCTTTAGAAGTCGGAATATCATTATTTGACTTCTGATATGCTGGCGCTGCGACAATTTATTGTAAATATTGTCGAAACAATATATATAAGCTGCCAGGTCTTGACATTTTGGTACTGTATAAAATACTTTGTTCCTCCTGTAGTGTTTTGAAAAATAACCAATAGAAATATAAATCTTGGGTATAGTCACTTACTCAACAAGATTGTTTTAAATAATTTACAAAATTAGTAGTTTACTTCTCAAATTAGTGAGTTTAAATAATTTTAATTAGTTACTACTTAATGTTTGCGTCATCAAGTGAAACAATTCACGTCTGTCTTCCGAGACAGGGAAATTTTAAACAATCTATTTTTATTTTTGAATCAGCAGTTCCTATTGACCTTTAACATATACCACCTCAATTTTGTACCCAAATAATTATATGACACAAAAAACTACCATGTTTCTGCTCTAAGTATACTGCATAACCACAAAAAGAAATTATTATGCAATTAAAATGCCATCTTCTAAGTTACCTATTATTTTGATTCCTTGCCTTTAAAATTTCGTGCCAACGAAGTCAAATCTCCCACACATAAGATGAACAATTGCTGTTGGTAAATATGATCAAATATGTAACTCCTTTCCAAGCACGTACACAAGATTTGTTTTGAAGAAAAACTTCGTGGGGGGGGGGTTAAAAAGTTGATGCTTAAACTGAGAAGAAACGCGCAATCGCAAGAAATTTTTTTAGCAATTTGTTGATACTTCAGGGCAGAGGGGACAAGGCTTGTTTTGAAGAAAAACTTCGTGGGGGGGGCAGTTTAAAAAGGAGATGGTTAAACTGAGAAGAACTCATACTGGAGGGGTCACACTCCAAATATTTGATAGGCAGTGCAGTAGAGCTGCCTAAGTAAAGAGTGATGTGGGCACAATGGATTATATATTTATTTTTTGATTTTAGACAAGAGTACTTTGTTTAAAAAGAGTTGTCGTAGAAACTTCGGAAAGGGCTCATTCGATTAGAAATTAAAAGGGAGAAATTAAATACCCTTTTTAATAGTCGGAAGTGATTTGAGGGCAACCAGCCCCCTCCTATCCAAGGGCGTTGTTTGGGGGCAGTTGACCCCCAATAATTTAGAAAAAAAATTATCATGTAGCCCGAGCCTCTTGACTATCCTGATATCGACCCCTCTTGCCCCCAATAAAAATGCAGGAGCTCCGGCACTCCCCCCGTAATTTTCCAAAAACATATAATCAAAATTTTTACATAGCCATTCTGTTCAGCATAGTTGAAAGGTTCAGAAATTATGTCTTTGAGGATGACAATCCCTCGCCCCTAGCTCTCAGGGCAAGGGCTGTAAGTCATGCCCTGGTTTTGTTATGTATGAGGCTTATGAGGTTTTTATTATAGAAAAAGGGTCATATAAACTTCTAAAGGGGCTCATTCGATTGGAAATTGAAAGTTCTATTGCCCTTTTTAATAGTTGAAAGTGATTGGAGGGCAACCAATCACCTCACGCCCATCATTTCCTCCAGAAAATCCAATAAATTTTTTTAGATAACCATTTTGTTCAGCGTAGATGAGGGGCTCAGTAATTATGTCTTTGGCGATGACCCCCCCCCCTCATAGCCTGCAGAGTTAGGGTTGTAAGTTATGCCCCGGGACATATAAGGTTTTTATTGAAAATCATATAAACTTCGGAGGGGACTCTTCGGATTCTAAATCAGAAGTTTAAATAGCATTTTTAAGAGTCAAAGTAATCGGAGGTCAACTAGTCCCCCCCACCCTTCTGTCCTCTTTACCCGAAATACATCTGAAAAAAACTTTGAGATAGCCATTTCATTCAAAATACTCTCAAGATCATATAACCACGCCTTTGGGGTTGAAACATCCCCTCAGAACCTAGGGGAAAAGGGTTGTATATTAAGCCCCGGGGCAATACAATGTTTTTATGAAAGGGTGGTTGCATAAGCTTTAGAGGAGGCTCTTTTAATTGGAAAATTGAAATTTGTAGTTCTCTATTCAGAGTCAAAAGTGATGGAGGGCATTTAGCCCCTTTTCCACACCCTTTTTTCCCTAAATACGTCTAATAAAACTTTTGAGTTGTTCATCTTGTTCAAAATAGTAGAGAGGATATATACAACGATGCCTCCAGGGCTGACGCTCCACCAGATACCTTGGGCAGGGGTTGTAAGCTATGCCCGGGGGTCATATAAGGTTTTGAGGGAATGGGTGGTCACATAAACTGTGGATGTGGCATTTGGTTAGAAAACGGAAGTTATAGTTTCCTTTTTGAGAGTCAAAGGTGATTTAAGGGCAACAGGCCCTCCAAGCCCCTTCCCCACGCGCCCATCATTTCCCGAAACAAAATGCAATCAAAATTTGAGGCGTCTGTTTTCTTTAGCATTGTTGAAAGGTCTAGAAACTATGCATTTGGGTTAGTCAATTTTCCACAGCCCTCAGAGCAAGGGCTGTAAGTTGGGCAATTCATTCCTTATTTACATATGTTTTTGACTTTCCATTAATGAACTTTATTACTTTCCAAAAAAAAAACTTAAGGTGAGCCTTTCAGAGAATGTTGAAGGGAGTATTGAACTAAATCGAAACATGTTATGTGTATATGGGTTGTCAAAAAGGCCTATCTCTGGAATGACTGAGTATATTAATTCAAACTTTCAGAAAATGAGGGAGATGGCAAATTTACCAAAAAGGTAATATTTGTATGCTACTACTACTGCTACAGCTACCACCCCTACTACTGCTACCATCACTACTACTACTACCACACTACTACATTCGAAAATTAAAATTAAAACTAAATCAAAATAAACCATGTGCATACACATTTTCAAAAGAGCTTATCTCGAGAATGGATTTTGGTATTAAGTTGGAACTTTCAGACAATGCTTAAAGGGGGATATCAATTGACCAGAAGCAAATATGTGCATGCCACCACTAATATTACTACCACTGCTACATTTTCTAATACTACTACTGCTACTATTTCATTACTTCTATTGCAGCTATTTTTAAGGCTAAGATCATTGAGATGAAAAATTCAAGAATTATAAGAATAATATACAAGTTATCAAAAGGGCATATCAGTAATGTCATAGCAACGGCTAATTGTATTAAGTTGAAACTTCCAGGACATGATGAGAGGGATGTTCAACTGACCAGAAGGCAATATGTTAATACTACTGCTGCTACTATTACTAGTGCTATTACAATTAATACTACTACTATTAATAATAATCTTACTACTGTGACTATTATTACAACTATGCCTAAGGATATGAAGATAAAAATTTCAGGGAATTTTGAACTGAAATACATCACACTGTCTGTAAAGAGCTTGTCAAAAGCGTGTATCAGCAATATTTTAGGGATATTAAGGCAATAACTTTGGGGAGTATTGAAAATTAATGAATTGAGTGAGAGCATACAATACCCACAAAAGCTGTTAAGAGGACGTATTCAGCGTATATTGGAGGGAATACTGTAGAAAGCAAGTGCGCTATGCGCATATTGCTATTAATAATAATGCTGCTACTACAGTCGTTGCTACTAGGCAAGTTAAAGATATTAAGGTGAAGCTTTGAAGTAATATTTGATTTTAGACGTATATTTAACTAAATCAAAACAAACTATGAGTATGTAGATTTTCCAAAGGGTGAAAAAGCAATATCTTGAGAACGGCTTACATTATTAAGTTAGACCTTTAAAGGTAAGATGTCATTTAAGGGTGTGTTTAAGGGTAATTTAAATAAAAAAAAACAAGTTTTTTTAAATGAAAGTAAGGAGCGACATTAAAACTTAAAACGAACAGAAATTACTCCGTATATGAAAGGGGCTTTTCCTCCTCGACACCCCGCTCCTTACGCTAAAGTTTTTTATTATTTTAAAAAGTAGAGTTGCGAGAAAGAATCAAACTTTAGCGCAAGGAGCGGGGTGTCGAGGAGGAAAAGCCCCTTTCATATACGGAGTAATTTCTGTTCATTTTAAGTTTTAATGTCGCTCCTTACTTTCATTTAAAAAAACTTGTTTTTTTATTTAATTTCTGAAAGTTTTTTAATTAATGCATGACTGATTTTGGCTCTCCATTCATAAATTATTAAAATGAAATTTGCATATTAATTCTTTTTTGGCTAAATGGCTTTCTCTTAGTTTTGATCAGACGATTTTGAGAAATAAGGGGTGGGGAAGGAAGTCTTGTTGCCCTCCAATTTTTCGGTTACTTAAAAAGGCAACTAGATCTTTTATTTTTAACTAACGTTTTTATTAGTAAAAAAAATACGTAACTTAAGAATTAACTTACGTAGCAAACTTTTATATTCTTATATTTTTGATTATATATATGAGGGGGTTGGTCCCCTCGTTAATACCTCGCTCTTCACACTAAATCTTGTTTTACCCCAATTCTTTAAGAATGACCCCTGAATCAGAAAGGCCGTAGAATAAATAGTTGAAATTATTTAAAAAAATTTTAGCATAAAGAGTGAAGTGTTTATCTCCTCCTAAATACCTCGCTCTTTATGCTAAAGTATTTTTAGAACCCCTCATATGCGTAATAATCTCTGTTCCTTTTTAAGTTTTAGTGCTTCTCCTTACTTTCAATTGAAAAAAACTTTTCATGTTTATATTTTCATTGTTTTTTTCATAGTAATGCTAGAAAGTCCTGCGCCCTTTTCATTGAATTTCTCTTCCCCCATGAAATATTCCTCCAAGGAAAGATCCTCCCATATAGCCCCCTCCCCTGAACCCCACACCCAAACCAAAAAAATCCCCCTGATAACGTCGGTACACTTCCCAGTAACCATTACTGTATGTAAACATTGGTCAAAGTTTGTAACTTGCAGCCCCTCCCCCAGGGACTGTGAGGGGTAAGTCATCCCCAAAGACATAGTTATTATGGTTTTCGACTATGCGGAACAAAATGGCTATCTCAAAATTTTGATCCGTTGACTTTGGGAAAAAAATGAGCGTGGGAGGGGGCCTAGGTGCCCTCCAATTTTTTTGGTCACTTAAAAAGGGCACTAGAACTTTTTATTTCCGTTAGAATGAGCCCTCTTGCAACACTCTAGGACCACTTGGTCGATACGATGACCCCTGGGAAAAAAAAAACAAAAAAAAAAAACAAATAAACACGCACCCGTGATTTGTCTTCTGGCAAAAAATACGAAATTCCACATTTTTGTAGATTGGACCTTGAAATTTTTTCTATAGGGTTCTCTGATACGCCGAATGCGATGGTGTAATTTTCGTTAAGATCCTATGACTTTTAGGGGGTGTTACCCCCTATTTTCCAAAATAAGGAAAATTTTCTCAGGCTCGTAACTTTTGATGACAATAACTAAACTTGATGAAACTTATATATTTGAAATCAGCATAAAAATCCGATTCTTTTCATATATCTTTTAGCATCGAAATTTCGTTTTTAGAGTTTCGTTTACTATTGAGCCGGGTCGCTCCTTACTACAGTTCGTTACCACGAACTGTTTGATATATATATATATATATATATATATATATATAATCTCAATTATTCAAAAACTGACACTGACAAATTCGATTTGTTAAAGTGACAACTATGAACATTTTGAAGCATGGAAACTTAAAAAAAAACTTTTTCGCATGCTGACCAATGGTCTGCGTTGCGCAAGTACCTATATCCTGATTCATTGCCTTCGGCCGGGAGTGTAATGCCTGGTCGGAGGCAAATCATCCAACGCTTCCCTTGTTTTTCTTCCGTATTTCTCCAGGTACCCTTTAGAGCCGGGTATACTCTGGCTTAGCTTACAGGGTTACACCATTGACCCTCATCCCACACCAAAGAATCAGTGACAACAGGACTCGAATCTCTAAACTCGGGATTTCAAGTCCAGAGCATGGAAGTGTAACAACAACAAAATGCGTAAAGCGATACAGAGTTATTTTATTTCTTATGACTGAAACATAAGTTTCTAAAGCAATATATTATATTAGTCATAGGAGTTGAACATCTCTTATGAATGTAGTTAATAGTTATAGCTATCCTTTGATGAATTTGAGTATGGGACAGTCTCAAACAGTGATGTGCAGGATAAAAAGTGTAAATCAACTCAAGAAAATACTGTAACTTAAATATAAGAGTATATTATGTCGTATGATTTAAGTAAGATTCCTTGTTCTGTGACATATGTATCATCTCAAATATGCAAAAAAATTTCACCAACAACTCTGATTTCCTGTATTGATGCTTATGAATATTCTCTATCATAGAAGGGTAACTAAAGAGTGCGTGTTGTGGTGTGGAGGTATCTTATTTCCAAGGATTGAAATACTTTTATTTTAATATTCTAGTAAATTCCTTGTGAGATACGAAATATATACAATCTCACATATCCAAAAACTGTCATCGATATCTCTTATTTGCTAAAGTAATGATTATTGCGATGTGGAGTTATATTATTCTTAGGGTTGAAACCGACAACACTGATTAGCTAAAGTAACGACTCTTAATATCTACAAGCACGAACATGTAACTACAAAATGTGAATTTCTTTATGGAGTTATCTTATCTTTAATGATTGTTAAATCAATGTACAACTAGTTACTTGTGAGAGTTGAATACGTCTTATGAATCTAGTTGTTGATTTATTATAACTCTGGCATGTTAAGTAAATGTAGTATATTCTTTTTTAAGAAGATATATTTTCAAAAACATGAAGCTTGATCACTAAGTCTTGAATGTTAAAGATAACGTTAAATAATTTATATTTTTGTTTAAATAAAAAAATTCAATTCCAAAAATAATATTTAGATTTTTTTTGGGGGGAGGGGGGTAATTTCTTAGGGGAAGCTAAAAATGTTCAGAACCGAAAATAAAAGAGATTTGCCTGAAGGGCTAGCTATGGAGATTTCTTAAAGACTTTGTTTATTTATGCGTTAGGTTTAAATGTTTCTCTTTACTTTCATTTGAACGTCCGAATATAAAAAATCTGCAAATGTAGTTCAACAATCCACCTTTCAATAATCTCTAAAAGTTTCATATGGATATATCAATGGGTAACTCTGAGATATTAAAATGAATATTTAAATTTTCTTAAGTTGCTCTTAATCTTCCTTTGAATGATCAAACCCCAGACCAATCTATGAATTTACTTGAAAATTCTTCCTTCAATATTCCCTGAAATTTTAATCCCTATACGTCTACTCAATCCTAAGATTTAAAAAATGGAAGAAGGGGACTCCCCCCTTGCAAAAATAAAAAAAATAGCAATAACACTATTATCCAAGCCTTTAGTTCAAGCCACAGCTTAGATACCAATATACAGTTATGAAAACTCCTATCTTGTCCATAAGAAGCTTTTGGTACAGAGCTCTGTACTTGGCGCCTCTTCCAAGCCCGCGCTCCGACGCGTAGATCTTGCTGCAACACCATAGGCGGGAACGTAATTTTTTTTTTGTTGCATAAACAGCTTAGATACCAATATTGTTATCTAAGCTGTGCTGCTAGTTTCCTGTCTCCAGCCGCTAGCATCGCAACCACGCACTGTGTCCCAAAAATAAATCGAGTTTTCATAACTGTATATTGGTATCTAAGCTGTGGTTCAAGCTCAATAATACAATTTTTATTGGCATTGTGATGGAAATTCATAAGACGACTTTAAGAGTTGGGAACTGGTTACTTACTTGGACCGACTGGCATAAACCATGAAGAAAAGGGGAAAGAATCTCCACAAAAGAGTTGTGATCTTGGCAAAAGTTGCTGACTCATGTTCAGCATGTCTACAATTTTTTTGTGGATTCTTCAAGCGGTTCTGCGATTCTACGATCTCTTAAGTGTGAAAACGGTAAACTTGGCATTATTATGAAAAATCTTATAATGGATGCCTGTTTATTTGTTTCATTGTTTGTTTTTCCAAGGCACTATCAATTTGGAACCATTAAAAAGCAGTTTGAATACCCTCCACGCTTAAAGTATGATGCTGCCACAGGGTACCAAATTCATCCACAAACATGCATACACTCCATTTAAATGAAGCGCTAATATATAGAAATAACGCACAGAATTACTACTGATTAATCCTTATTTCACTTCTACGCACTAGCTAATAGTGAAGGCAGAAGATTGGTGGGTCTTTTAGGGGAGAAGTGTTTGCCTAAAACCCTCAAAGGAATTTTCTCGTGTGAAAAATTCACATTTTCAGGCAATTTACTCCCGCTCAATGTGGAGAGCCCAACTGCTCAAGTCATAGTATCTTCTCATTTGGATTAACTTATCTTGACAACCATGTACTACGGATGCTTTGGGAAGAGTGGTTCCACGATGAGTCATAGCGCGTTGAAAATTCTTCAAGTATGGTTCCAGAACCATACTTGACCTTGACTACCTCTATTGCTGCAGTTTTATATACTGTAATTTTGGTTCGCAGAATTATCTTCATATATATTCAAATTTTGTCCAGGAAAACCACGCATCCGTGATGTTTCTTCTGAAAAAAAATAAACAAAACAAATTTCTAAATTTCTCTAGATAGGAATTTGAAATCCCTAAATTAGGGTTTTCTGGTATACAAAATTTAATAATTCAATTTTTATAATGGTCACCTGAATTTCCGTGGGTGTTTTACTCTTTTTCAAAAACCAGGCAAATTTAATCTGGCTCGTAGCTTTTGATGGGTAACATTAAATTTAATCAATTATATACATTTTATATATATTTTGAATTAGCATAGAAATCTAATTATTTTTATTTCTTATATGTTATAATTTTTAGAGTTTCGATTACTAATAGTCTGAGTCACTCCGATTCTGAGCTCGTTAACTCAGACCGTTTAATTATCTTATGACTTTACTTCTGCTCATCTCAAGTTTAATAAGGCTCTTTAGTTTTTGTTTTTGAAAAGTTTCTTTTCCGGAATTTTTTATTTTTTACAAAAAAAGGTTGGGATCAAAAAGCAAAATGGGCCATTGGGAGAATGGGTGAAAAACCATGGTAGCCCTTTTCCATAAAATCAAAACTGCGTGAACCAAGTCCAATTTCGTTTCCAGTCACGTTTCCATTCGCAGTCATAGTTTTATCATCGTGTGTGCGGATAAATATTCTAATCGTTTTGTGATGTATACATATCTTTTTATCTCCCTTTGCTATTCAATTTGTTTTCAGTTTGAATTGGTGTACTGACCTCTTCTAAATATTTTCCTTTTTAAGTGAAATGATATAAAAATACGAATTTTGTATCTAGTGTTTTTTGAGTCTTTATTAAGTATTGAAGCTGTTGAGGTAGCGCCTAAATTTTTCAATTATATTGATTATGTCCAAATAAACACTCCTTTTTACACTTATAGACTTAATAATAGTAATTAGACCGCAAAATACTACTGGGTGAACTAGCCAACGACCAGAGCCATCTATACAACAAAAGATTACAGCTGGGTGTCGGACTAACGTAATTAAGGTGTATTTGACTGAAATTCGAAAGAAACTGAGGCTAATGAATGGTTGAATCTGTCAGATTTGAATTTATCATATTGAAAGTTTGAATTTTGTACAGGCTCCAAACTGAATGAAAAAGGTAAAAGGGACAGATTAGTCTTTAGAGGTATCTCTGGTAAGTTCTGTTCGTTTCAAGTTCTACTTCACTGTTCATTTTCATTTATGTGTTCTGGAATTCACTTGTTTATCCATAGTAATACCCATTATTTTTCAACTTGAATTGATTATTGGCTCAAATTTTTGTTCAGAATACGTTTTATTTATTCATTTATATTCATTCTAGTTCCTTTTAACCTTCACTAATTATATGACCTTATTTCTGCGCCATCTAAATTTTAATACAAAATTTCCAATCAATTAATGCAAACGGTCGTAACAGTAAGACAACCCCTAGGAGAAGGACGTGTTCGAACAGCCACCCATAACAAAAGTTATAATCATGACCTTAATGTCCTTTTTTACTTTGAAGACAGTCCTAACCCCTACCCCGGACAAGTTTTAAGGGATGAATTTTTCAGGAGCACTTATCATTGCCAAATAATTTGTATAAAATTAAACTTGAACGTAAATAATACACTTCAGAAAAACTTTGAAAATGAGAAATGAGAAAAAAAACTCGAAAAGACACAAAAGGGGGATATTTTGAGCCGGTGAGAAGCATGCAAATATTTCGGCCAAGACCTCGGCTCAACCGTCCTCAGTGCAAAAACAGCACAAAAGCGATTAGTTTGTAAAAAGACATTAAATAAAAATCAGCTCAGATTTAGTCTTTTGAATTGCCATTCAGTATCAGATTTTTTTTTGCAGTTACTCTTTCACCATTACTTGGAAAGGGTCTGCTTTTATTTTAGTGATTATTTTTATTTTTTATTTTTTTTTTTACTAAGGAAAGTATAGCAGAGGTCTTGGCCGAAATATTTGCATTGTATTTTCATTTCCACCGGCTGGAAATATCATCCTATTTCGTCTTTTGGATTTTTTTTTTCTCATTTTATAATGCTTTGACAGGGTGGTCTCAAAAATTATTTACATAAACAAATGGGAGTTTAATAATAAATGAAACAATTATTTATTCAGATTCCAAATATGTAAACTTTATAAATGTCACGTGTAGTCATCAAAAGCTATTAATGTATGAATATATGCAGAATTATGGGACAAAGGGAAAACAACACAAAAGAAAATTTGTCATTTTTATTAAAAAGTGGGGTTAATTTTTTTCCGTATACGAAGAGACGTATGAACCATGCTCGAAAGTAAAGCTTCGAAGAATCTCATGTACCTCGTAAGAAACGGAAACTTTCAAGGAGCTCCAACAATTTATTCAGAATATAACTTTGCCTCAATTAATATCATTAATATGTTCATTGTCTAAGAAACTATAGTGAGAAACAATTATAATGCAATATCTCTATTTGCTCTAACTATTGTATAAAATATGAAATAAATTAAGTCCATAATAGCCGTTTCTTCCAGTCACATGAATTCAGTTCAAGCCACAGGGTTTGTCAAGAAAGTAGCAACTGAGCGACGAGCCTGAAAAAAGAAGTTCAAACTGAAAAACCACTTGTAACTTAACATAAAACGCAATCCAAATGTAGTGTATATATTGTGTTTATTACTCGGCTAATTTAAAAATAGTCTCCCAAAATTACAGAAATTAATTGTAAAATAATTTAGGAAAGTAAATCTAAGACATGTTGAATTTGGATAATAAAAACAGGCAGTAGCATGGAACAAAACAAAACAAGAAGAAAAACCCAACAATAATCAGGAAAATTATAATTGCCATGATACAGAATTAGCCAGAAAGTATAAAAAAAAAATAACAATTCAGGTACTTAGAGAATATATAGAGGTAAATAAAGGAATAATAGAGGAATATATAGGTAAATAGAGAATATGAATTCAAATTTGACTTAACTCGTTCGTATATTGAATTTTTCCTAGTTTTGGCTACTTATTGCAATGAACCGAATTAATTCCTATGACCATTGAATAGTATTTTATTTTTATAATTTTCTACCAGTGGTGTCAGTTTAGGAAAGCTTGCGGCAGGGAGGAGGTACTTTTAAATACCTTGGGGGTGAGTTTGTCGTTTTTTCAGTGACAACACTATAGAAAGGCATTTTCAATCTATGAAAACACAATCCGCCCGCTCTCCCTCCACCCAAAATCCAAGGGGACAAAAAATCTAGAGAAAACAGCCCTTTACACTCTCCTTCCATTTGAAGCCACTGCTTTCTACGATGATCATTTTAGCTTGGTTTTAATTTTCCTTTATACATTCGGCTGTTATCTCTTTTTTAATTTATTCTCTTTTAGTTCATTTTTTTTATTTAAAAGTTTTAATTTACTTTTTTTTTATTCATTTTCACTGAGGATGAATATGGCTGGATCTACAGGCAAAATAATTGCTACTTGTTTTTGTTTCTAGTATTTCCACTGGCCCTAGAAGGCTTTTTTAAAGCTTATTGTTATTTTTCTTGTTCTCTAGTGTGATTTTGTAAGAATTAAATTAATTATTAGCTTGTTTTCTAAAATTCATTACTGTGCTTATTGATTATTAAGATGTATGCTTATTATCATTTTTTATATAAAAATATTTGTGTTAATGACACAGCACCGTAGCCCAAAAGAAAAAAAAAGAAGAAAGATCCAAGATCCAATTTATTTTATGTCGGACTTTGATTAGAGTTCGAAAATTATTTTATTCCACTAGGAATCTGCTGAAAATATTTTTCCTTTCTTAAAGCGCTTCTTATTAATTATAAAGTATTTACAGTAATAGCATATAAACAAGGGTTACATAATAAAATGAAGGACTTATAAATCTGTTGTATTATTCTGATAAAGTAACCAATTTTAGTTTCATACCAATGCAAACTAAAAATGATAAAACAGATGAAAACACGAATACAACCAATATTCGTTTTTAAATTTTATAATAAAACTTGTTATTTAAATAGATATCGCTAGAGGGCGTTGTATTTTTCCTTTGGAACAATCAAAATTAAATATCAGTTTTTATGTATTTAATTTTAATTTTTGATCAGAAGAATCTTTAAATCCCTTGTCAAAATAATTGACGTAAAAATAATTTAAGAATTCACTAAGAACCTACCCTCTGTCCTTGCTCAATGGTGGCAATCATAACATCAAAGGCCTTTTTCCAAGCTGATTCAGCCAGTGGAGTAAATTCGTCACCAAGGTCGGCTTTCATAAGCGGAATAAAATGCTCAGCGAAATCCTATTAAGAATAAACGAACTATTCAATGTATCCATTGTCGGTAAATCATTTAGTAATTTCAACTGAGTCAACTGATCAATTCAAACTATCCAAAATTAGAACTGACTAAAATTAAATGATCATTAAAATAGATCAATGGACAAGTTGCTGACCGCTTTAACCCGGCCATTGATGCTTTTACCATAAATATTATGGTAAATTATGCTATGGCTATTATTTAAATCAGCCAGCAAAAAGCAACAAGTTTCTAGATAATAACAAAAACATAGAAATAATCAGATTAATAATTTAAATTAATTGCTCAAAACTTCTGGATATGACGGCAGAGGCGTCAATCCACGAAAATTTAGAGCGAGGCTAAATCTGTTTTCAATGACTGAATCGTCGTTTTTGTCATTTTTTTTTTGTAATACTATCAAAAAAGAAATTTTAACTTAAAAAACAAAAACAAAAGTATGTAAAAAACTTATAGGACAGGAAAAAATAATTGGCCTCATTTCACGAAAATTTATGGCGGGGGGTCAAATATGTTTTTCAGTGTCTGATGACTGGCTAAAATAATCGTTCTTTTCAATTTTTTAAATAAAATACCAAGAAGTTGATTACAATAATTTAAAATACCTTTTCAATTTAAGACACCCTAAACAAAAATAATTTTCAAAATCTAGGGTGAGGCGAAAAATCTAGGTGGTATAAGTTCCCCTATTTCCCTTAATTTATGTTACCATTTCACAGATCATGGAAGAATACTTGGTCAAAAACAATGCATAATATGACAAGCACGGACTCTAGAATAGGCAGAATTCTATTCAAATAGATTTCCTAAGGTGCGGATCTTTGATGCTCTGGCATCGAAAGATGGGGCTTAAATACTCCAATCGTGGAGTATGCACTATGCACTATGCAGTGCATAGTGACTAGCGACTTGATTATACAGTAGATTTATAAGAAAGTGGGGTAAGTGATATAATTAGCTTTTAAAATAGCTATTATTTAATTAAAATTATTTAAAATAGCTCAAATTATTTAAAATAGATAATTTCAATGTTATTTTCAAAGAATTATTTTTCGATTTGCATGAAGTAGTCTAATCTGTGGAAAATATTTGCAGACTAAGAATTTTGGCTGGCAAACCTACTGATAACAATTCTATACTGTTGTGTCCGAAAAGACAAGTCTGCAGGAGTTTAGGGTAGGCCAAAAAAGGAGCAAAACCATCAAGTTCTAGATGGCGTTATTGATGTTATTTTTCGGCAAAAGCACAATTTAAAAATTTTACATACTCTACTCTTACTATACCTAATCACTTTTGCATACAATTTTACATACCTACTCTTCAATTTTACATACAACATAACTCTACTCTGTTTACCTTCTCCTGTACAAGACTGCCGGAGCTTAGGGTAGGCTAAAAAATGAGCAAAACCAAAAAGTCTAGACGGCGTTATTCATCTTCGTTTTCGACACTTGCAAAATCTACTTTTAAAACTTAGCTATAATCTCTGGTTTCTCCAAAAATATTATACCTTTCAGGCTTAGATACAAAAGTTTTTAACTAATGACTTTATTTCTATGGCTTGTCTTCATTAAAATTGCTTAAGTACTACATTGTCTTTTTTGTTTTTAATTTCATCGCTTTATCAAATATTGTGAGATAATCATATATTGTTTTTATCCATAATTTTTTCCTTTTCCACAGAATATGGAATGCTTATATACTTATCTTTTTATCCTTTGATTTTCAATAAGATGCAACAACATATAAATCAGTAGAAATAGAACGAAGATCTAAGGGAAATGTCAAATACATATCAAGGCCTGTGTTTCCTTGTATGTCAAAATAATATTTTAGATATTAAATAGGAAAAAATGAAAAAAATTGTACGATTGTTCCTAGTTCAGCCTTAAATTTTGAAATTTATAAATTAGAATTCTTTCCAATTCTTTTCACTGTCGATACAATTTTTTGTAATTTAACATACCGCAACCTTAACATTTTTAATACAATAACTTAATATATACGTTTCAGTTATGTAATTATAAGGTCTTTTGAACTGTCAACGCCATATTTTGCGTCTTGAAGCAATTATTTTCATTTTAAATTAAGCTCCTGGAAAGAGCAATAAGGAAAATTGGCTGTGAAAGAGCGAAAAAAGTTGTATGAAAAAGAGGGATGCAAATTCAAAAAAAGAAAGTGATTTCTAATTGTACCATGCTGACTTAGACATATCGGTACAAGGGAAAACAGGGTTGAAACTGGTCCAAAGATTCCCCTTCCTTTACATTTGAATTGAGGATAAAAACACATCGTATTTTCCCAAAGATTCCCCTTCCTTTCCATTTGAATTGAGGATAAAAACACATCGTATTTTCCTTCTGATCTCCTCTGGTAATTTTAAATTAATTTTAAATTAAGCTCCTGGAAAGAGCAATAAGGAAAATCAGCTGTGAAAGAGCGAAAAAAGTGGTATGGAAAATAGGGATGCAAATTTAAAAAAAAGGAAGTGATTTCTAAGTTTACCAGGCTGACTAAACATCTTGGATGTTTAGCTTTCGGATACTTTGACTAAACATATTGGATTTATAACCCCAACAGATCTTAAATATGAATACGGATCAAAAGCCATTAAAGGCATTTGGAACTTCGGAAACTCTTATAAAAATAACTAGAGCTGATTTTCCACTTAGCCAAAAATGTAAGACAGCCATGAAAACAAAAAGTCGGAGTTGGCAGAAATTAAGCTAGAGGACGTAGCTAAGGATGGCAATGTCTGACGGCTGTCAAAATTTAAGTTACGAATATGAAAATTGTATGGTATACCCCCCTTTTAATCTCTAAATACTTAATTACTTTTTATTTATGTTAAATTTGTTAAGTTGAAAATTAGGTGTAATCTTTGGCTGGCATGAAAAACATCACACCAACCGAATTTTAAATTTACTTCATTTCATGAAACAATGAAAAATTGAAAAATGTAAATTACAAAAATAAAAGAATTACTTTTCAATCTTAAATTTCAATTGGAACGAAAATATACCTTGAAATGTACCCTATTAACTTTACGAGGTACATGATCTTTGCCGAGTTGAGCGAGTGACTGTCCAAGCTCAATGGAATTCTGGAGGCTTCCAACCAGAGTATCAAGTTGAGCCATAACATTTCTGGCGTGAGTATTTAGCTCAGGAGATCCTTCAAGGCCAGTGATTTCATATTGAGCAAGATTGCTGAATAGTGGTTGGTAACCATGGTCAGTAAACAGCCTAAAAGAAGTAAAAATGTGTGTTAGGGTAAATCGTCACTTATTAAACATGACCACGTTTTACCACAAGTGCTACGAAAGTAAAACAGTTCAAAATAGGGGGATGAAATCTTTTTATTGACAGTGAATAGATATAAAATTATTTAACTGGATATTTCGAACGCATATACGGTGTTCATCATCAGCAGTAAAATTTACAATAGAATTAGAAGAGGATAATAAATTCCTTTTCTAGATGTACTTCTTTTAAAAAATGAAAATAGTCTGGATTTTAAGATTTACAGAAAACCTACTAACAATAAAAGATTTTTGTCGTTTTTCTCTGGTCATGCTCGCCAAGTAAAAATTGGTTTAATCATATCCTTAACTGACTGAATCTTTAGAACTTGCTCTCCAAAATTCATTGAGGAGGAATTATTGTGGTTAAAAGAGATTTTAATAAGTAACTTAAAAAAAAAAAAATAGTTTTACTGCTAATGATGAACACTGTATGTGTGTTCGAAATATCCAGTTAAATAATTTTATTTCTATTCATTGTCAATAAAAAGGTTTCATCCCTATTTTGAACTGTTTTACTTTCGTCATGGAAAGGCAGTGTGGTCTTCGAAGTTATCTACGACAAGTGCTACTACTTTGTGTGTAAAACTTGATTTATGATTCTATTCACAAAAATGACGCATGTTTGAGAGGAGGCAAGGTTATTTCAGCAAGGAGAATTTTTTTTCTCCTTGCATGAACTCACCTGAAGAAAATTTTTCAGGTTCTGTTAAACGAAATAATATTTTCTAGTTTTTTTTTTTGTTTTTTTTTTAATGTCGAAGGTGGAAATTTTAACATTTCGGTGTTTACTGCAACTTCGTATAATGAAGGCTAAACTAGCATTCTATTGCTTTTCATTCACTTGCTAAATGTGTTGGAATAAAAATGAAAAAGGACACTATCAGAAATTTTCCATTTTCCATATGACCTAGAACAAAAGCATGACCTTATGACCTAGAACAAAAAAAGTGCAAGGAGCTATCCGAAAATTTTCCTGTCTGCAGTTTCTTATAGATTAATATGTCTATAATTGTACTACAGAAAAATAAATAGAATTATAAAGAGAAATATTAATTTTTCAAAACAATTGATTTATAAATTTAAATTTAAAGAAATAACGAATATAAACTTGCACTTACTGTTTGAAAACCATAGCTCCTTTTCCCATGAGGTCAGGCTTGGCAAGAGCCCATGTTCCTTGAATGGCTTGGATGTCAGCAGCAGAGAAAGCATTCTGTGGATTTACCTCCTTAAGGCCGAGCAGACCTTGGTCAATTACGCCTATGATACGGTCGAGTCCCTTCCTCCAGGCCGCAACGGCTTCAGGTCTTAATTGGGCTTTGAGCTCATGCTGCATAACTGGAATCAGAGCGTCTGAGAAGGCCTAGAATTAACAAGTTTTACTTGTTTTTAAATTCGTTTTTTAAAGGAAGAAATAGTACTATGGTAAATGGCAGCGGTAACAGAGTGCCACAATTTTGGGAACCCTGATCTAGTTATAACGGTATTCAGTTATAAAATAGGTACTAAGGTAGGGACCACCAGCCATATTGATGACAGTACTGTAAATCCAGTACTGGAAGGATTATGTATAGCCTATAGATATATAGAAATCTAAGATATATAGAATTTTAAGAATTAAAAGAATTTATAATCCTTCGAATTCTAAGATATAATACTAAAACGTATTGGAGTTCTGTTATTGATGTTAAAAGTAAAAATCACCATTCGATTGTGTCTTAAGTTAAATCAAAGGAGACATTCAGAAAGGGCAATTATCTTATCGATTGATGTAATGTCATTAAACTGAAGGCTAATAATTCAAAAGGAACTTTTAAAGAACATTTGGATATGATACCGGAGAATTGTAAAATGTAGGCGATAGATGTATCCATTAAAAAAATGGTTTGCCAAGTAAGACAAGATGTCTCAGAGAAGAAACTTATAAACGCAGCTAAGAATATTAGTGATAACGCTATAAGCTTGGTAGAAGACGGAAGGGCTTGTACAAGATGTCTCTTAGGTTTCAAATCTTAAGTGAATAAGAGGAAAATAAGAAAAACAGAGAAGCCATTAGAATATGAATTAAGGAGACGTTAAATGGAGGCCATGGAAAAATTGGTGAGGACCCGGATGATACAGCCATACGGCATAATATTAAGACTTTGTGTGGGCATGTTAAAGAATTGAGAGAAAATAGTTAGTCTGGATATTTTTAAATTAAAAACAGGAACTGGGCTTCATTTAGTGATAAATAAATTCATGAGAAGAGACTGGTAGAACATTTTAAGGATGTGTTAAACTTTGATAAAATTTTAGAATATAACCTAGCAATAATAATAGATGTCTGACAATTTAAAAACAAAGGAAGAATTATATTGCAACGAGGAGTTAGTGACAATGTTCAAAGAATCAAATAAGAATAAGGCCTTGGGTGCTGCTTATCTTGTAATGAGCTTTGGAGTTTTGAAGTTAGGGGCAAGTTAATATGTATTATGAATACAATTTTAGAAAAAAAATTAAATGCCCAGTGATTTTAGAAAAACCAACTAAAAATCTTTATAAGAAAAGTACTAAGAGTGACTGTGGTTATTACTGAGCTATTACAAGTGAAAAAAAAAAAACTCTCCTAGAATCCAATTACACGGATGATTTGGGTATCATAAACAAATACGTCGTCAAATGAATGAAACTTTGGAGGTCCTGGGAGCCCAAGGCTCAAGAATAGGTCTGGTAGTAATATCAAGTGAAAAATTTTCCCTTGACTCCGATTAAACGGATTATTCGAGTGTCCTAGAAAAATGTGTTGTCAAATTAATGGATTTTTTGAGGTTTTGAGAGGCAAGTGCTCAAGAATAGGTCTGGCAGTAATGTTAAGAAGACTAAGTCACTTAGAGTAGGAATACAGGAGTTTGAACAGGTGATGTTGATTATCGAGAAAACTGATCAAATGGATAGCTTCACTTAAATGGACGGCACTGTCGGTAAATATGGTGGTTGCTTTGAAGATATGTAATTTGGAATAGCCGACACGAAGGGTGTTTCTCCCAAAGCTAAGAAAGTTTTGAAGAATATGAAAATAGTTCTTTCAACTAAAATTAAAAAATGGGAAGATTTTTATAAATGGGAAATTTTTGGAGAGTAGGAAAAATTTAAAGTACTAAACTAAAGGGAATTGGATCCCACTCTCTAGGGCTATGTGAAAGAAAATTTATAATGAATACTGTACATGTAATTGACTCCTTACCGAAGTCCTCATTATTTAGATTCCATGTGATGGCAAAATAATATTTTTTGTGAATCGCAATGTGAAATATGGGGAAAAAATTAGAGAAATTTACATTGAATCTTCAGGACCTTTAATTGGAATACAATTCAAAAAGTTGGCAAATATGCGCTTGACAAAATATGAATGAAATTATTTCAATGTGAATATTAATAAAGTAAGAATAAAATCTTGGGATGTTTCTTTTCGTGAGTGTAAGCTACAAAAGTCAATTCCTACCTGGAAATGGCGTCGCTCAACATTTCTAGCAATATGATCGGTACCAACGTTCCTCAAGTAGGCCATCAAGGTCTTTGGTTTGCCCAGTATTTGAATAACATGGTCAAATGCCCTCATGACCTTAATTATGTGTGTGCCAAAGGCAGGGTTGCCATCCAACTTGGTAAGTGGAGTATCTCCAAAGCCAGTACTGGTGAAGAGGATTTGATAATCTGGGTGCTTGGTAAATACCCTGTAATAATATATTTTAATTTATGTTTTTTTGCAATATTCTTATATAACCGACTGTACAGAAACCATAAGAATTAAAGCTAGAGGCTTGACTTTCAAGCGAGATTGAAAGCGATCTGAGGTATTAAGCGATAGTGATTTATGCCAAACCATGTCAAATTAGGGGTATAATTTTATGGAAATGGGTCATTTTGAAGCAAGGTATGGGGATCCTCCTTTCTCCGTTTTGTGCAGGCACGATCAAATTCACTTAGGAGGGCTTGTTCCTAACCTTGAAAGATCACTTACTTGTCTGGAAAATATGACAGGGTCACCCAATTATAGGGCAGTCTTGACATTAGGACAAATCTATAATGACACTTTTTTATATTTTGATATCATGTTTCAATTAAAATATTTTTTGTTACTTTAAGTGGTCTAGAAGAGACATAATGATTGCAAATTGAATGATCAAGACTATTGTTTGTACGAATTTAGTCTTTAAAACCAAAGCATTGCCACTGAAACCTTTCTGCAACTGCAACTGCGCTGCAACTGTTGCCACTGCAACAAAAACTTTTGGTCAGGTTACTGGGAAGAGGAGGCAGCTGTATAATTCCATTTTGAGTTAAATATTAAATAGTAGACATTTTAATTATTGTGGGCAATTTTTCTCATTTCAAGAAAGGCAGTCCAAAAACATGGAATACGACTGTAAACGCACTCAATTGATATGAGCTTTACTTTCGAGAATAACTCATTACATTATGCTAATAATTTATCTGCTACCTTTACTAATTTGTATACTTCCTCTAGCCCAAATGAAAAGAATTTCTGTAAGTTTAAATGCAATAAATGTAATTTTTGAATAATGTCCAATTTTGAGACACTTCATTAAGAATCGGATTATAGTAGTCCATGATTTGTTCATTAATGCCGCAAATGAATATTTCCACAACTTCAGTTTGTTTGTAAAATTAAAGTATATTTCTACTGTAAGCTCAATATCACTAAACTATTTTATACTTTAACACCAAAACTTTTTTTAGGGACATTTAAAAAATATTTCTACAGATAACAGAAGCTAGAGTTCATTTATTGTTGTTTAATTGTTCTCTGAAATATTTTTCAATATTAATAGTCGCCACAAGAAAGCTGACGAAAAAAAATATTTACAGTCATAAAAAATAGTTTAAAAGGGTTAAAAAATCAAATCAGTTGCTATTTATACTAGGAACGATGCATAGTGAAAAAAAGCTTTCACGCTTAATCGTCAACATTATTGGAGTAGAATCTGGTTCAAGCCTCCAGCTCCTTGTATTAGAAAGGAATTGGAGATTTTCCTTAAATGGAGGGAGGAAAAGGTGGTGAAGGTTGAAATTGAAACATTAAGACATGAAGGGTGACAGGTTACCCAAGATTGCCCTTGTCTGGCAATCATCTAGGACCAAAGCAAGTCACCACCAAATGAGGTGGGAGGATGTCGCAAAGAGAGATATAAGGGAAACTTTTTAGGAGGGTGCAAGGAGGAAAGCTTTGGGATGGAGGAGGAGCAGGCAAAGCTGTGGGTGGCTTGGTGTTGTACTGAGTTGTTAGTGGTAGTATTTTTAAGTTAGTTGCTTGGTCTTTCCTGCCTGATATACACCAGAATCAAAGAAATTTTTTTATTCTTGTTAATCCTCGTTAATATTTCCATTACTATTTGCTACGTTTTCAATATATAGTCTTTTCAAAAAAACTTACTTTGTGAAAATTTTTCGGCCAAGACCCAGAAGATCTGGTTTCAAGAGGTCCCAAGATTCCTGTACTAGTACTTTCTCTGCATCAGTGATGCCAGTGACAGGATCCTGTTTGTAGCTCTGTTGAAGTCCTTCTTCAATGTATTCCACGATGACATCATATGCCTTATGCCATGATCTGGAGGCAAAGCTTGAGAACCTTTGACCTAGGTCATTCTCAAGGAGACGGACGAGAACTTTTCCAAAGCTCTAAAAATATAACTTTAATATAGGAAACATTGTAAATTCATTAGAATAAGCTTGACGTTCATTGTGATAAAATTGAACCTTTCCGGATAAAAATATAAAGCAATTAGGTCTTAGGGTCAAGGACAACGGCCAATGCCCTTAGGTATTAGGCCCATGGATTGGAGCTAAAGCTTGAAAAACTTTGACAGAAGCGTTCTTCAGTAGACGGACGAGAGGTTTTTCCGAAATTACAAAAATATAATATCAACATGGAAAACATTATATATCCATAAGAATAATCCTGACATTCATTTGGTTAAAAGGCTTTGTTTTGCATAAATTTTAGAAAAGTCTTTCTTGCAGCTTTGTCAGAAAACCAATACAGATCTCTGGCATGGACTTCGCTGACTACGTTGTTCTTCTCAAAGTAGCAAAACAGCGTATGCAGCTGCCACCCGACGCCATTGAGAGGAAGGCCGAGGAATTGGGGTCTCCACTGAATGTCAGTAGGATACAGAGCATGACTACATCTGACTCTGCTGACAGAAAACCATTATATTCCTGTCAGAAAACCAATATAGCTTTTGACGATGAGAAACCAAAATGGTGAGAAAACTCAAAAATTCATCGTTCGAATCCTCATTCAAAGAAAAACGGGATACACTTTTTTTTCTAAAATTTCCCTAGAAAAAGCATGAAAAAATCGCTTATTATATTCTTTCAATTATATAATTTGAATAAAAATAAATTAAGATTTCTTTAGGATCGTATAGGATAGTATATCTTACGACACTTTGCTGTTATTCCAGCGCACTATCAATTCATTTTCGGGACTAGATTTAGGTCTTTAAGAAATTAGTTTATATGCAAAATTAGTTTTATATGCAAAAGGTTTCAGTTCATGGAGGTATTTACTTCACTGAATATTATTTTATCAGTCAACAGAAATAAGAAGCACAAGCAAACCCATTCTACTCATCTTGGAATGTCTGTCAGCTCAAAAGGGGCTAATTTGAAGCTGAAAATATAGCTAACTATGTTCTAACTTCTAACCAGCTTATTGATCAGTAACTATGAAATATTTTACCATCCCAGATGGTAAATACTTTACCACTAGATATTGCACATGGTATACCAGGTAATGGTATATTCACATGACAAATGTACTACAAAAATCAATATTCACCTTGAACATGGGCTTGTTCACTTTTAAGACAATGTGATCTTCACCGAGTTGCCGGGCAAGAAGGGCAAGGTTTGCTGGTTCATCAAGGGTTTGAATGAGTTCATCTAGCTTAGTAGTTACAGAGATGGCATGCTTGCCAACAGCTGGGGTGTCCTCCAGTTTATCAAGAGGAACATCACTGAACTTGGGGAAGACTGCCTGATAAGCTGGGAAGGCTTCGAAAAGGCTGAAAAATTAAATTTTGAACTTTAGCTTTATAGTGAAGTACACCCCGACCCACTCTCTTCTTCTCTCATTCCCTTGCTTCTCTTTTATATTCTTCATTTAAAAGTTACAATTTAAATTAACTGATTATTTAGTCTAATTTAAATTATCTAAATAAATTTGATCTTATTATTTCAATATTAAAAAAAAGGAATTATTTTACCTCAGCATTTATAATCAATTTTACTAAAAGAATACTGGTTTTTGGAAATGAGCATCTCAACAACAGCATCTAGAAGGATAAAACTCAGGACATTTCTACCACGCCTACTTACTAATTTTTACAACTCAAATTCATCACGCAAAATCCTGTAATTAATTTTTTCAAAGTAAAATTCAACTTGTAAGGGCTTTTTTTTTTCTGAACAAATATAGTCTAAAACACTCCCAAAGCTTTCAGCATCACGACTGTTTCAGGTCTGTTTTCAAAGTACCTGTCTATGCTCTGTTTACACAAAAAATGATATCTATATTATGTATACAATCATACTATATTAGGTATATACACATAGAATATAATTTACATAACATAGTAAATATGCTAAATGTTATACAAATGATCTGTTTATGCAAAAAAATTCTACTGCCAGTAGGACTAGCAGCTCAAATTTATCTTTACCCCCTCCCCTCCCCCTCCATGAGGGTTGAAGCTTGGTGGGTATTCTTATACCCTCCCCCAAGCTTACTCTTTTTTCACTTCATATACAATTTGATTACCCCCCTCCGAAATACCCCATTGAATTTGATTCGAAACTTTACAGAAGTTTACAGAACTAGCTCACTTTTTGATTATTTTAGAATTAAAAATAATTTCGAAATAAGCGGTATTTGTAGCAAGAATGATATTATCTTTTCTTCGCAACGGTTCTTCAAGTTAGTTTGTAATTCTAATAGTGTACCAAGTGGCTTAGCTAATATTATTATTTTTTTCGATGGCTTTATCAACCATTATCTAACGGAGATTTAATTCTATAGTTGATGGCAAAGAGTCAAAAAGAAAAAAACAATAAAACAATAACTTCAATTAAAAATCCAAAAAGTTTATTTAAATGCTGCATAATTTTCGGCTTTAGCATAATTTTATGTTGTATATAATAAAAAAATTGAATTGTCAAAAAATCAAAATATCAAGATAATAAATACGTTTCAAGTAGCATTTGTTTGATAATTACTGCCTACTCTTCCATTGATTAATTAGGAGCTTCTCAGTAGCTTCACATGCGTCATTATAGTTTGAGTTTTTATCATTGTCCTTAATATTGACTAGATACACATAATCATTAACATAATCATAATCATTGACATAATCATTGACAAGATAGACAAAAAACAATATCTTGACGTTGACGTCGACGTTTTTTATGTCGGGAGGCTTTATTACGGTTTACATTTTCATCACTATCCTTAACGCCGTTGATTGGGTAAATGTGCAGACAGCCATGTCTTGAGAGTGACATCAACATCTAGAAACCCCAAAGGTTCTGATTTATGAAGTATATTATATCTTAAATTTTAGATTCGCTTGCTTACCTTTTGAAAATGCGCATACCGACTCCCATGAGGTCAGGCTTAACCAAATTCCAAGTTTGCTTAACAACTGCAACTTCTCTAGCTGAAAGACCTGTAAGAAAGACATTTTAAAATATTTCAACACTGAAGTCAGCATTACATCGCTTAAGTATCGGATCCCTATCGCTTACAAATACTCCTGGACATCCCCCCTTACTGGAAGCATATCCTTTGGCCACTTCCCAAGAAAACTGTAAAGATTTAATATTTTTATAATATAGTCTTAAATTTTACTTTCTTTTTTATTATAACCTATTAATAATTTTTTTTTCCAGAAAAGTTATCTTGTTTTGCTAGTTGAGCGTAATTGCAATTAGTAAGTTATTTTTTAAAGGTACATAGCCTAACATTCTTAACATCAGAAGGTTGATGTGTTTTGCTTTTTTTTTATTAAATAACACCCAACACCATTGGAAAAAAAACTCTATTTGAGGCATTCAACCTTTTCACCCCTTAGATAGATGGACAGAAATAGTTGCTGAAATATATAGTAGAATTATATAGATAAAATATTTCTCATTTATAGAATTACCTAATCGGACATACCTACTCGGAATAAGCGATCCACTCATCTACTGACTTCATGATAGACGTAGTGATAGGGATTGGGATGATTCATGATTCATGGTAGGTAGTTAATCACCAAGACACCAAGACTCTAATTTCCCAAATCAGGCGGTTACTGGGATTATTATGCTTTCTTATGCTGGGCCTACTATTGCAGTTCCTCTCTTGATACGTTCCTAGGTTGAACTTTGTGCTTCTTCTTTGTGCTCTATCCACAGTGTTGCTACATTTTTGCAACAATATTAAGAAAAATACTCAGATCTTCTATGATTTTGTCAAGAAGGAAAAATCCTAATCCCCCTGTTTCAAAAACCCTCTTAAAAAATCTATTTGAAAGTATACTGACTCATTGATATTTACGTCATAGACCAGTCATCTCAAAAACTGTTATAACGTTTGAAAATATTTTGTCATCAGAAATAAAAGAAAAGCACACTCTCCTTTCCAGTTATTGCCAGCAAAGGCAATAGCCACACCTTTTAGAATAAGAACTGAGACTTAAAAATTAGTTCTCATGGGACAGTGCAGTATATAGGAAACAGGCAAAGTGTCTGTAGACATCTCACATGTTTGTTGCGTCGAGGAAAGAATCCACCTACGGTTGGAGTGACGGCTGTGCACATTGGAGATCATGGGCGTAAGCACATATGAGTGTATTTTTCCGTTCCCCTCTCTGTCGACTCCCACATGACTGCCATTGCTGCGGGATCCTTGGCTCCTTTAACTGAAAGACGTCTCCACGATTGCTAACGTCTTAGAAATCAGGGCCTAATATTTGCCGAGACAAAAATTGGTTACACCACTTTCCACTGAGAATGAATGCAAAAGGAAAGTTAAACTGGCTTGGCTAACCAAATCAGGAATGTTACTTTTAAAATTGGCAAGATAAACAATTCATTTTATTGTTTTTTCAAAGATTTACCAAAAAGAAAAAAGTCGGCTGAAACACTTTGAACTTACCAGTAATGGGGTTAATCCTTTCGAGCTGCAGAAGACCTTCTTCAATGACACCATGCATCAACTTGAAACCCTTATTCAAAGATTCACGACCAAGAACTGTCAACTGGTTTGGTGCAATGTCTTGAGCAACGGATAAAAAGGCAGTAGCAAAGTTATCGAAGTGAGCACGAGTCATACCAAGACGGGTGTGGAAAAGACCAAGGTCCTAGACAAATTAAAACAGTCAGACGAGATCAGTATATATTTGTAAATATATATATATATATATATATATATATATATATATATATATATATATATATATAATATATATATATATATATATAAATATATAAATACATATATATATATATATATATATATATATATATATATATATATATATATATATATATATATATATATATATATATATATATATATATATATATATATATATATATAGTGAAAAAAGAAATCACCAGTGCAACAGCACAAACACAGAAACAAACGCACACCATAAAACCAAACATAAAAAAAAACCATATAAAAAAAAAAGAAAGAAGGTGAAAGAAAGACTGTTTTCCTAATTCAATAATTAATATAGATCAGTACTTGAACGAGGCCTTAGCCCTACTCATCCATCCAATTACATAGACCAAACAGCATACCCATACACGTTCGACCTCAAAGAATAATCCATGGACAGGCAGTCGTATCTTAAGTAAATATTTGTCGTCATATACCGAAAATTAAAGACAATAAATAAGACAAATAATTGAAAGGCGACCACCCAACACAAGGGCTCATCAGGAGAATACACACTTGCCTATATGGTTTGGCAGTTTAAATTCCCTACCCAAGCAAGTGGCGTGCCTACTATAAATTCCCTATGGTATCCCCGTGCTAAGTATCGCCCCCGAAATATATGCCTATTAAAAAACAAATGTAAAACAACCATATCACCCCAGAACTAACTTACCCTACCTTGGTTTTGGCCCTCGTGCAGTTTATGTAAACCTGAAGGATCATACCTATCCACATTGTATATGACCAGCAAAAATAAACGGCGTGAATATTTACCTATTTTTATATAACATTAATGATGGCTGTATCCAATATATACAATATAAACAAGGAAATGATTGTTATTAATGGTTTCTATAGAAAAGGGGAGGAGGCTTAGAAGACCTAGGATCTTAAAAACCACAAACATGTTCAGAAGAGATTTAACAGTTATATTGTGAAAATAACGTGTGTTACCTACATATACTTCCAGAGTAAATTGCCCTTTCTATAATCTTTTCGGAAGTAGTTGTATGCTGCAGTGAAATGGTACAAATTAGTGATTTGATTAAAACCCTTAGGATGCAAGATCAAGAAAATTTAATAATTTAATTTATACCCACCCCTGAAAAATTGTTGCTATTAGGTCCAATCCTCGTACCTCATCCGATATGTCAAAGTTGAGTGAAACTTGTCAGTTAATTGGTGCCTCTGCAAAATATGCAACTAAATGGGGAAGGGGGCAGGGAAGGTTGAGGTCTCAATGTATTTTTATGCCCCCCCCCCCTAGATGACGAAAAATGCCTTTTTTGTTGTTTAAAAATGGAAAAAATGACCAATTTTCCCACCTTCAAGATATTTAAAATAAATCCCCCGCTTCATAGTTTTGCGAATAAACACCACTAAATACTAATGTAAGCCATGTCCAATAATAATTTAAGATAAAAAATGTACCTTTAGTTGACGGATAAGATGTTCGTTATCATCAAGAGTACTGATGACGATATCGAAAGCTGAAAGCACTCTGTGAAGATGGGCTTTAAATGGAGTGTTCTCGTTAATATTGTCAACGTTGCCAAATCGTCCAGTGAACAAAAGTTTGTACTCTGGGTGAGCAGTGAAAAGTCTAAAAGCAAATATTTATTTTAATAAGGTTTATGGGCTGAGTATGCGTACATTTACATTTTGAGGAGGGCTAGGGTTCCTTCAAACTTTAAATATGGTACCAAACATACCCTGTACAAGGTAACAAAAGAAAACTAACTTCGTAATCAAGTCTTAAATTAAGCTAATGTAAACCAAATTAAAATTAAAATTAATTAAAGTAAAGTTAAAATGAGCTAATCTTTATCAGTCTTTTTAAAAATAAAACAAGCATTTTGATAAATTAATGTAATTTGTTAACTTTTGTGAATTTAATGGTAAAAAAAACCTCCTTTAAGATATGAAAAAATGTAACGATAAGATATACATGTATACATTTGCTTATATATTATATTTACGAGCATTTGTCTTTTTTTCAGCCGCATATTAGTCCTGATGAGATTAAATAAAAAAAAAAACAGATTTTTTTAACTGAAAGTAAGCAGCGACCTTAAAACTTAAAACGAACAGAAATTACTTCGTATATGAAAGGGGCTACTTCCTCATTAACGCCCCGCTCTAAAAAACTCTAAAAACGTAAAAAACTTTAGCGTAAAGAGGGGGGTTGATGAGGAAGCAGCCCCTTTCATATACGAAGTAATTTCTGTTCGTTTTAAGTTTTAATGTGGCTCCTTACTTTCAGTTAGAAAAATTTGTTTTTTTTTATTTAATTTCTGAACGTTTTTGAGTCAATGCATGTTTTGATTTTGGCTCTCCGCAGAGGAATAATTAAAACGAAATTTGCATTTTTTTTTTTTGGCTAAATGGCTTTCTCATAATTTTCATCGAATGATTTTGAGAAAAAAAGAACGGGAGAGGAAGCCTAGTCGCCCTCCGATTTTTGGTTAATTAAAAAGGCAACTAGAACTTTTAATTTTTTACGAATCTTTTTAATAGTAAAAAATATACGTAACTTATAAATTAGCTTACTTTAAGAACTTTTGTGTTCTCATGTTTTTATTACATATATGAGGGGGTTTTCCCCCTCGTCAGTACCTCGCTCTTTACATTAAAACTTAAGTTTTGTCCCAATTCATTAAGAATGACCCCTGAATCACAAAAGCCGTAGAATAAATAGTTGAAAATACTAAAAACACTTTAGCATACAGAGGGAGGTATTAGGAGGAGGTGAGCCCCTCATATGGGTAATAATTTCTGTTCGTTTTAAGTTTTAATGCTGCTCCTTACTTCCAGCTGAAAAAACTTTTTCATATTTATTTTTTCATTGTTTTTTTTAAGTTATGCTTGTAAACGTTGCACTCCCTTCACGGAAATTTTCTTCCCCCATGACAAATTCCTCGATTGAAAGTTCCCCCAGCATATCCCCATCTTCTCAACCCCTCCCCCAACCAAAAAATCCTCCTGAAAACGCCTGTACACTTCCCAATAACCATTACTATATGTAAGCACTGGTCAAAGTTTGTAACTTGTAGCCCCTCCCAAGGGGACTGTGGGGGAGTAAGTCGTCCCCAAAGACATAGTTATAAGGTTTTTTGACTACGTTGAATAAAATGGCTATCTCAGAATTTTGATCCGTTGACTTTGGGAAAATAATTAGCGTGGGAGGGGGCCTAGGTGCCCTCCAATTTTTTCGGTCACTTAAAAAGGGCACTAGAACTTTTCATTTTCGTTAGAATGAGCCCTATCGCAATATTCTAGGACAACTGAGTCGATAAGATCACCCCTGGAAAAAAAACAAAAAAAAAAACAAACAAATAAACACGCATCCGTGATCTGCCGTCTGGCAAAAAATACAAAATTCCGCATTTTGTAGATAGGAGCTTCTACAGTGAAACTTCTACAGTGGGGTTCTCTGATACGCTGAATCTGATGGTGTAATTTTCGTCAAGATTCTATGACTTTTAGGGGGTGTTTCCCCCTATTTTCTAAAATAACGTAAATTTTCTCAGGCTCGTAACTTTTGATGGGTAAAATTAAACTTGATAAAACTTATATATTTAAAATCAGCATAAAATGCATACATTTTGCTTCGCCAATCCTCACTGCATTTTCGTGCAATGTGTCTATCAACAAGACAAAAGAAATTACCTTGTGAAAATTTTGACTGCAAGGTCTTGAAGTCCAGTAGAGCGAAGGTTGCTCCAAATATCCTGAATGGATTGTTTTTCCAATGCAGTTAGGGTGTTAGAGTCGACTTGACCAAGTTGGAAGAGTCCTTGCTCGATAACACCAGTGGCGAAGGTCAAAACTTTCTCCAAACCGTTTCTACCGGTATCGCTCAATTCGGACGAAATTTCGGCAATGTATAGCTCAACAAATTGCTGTAAATGTGTAAATTTAAATTAAAAACTAAATAGTAACTGTGGCATATCTATCTGTTCGTTTCAAATTATTTTAAGGCATATAGTTCATTTTACTGCTATGAATTTGTAATCCTAAATAAATTTGGTATTTCCTGGAACATTAAAAACAAAATTTGAAACTGAAATCAAAGAAGATTTTCAGAACTTTTTTTGGAGCTCACAAAACGATATAAATAATGTATTTGAAAGAGAAATAATCACTCTAATAATAGAGGAGCATAGAGGAAAAGCTTCAAATTGATCAGTATATATAACTTTAACCTTTTGTTTAGATTAACTTTTGTCAACAGAAATCTAATGAAGCAGAACTAGATATGATAATTTAAGAGTTAATTCTAAAAACAATTATTTACTTGTATGATGATAAAAAAAAATGTGTAATAGTTTCTCGTTTCTTAGTTTATCTTTTCTTTATAAAAACGAAGGAGAGTAATAATTTACTCAAAATTTGAGTAAATTGTTAAAATTTATTAATAAAATTTAGTAAAAATTTACTGAATTTATTTATTTTGTAAATTAGTTTATTTAGAAAATTTATTATTTATTAATTATGTCAAATACTTGGGTGTCGAAAATTCAGCATTCTGGTGTTTTTCGTTTATTAAATTCTCCCTCTCTCTCCCTATGTCTCCTTCTTTCACCCCCTCTACCCTGCCGTGTTCAACTATCTCTTTACATTATTTCTTTCTCTTATTAACAATCCTGCGTAAATTAAACCCCACAGCACCAAAATCCCAGGCTTAGTATAACGATACTCAGGAACCAAGGAGGGATTAGAGGTGAATTTCTATACCCCTCCGCCAACCCTCCTCCTTTGTTTGTCTGAAGGCCTACCGAGCGTTGAACAAACTTTTCAGAAAAGAAAAAACATTTTGCGGTCCAAGCACACTCCTCCCTGCCTACACACATAGCTCCTGGCCATCCTCCATAAGTTTTCATGCGTAACTAAACAATTGTGTAAGTAATTTTATCAAGGCTCAAATGTATAAACTTAATTAATTGTGCTTTAAAATAAATTCTATATGAGCCGTTTAGTTTGTATTGACTACGTGTAACCTTAAAGACGAATGTCCCACCATCTGACATGTTTGGGTACAACCACCTCTTCGACAAACAAACAAGCAAATACAAACCCGTGATCATTTTTCTTAGAAAAAAATGCAAAATTCAAAATTTTCATAGATAGAAGCTTGAAACATCTGCAATAGGATTCTTGGATTTACTGAATTTGATGGCGAAATTTTCATCAAGACTGCTCGCCCAATTGGGGGTGTTTTGACCCTTTTACGAAAATGGAGCAGAAGTTCTCAGGCTCGTAGCTTTCGGTGGATAACCTCAAACTTAAGGGATATTTATCATCATCATCATCATTTTCAGGATTCATCAGGATTTTCATTATCATCCTGAGAATCATTATAAAAAGTCAAGTTTTTTAATATCCTTTTAATATGTTTTTATCGAAAACCCTTTTTTAGAGTTTTCGGCTACTATTAGCCCGAGTTGCTTCAAGTTGAGTTGGTGGTAGACGTTTTTTTATATAAGATGGTTGTGGATAGGATATGATAATTAATCAGGAGTCAAAATTACAAATATACTTTTTAAAATCAAAGTAAAGAACAAAATATTGTATATTTAAGCAGGTTACTGCCCTCTAAACTCCTCACTCCTTACACTAAAATTCAGTATAATTTAAACATCATCGTATTTTAAATAAATTGTAAGTTAAACTTAACCTTAAAGAACTAGGATCTTATGGGGTGGTATATCCTTCAACATGTAGAGCCATCTGAGTTTGTCTTAAGTTTTAACAATACTCCTACTTTCAATAAAAAAAAAATCCATTTAAAATCTTCGGAGGTCCACTTTCAATTTTTTTTTTCCTTTGACAATGCTTCCATATTAGCATTCCTGTATGCAGTGAAAATCAAATGTGGATAAACGTCGAAAATACAACTTACATCAAACTGCTTCCTTGAAAGACCCCGTTTAATATGTTCCCTTCCAAGTTTCTTTAGCAAATAGACAAAAGAAACGTTGTCATCAATGACTTTGCCAATACTGCTAAACTGGTTCATAACTAACGAAATATGGTAGTGAAAAGCATCGGTAGATGGCAGCTCTTCAACGGAGTACTGTTCAAACTTCTTGAAAAGATTTTTGTACTCAGGGTGAGCAGAAAACAATCTTAAAAAAACAAAAAAACAACTGCCATTAGAATAGGGACTAGGATAGAACAAAATATCAAAGATAGGGTTCTCAACCCTCTCAACATTTCTTGTTTTGCCCCAACATTTACAAAATATGTAAGTCAAAACGACGCAAAAACTTTCATAAAATTAACAAAAAAAGAATTTGAGAAAGGCTGATTTGTTTTATTGTTAGAATTATTGTTTAAAATATTTTTTTGAATCGACATTACTACAAAAGAAAAAGGACATGAGATTCAAGAAATACTGAGAGTTTGTTAGGCGCGGGAAAATTCAAACTTTGAAAGATGGGTATAATGTAAGGGAGCAAGGAGGAGCATCCTCCCCCCTTTTGGTGTAAGGGGGATGTTATAATGCTTAAAAACATTTTGTTAAGATCAAATATCGTGATTTGTGTGTGTCTTAACCAGAATGCTTAGAATTATACAGATTAACATGCGGTATTAACAAGAGTGTCAATAAATTTCTCATTGGTTGTAAAAAAATACTCGAATAAAAACATCACAATCCAGTAGAAAAACTAAACAAATGATCTACCATGTTTGAAAAAATAAAACTATGAGAAGTGGGTGAACTGGCAGTCTAGGTGGCGTCAGTTCACGGAAATTAAGCGGAACAAAATGTATTTTTTATTAAAGTCTAGGGGTTGTAATTATGTTGCTTATTCCAATGTAAATACTAAAAAGGGTAATTTTTCAAAATCTAGGGAGTCAAAAGTCCCTTGCCGATCCCATCAATTGATACCACTGGGCAGTTTACTTGACAAGGGAGGCTGTTTGTGGGTTAAACAGGCACTTTGATGAGACTAACTATCGTGATTTGTGTTTCTGTGTTACGAGGGGCTTGTCATATTTGCTTGGGATAATACCACGAGCTTGCATTGCCTAGACTTTTCTTTTGAAATTGCAAAAAAAGAGTCAAGAAGGTGCCAAGACGTAACTCTTTACGTCTTGTAAAGAACGTAAACTCTTGAGTCCCCACTCAGTATATGTATCCTGAAAGAAGCTTATGCAATATGAACAAAGGCTGCGTTACTATGTTTTTCAAATAGCCACCGACTCGGTAATACAAAGGCTTTGCGCTATAAACATATCCTGAAATTATGGTTCTTTGATATTTTAGGACCTATTGGGAGGTCACAAAAGCCAACTCAAGACTACTAAAACTAAGATGTATATTATCCATAATTATACATACAGTGAAAGGCCTTGGCCAAAATAATTCCTGGTTTCCATAAGAAATGATTTTAACAATTGGGTTAAGTTTCTGTTTTTATTATTCAAAGAAGTGGGAAACTCTTACCCAATACCCTATACCCTATGGTACTCTTACTTGGTATTACTTTCTGTGGTATGGGGGGCATGTCAGATTTGCTTGGGATAATACCACGAGCTTGCATTGCCGAAACTTTCATTTGAGAATAAAAAAAAAAAAACAAGAATGTGCCAAGACGTAACTCTTTACGGAGAAAGGAGTTTGACCCCACTCAGTATGTGATTCCTGAAAAAACGGCTTACGGCGTTTTTTTGGCTTACGCCGAAATTGTGATGAACAAAGGCTGCGTTAGTATTTTTTTTTTCAAATAGCCACCGACTCGGTAAGACAAAAGCTTTACACTGTAAACCTATGCTGAGATTATGGCTCTTTGATATATTAGGACCTATTGGGAGGCCACAAAATCCGACTCAAGACTACCAAAACTAAGATGTATATTATCCATAATTATAAATACAGTATAAGGTTGTGCCAGGATAAGGCCTTGGCCAAAATGATTCCTGGTTTCGACAAAAAATGATTTTGACAATTGGGTTAAGTTTCTGTTTTTATTTTTCAAAGAACTGGGAAACCCTTACTTGGCGAAAACACGTTTGCCAATTTCAACGTTGCGAGGGGTGACAGCAGCAAAAGCCTGGCGAAGGGCTGCAATTTCTTTGCCATAAAGTCCAGTGACTGGGTCAGCCTCTTCGGATGTGGCGACCTATAAATTAATACCTATTAGGAATTTCAACCTTCAAGAAGGGTAATATTAAAATATGAAATGGGAAAAATTAATTTATAAGAAATATAGTGTCAAGATTATTACATTTTTAGTTATTTCCGAAATCTATAATGATTTTGCCATAATAAATCATATTATGAATCATGAAAATCTGTTATGATTCAACAAAAATGAAAAAGGGAATAATACAAAATACAATAAGAAACACAATAAAAGACCTGAAAACCTGAATTTTTGATGATTAGCTTATTAAAGCCAAATAATGACATGTTAAGAATATGATCAAAGAGGTAGCCAGTGCAGGAAGAAAGTAAAATATTAATTAGTATCAGGCGTATTTACATATTTTAAATACTTTCAATGGAGATCATTTGGAGCTGTTCCAAATTCCAATGAATGGTTTCATTTTGTTAATACGAAACTGGTGGCTTCATTTCTAATCATTTCCGAATTACTTGCAGTAACTATTAAACTAAAAAATACTTACTGGAGCTCGATCGGAGGAATATTAATAAAAGAAGAAAAAATAGAAAAAGAAAAGAAAGATAACAGCGATGTAGATCATGAAAATAATTAAACATAATAGATGCTAATGTTTTTATCATCCGTGAATTAAAAATCTCTCACTATAGGAAACTTAATGAGGAATTCTTATTTTGTCCATGTCCATTCTAAGCGCATTTGTTACTTCGTAATTGCATGCATTTTTTTTTAATTACCTTAATGTATCCAAAAGTAATTTTATCGTATTTTTTTAAATTTAGTTATTTGTTTTAAAATGTATTTCAGACAGAGGAGTAGTTTTGGGATTTTCTAATCAAGTTTTGGCTTTTTATAAAACTCATTTCAAATACTTGAACAAAAAAAAAAATTGAAAAAAAGTCTTAATTCCAAACTGTCTACCAATTACAGAGAAGCAAATTTATTCTTTTGTTAGTTTTGTTCTTGTTAATTTTTTAGGCAACGAGAAAACGTCACTACAGTCTAGGCTTCCATCTTTGAATCCCTCTGTTCTAGAAATAAATAGAATGCAAAAAAAAACAACAAACAAATGGCGTCAATTTTATTGATGAAAAGGAAATTAATATTCATTTTTTTTAACTTTCTCCACAGTAACCCAGTAACCGAATTCTTCAAACCCAGTAACCCGTTGGATGTGGTCTTAGTTTCTTTCCACGCCTTTTAACCGTCGCATTGCAAAAACTATGCCCTTTAAGTTGCCCTTTAAGTTTTTGTGTTTTCAATTTGGACATCTTTTATGAGTGAATTTTTAATCATTTCCGAATTACTTGCAGTAATTATTAAACTAAAAAATAGTTATTGGAACTCCCGAGGAAAAATTAGTAAAAGAAGAAAAAATAGAAAAAGAAAGAAAAGATAACAGCGATGTAGATTATAAAAATTATTAAACTTAAAAGATACTAACGTTTTCATCATGCGTGAATTCGAAATCTCTCACTATGGAAAACTTAATCAGGAATCATTATTTTGTCCATGTCCATTCTTAGCCCATTTGTTATTTCGTAATTGGATGTATTTGTGTCTAATTATCTTAATGTATTTAAAAGTAATTTTGTCACATTTTTCTTTAAAATTTAGTTTTTCATTTAAATCTATTTAAGACAGAAGAGTAGTTTGGGGATTTTCTATTCAGAGTTTGGCTGTTTATAAAACTCATTTCAAATGCTTGAACAAAAAAAAAAATTGAAAAAAAGTCTTAAGTCCAAACTGTCTACCAATTACGAAGAGGCAAATTTATTGTTTTGTTAGTTTTATTGATTTAGTTTGTTGATTTTTTAGACAACGAGAAAATGTCACTACAGTTTAGGCTTTCATCTTTGAATCCCCCTGTTCTAGAAATGAATAGAATGCAAAAAGGACAAAAAAAAACAAATGACATCAATTCTAGCAATGAAGAGAAAATGAATATACATTTTAGAAAGGGATACAATACAAAAAAGAGAAATATTTCAAAAATTTTTATTTTTAGTCAGGAACTAAAAAGGACAGCTTACCTTGAGACCTTGGGCAATAACACCAATAGAAACATCGAAGAATTTTTTCCATGCTTCCACTCCAGCGGCATCTAGACCTTGAGATTCTTGGAGGTAGGGAATTAAGATTGCTTCGAAGCTTCTGCAAAAATAAATCTTTGTTGTCTAACTCCATTTCATTGGAACTGTCAATGTCTTAGAGAGTTGGGGAGGGGGGATTTTTGAAGTATGAATAGATTCTAAATAAACTATCCAATGATTTCTAAGGAAGAGAGTACATTTGATGAGTTTTGGATTTTTTCTCCAAACACTCTCCCAAAACATGTTATTTAGGTAGAATAAGGACAGACAAAAGCTATTTTTGAATTCTCATCAAAAAGGTATAAACATACAATCTATACTGTAAGTAACGACGAAGACCACGGTGCCTTCCAATCACAAAAACAACAAAAGTAAAACAATAAGGAATGTATCTAAGACAGTGAAATTTGTGTAATCCATTATTTCGGTTTAACCAAATGAATTTTTTGACTCTATATCCAAGAGCTGTCCTCAGTAAACCAAATATATAAATAAAAAAAAAACAATAAATCTAGGAAGATAGGAGAGTTCAACGCAAATATAAAAAAGTATGAATATTTAACTCCATTTTTCATTCCATGTTTTCAGTCTATTTTTGGCGTAAAGAACTAAAAAAGGAAAAAAAAAACTTAAACCATATTTAATCGCTGTAGCTTCTAATATACTAATCTTAATTTGCGAACTAGCGCAACCCGTGGAATTTTTTCCATTCTTTGCTATTTAATTTCATGCAACCCTAACAAAATCCCTAAGAAGTTAAACTCTAAGAGGATACTCCCAAAGAAGAGCAACTTCTCAAGAAGCTATGCTTCTAACTTTTCTCCCAAAAATACTTTCTTTTATTTTGAAAAGAAAATTCTAAAACTATTCCATCCATCTTCTCAATTGCCCAATTTTAAACTCTCTGAACTCAGGTCTATGTTTTCTTGCAAAGTTCATTTCGTTTCTGGATCCCCTCAATGTCACAAAAGCCTGAAAATTAGTAGCCCTTCCTAAATTTCAACTTTAGATTAACTTTAGACACTACTAGATAACGATCTTTACTTTTAACATCAATGATGGCACTCATATATACCGTAGTGCCATGTATTGATCCTGTCAGTCGTCGGTTTACAATATGGCCTACCATCTTACCATTATATGAGTACCGTGTAAACTTTTGGGCCATTGCATGACCAAATACCGTGTTGGCTATAAACAGACTATTGTGCCTAAAAATAGTAGCACTCTTTAGTGTTGTTATTTTCTTACCTAAAATGTTCAGTTCCTGCTTTACGCTGGATGTGAGCATCACCCAGATTACGAAGAGAATAGATGAAGTAGGAAGATTCATCGAGATTCTGGAGTAGAGTATCAAATCCACCGAGAACGTTGGCCATGTGAGAGATGAAACGCTCGTCCTCACGGAGGCTCACGAGAGGAACATCAGCGAAGCCTTTGTTAACAAACAATGATTGGTATTCAGGGTGAGCCTTGAACATCCTCATGAAGAGCTCTTGTCCAAGAGAGCGGAGATCCGTGCGAGCTTTAGACCATGAAGCCTTGATCATTTCCTTCTGACGGCCAGTAAGATGTGTAACTGGATCAACAATATCAGCCTGAAAGATTACAGAAGCTTAGATTTCTGCTTCTGGAAATTAGGGGAAGCAACATTACAGCGTTTTTAGAAAATGATTTGTGGTTAAGTTTTTGACTCGGTTAGTTGTGTCAAGAATCCTTTAAAAAGGCTTAGGATATCTTTTGATAGAGGCTGTTTAAGTTATGTGGTTAACCCATTTCAATAGTTTCTATTCTTAAGGTACAATTCAATATTAAAATTTTGCAGTGAAAAGTCTTTAAGAAGTCTCTTGTATTTTTTTCTCAGTTATCCAGGAAGATCTATTTTAACTACTAAGGTTAGCCATTACTCATTATATAAGTTGTACTTATACTAATTTGTGCAATTGACCTTTAATAAGAAAAAGCATTACAAGTATGTCACGGTTTGTCATTCACGCTACATTAAACAAATCTCGTTAAGGTGGCTTGGCCACGTCCAGCACATGCGCAACGACCAACTACTAAAATTGCCTCCTAAGGTCGCATCCACGGTTCTCGCCCTCACGGTCGCCCTCCGAAGCGCGTGAAGGAGAACTTCTCCGACTACAACCTCCCTGATTCTCTCAGATTGGCACAAAACAGAGAGCAGTAGAAGCGACAAATACATTTGGTCGTGATGAGAGAGGCCCCGAGACGACCACCAAGGCCGGATGGGACTTAAGTCAAATAAGTCAAGTTAATACTAAAGCATTTAAACGATACGCGATATGCTACTATCCTCTCCCTAATTTCCGTCTGAAACATATTGTACCAGAGAGGGTCCCCCGTACCAAAGTTTATTCTAATAGATCCACTCGTTCTCTACAGCAGGATCAAAATCTATATCTATATATTCTATATAATAGATAATCTAAATATAATCTATATAATACATAAAAGAATGTTATATAATATATAACATAACATAATATATAATATATCTATATAATCAAAAATCTATATAAATTCAAAGAAACGATTTCATCACACATGCCTGTCGGTGTGCTGTGAAATACATCAACAAGTCCATTGAAATGTGAGTTATAATTCAAATTAAAAATCGATCAATGTCCGTCCCCTCTCGTACAATAAACCCACCCTCACATCACTTTTGACCTTATCCTGCATACAACAGATTTTAAACATAGCTAATGACTACGTCACGCATAATATAAATTGTCAAACAGCACTCCTGACGCGCTGCAGTCCTTGTAATCCATCTCTTGACAAATAGTGTTATACATATTCTGAGAGTTATAAAAGGGGAGCAATATAGTACAATAGATACACGAGAGTGACGAAAACAAAAAAGACATTAGTGGTTGACAATCTCGCATGATTTTCTCCAGGACCAATTTCTTATACAGTATGTCTATAGAGGAATTTTATACAGGAGTTCTGTACATTAATCAATAGTAAATTATCTACAGGAGAACGCTCTATAAACCGAAGAAGTTATTGAAGAAACAGTTTTGTTCAGCTCATTCTTTCCATCAAGCTTTAAAATGGATGTTGGGTGTGTTTTCTATTCCTGAAGCAAGACCCATCATCTCTAATGTAGCACATAGTTATACAAAAATATTACATTTATTAGCCATTTTATTAAAAAGTATAATGTAGTAAAGCATACTATCTTTCTCACCTGTCTGAGACCTTCGTTCAAAAAGCTGATGATAACTTCAAACACATGATTGAAAGATTTGACGGTGAATTCGTCCAGGCTATCTCCCAGAGTTTCCTTGAGGTATTCAATAAAAACTACTTGATAGTTCTCGAAGTGGCTTCTGTCAGTGCCTCGGTTGATGTGGTCCAAACCCAATTCTTTAAACAAAGAAATTGGTTATGGGTATATGAAATATCTTGAAGTTCAAACTGAACATAAATAGTGAATTATTTTAGTTGTCAGAGTGACTCATGTATGATCATGATTTTTGTGATTCATATCCAACTTTAGTAAATTTTAGTTAATAGTAAATTTTCAGTTTTTTTTTTCAAAAGCAATATCCTATTGTACAATCACAGACACAATTAGTAATTTAACCTAAGAGGGGTGGGGCAGCCATCAGGAAGGACAAAAATCCAATTCTCATCAAACTTAGTTTGACATTTAGTTTTGAGAATTCTTATAGAGGAGGGAAACAATAAACTTCTGAGAAGTTAACTACCTTAATTCTCACCCTTTGGGTATGTTCAGTAACATACCCAACTTCAGATAGTGAGAGTAATATATATGTTATTTTGCATTCTTTTTTTACTTAGGTAATGTTTTATGCACTAAAATTGTAACAAAAAGACACGAAAATTTTAATTATACCGTTTAGCCATTCTATATAATTTTTATCGTCTGTTATGCTCTTAAGTCAGAAGAAGATACAATGTTCTAATAAAATCACAGCCAAATTTAAACTGATCGAGCATGTATTTTGGCGTATAAGAGGTAGTTTTACACTTTCCCTGCTCTCTCTCAGAAGTGCAGAAGAAAAATTCAGATTTCAAAAGAACAATATCCAAGTATTGGAATATTTTAATTCCTAAATTTGAAGCAAAAATTGTTGTAATTGGAAAAACCTTTCCTTTTTCTATTTGAAATTATTGTCGTTTTTTATTAAAATTATTGATAATAAATACAAAATATATTGAACCGAATACATGACCCGAAAAATTATTTTGTAAAACTTTCTAAAACTTCAGAAAGTAATGTTTGTTAGCTAAGTCCTTCCATGCAAGCCTTTCAATTTTCAGTAACATACTTAACTTTAGGTAGTGAGAGTAATAGGAGTTATTTTACATTTATTTACTTACTTAGTGTAAAGTTTACTTAGTGTAAAGTAAACTTACTTAGTTTATTTATTTAGTGTAATGTTTTGCGTGCTAAAACTGACACAAAAAGTCTCGAAAGATTTCAGTTATACCGTTTAGCCAATGTATATTATTTTGTTTCTCTCTTATGTTCTTAACCTAGAAGAAGGTAAAATGTTTCAGGATAAAATCCCAGCCACATTTAAAACAAATCTTGCACTGAAACATAACATGCACCAAATACTTTGATTATAGGTAGTCTTTATTTTTCACCGAATATATATCGAAATATCCGATGTTTGGACCGCCTCTAAATGCCCATTCCCTAATTTTTACGGTCTGCGTGTTACCTATATATATATATAACCAAATAAGTGGACACATGTTCATATTAATACTTAATAATTGGTTCAGGTATTTTGTGAAATTGTGAAATGTGAGGTATTTTGTATATTTTGAAAATACTAAGGATTTTCAGCAAAAGAAATGACTGTTTACCTTTGATCATGTATACGAAGTCAGATGGTCTGTTCAAAGCCAAAAGAGTTTGGTCAAGAGCTGACACGACACGCTGGGTGTGGGCAGCAAACTTAGGAGATTCTACAAGATTAGCCAATGGCATACCTTGGAAGAAGCGGAACATCTGCTGGTATTCTGGGTGAGCAGTGAAGAGTCTAAAAAAATATTTGTTCCTTAGTCGGTAGGTACTATTTTACTGTTTTTAAAACTGACTTTTCACTTTTTTTAAGAACTAGCTTATTGCAAAGAATTATATATATTCAAAAACCAAGATCAAGATTCTGACTGTTTATTTTTTTTTCGATTACTAAATTTTTATCTTTAAGAGTTGCCAAAAATGAAAACAAGGAAACAATATAAAACATGCCCAATTACATATTGACCATCACAGTATACAAACTGATGGTCGTAATTGACATTGTGAAGATAATGCTACACATATAAAAAATAAGCGCATGCAAGGCCGTTATTTTTTGGATTTAGTGGTTCTTCGAATCAAGTTTTACCCCAATTTTAGGGGTAAAGAGTAATAGTTAGAAGTAATGTTATAATAAAAATAAAATAAGAAATATTCTCAACCTAAAGCTAGAGAAGTTGTTTATGACCGTTAAATAATGCTAATCATGAGTGCCCATACTCAAAGTCTCATGGTGGGTAACAATTGTGGGGTGGGAGCAGGCCCAAATATTTTTTTTCATAATGGTTCTTTGAATCATGGGGGAAAACTCCTCATGTTTCTTGTAAAGCCTTGTTAACCAATGTAAACTATACTTGTATTAGCAACGAAATGTATTTGAATGAAGCTATAAAATGGTCAACCGAATTTGTGATTATACCTTGCCATCTCTTTTCAATAAATTGAAATTTTTATTCAATTTACCTATTTTCAATACAGTATTTATCTACTTTCAATAAATTCCAATAAATGGATTTTTTTCAATTTATTGAAAAATATTATTCTCAAATTTTAGCAGGATAGTGTATGCTAAAAAAGGGACATAATAACACACTCCGCTTATTAAAGCCGATGGTGAAACCCTAATGAGGGTAACAATAGTGGAGTGAGAACTGGCGCAAATATTTTTTTTTCATAATGGCTCTACGAATCATGTGAGAAAAACATCCAAGTTTCCTCTGAGGCTCTGTTAATTAAAATAAACTATACAGGCATTAGCAACGAAACTCATTCGAATAAAGCTATAAAATTGTCGACCGAATTCGCGATAATACCCCAGCATCTATCGTAGCTCAAACGATTGACAACACGTAAATTTTAGTCAGTAGGGGGAAACGGTTATTCAAGGTTATTTTTAAGCAATGGGTCAATATAAAATTATCATTATTAAACAAGTTACTTACTTTCCAAAAGTAGCTTTTCCAACTTCTTGAAGATTTCCACGGACTTTGCCCCATGTACCAAGGATGGCGTTCTTTTCTAGCCCTGACAAGCCAGTGATAGGGTCTACTCTTTCCAAGGAATTGAGGCCCATTGAAATATATTTTTCAAATGAGTCAAATGCCTTATTCCATGATGCCTTTTGAGCTCCATTCATACCTTTCTCCGTGAGGTATTCCAGAAGGGTGACACGGAAATTCTAATGGAAAACAAATGAACATAATAAAGACTCTTTAAAGACTCTGAAACAATCAAGACTCAAAGTTTTGAGTTGTAGGCCGCATTCACTCTACAAGTGTAATTCTCTGTGCAAAGTGGTAAGTTAAGCCGAATCTTCCGCACTCTTACGAATCTTTTTACACAAGGCTAATGTAATAATCCGCATATTTTGGGTAACTTATTAGAGTGGGAACTTGCACTAGTGTCGGCAAAAACATCATTGCCATCTAGCGTTTGGTGACACTCGGCATTTTTCAAGCATTGTAATCATTTTTTTTCTCAGGAACTCAGATCAGACTCTTATTATGGGGTGAAACAGAAATTCTAATGGAAAATAAAAAGAATATGCTAAAGAATCTTTAAAGACTCTAAAAAACTTAAGACTCAAGCATTTTGAATTTTAAGCCGAATTCACACTACGCATAAAATTTTCTGTACGAGGTGGTTAAGTTTCGTTACGTTGAACAGAATCTTCCACACTTGAAAGAAATTAAAAAAAAAACATTAAAATGAATTTATCAAAGGAATCAAATGCCTTATTCCATGATGCATTTTGAGCTCCATTCATACCTTTCTCCGTGAGATATTCCAATAGGATGAAATTCTAATGAAAACAAAAATAATCTGTTAAATACTCTTTAAAGATTCTAATACGCTTAAGACTCAAAGTATTTTGAGTTTTAGGCCACATTCACATTACGAATGTAATTTTCTCTGCAAAGTGGCAAAGCTGGGTTACGTTAAGCGTAACCTTTTGTACTTAAAATATTTTTTTTTACACAAGGATAATGGAATAATCCGAGTATGTGCAACTTGAAGAGTAGGAACTTGCGCTACTGTCGACAAAAAACTTCAACGCAATAAAAGCGTTTGGTGACACATGTCATTAAGCTTTACAATCATTTTTCTGTCAACAACTCAGATCAGACTCTTATTATTACACTATTTTTAAAATGTACACAAATATAATTAATTTTTCTTATTATTACACCAAAAAAATGACAAGCGTCGCCAAACGCTAGGTGGTGTTGAGGTTTTTTCGTTGACAGCAGTGCCAGTTCCCACTCTTGTATGCTATTTGGTAACTATCCATAAAATCATTACGTTCGTCTAAGCGAAGTATTCAAAAATTGAGAATGTGGTAAGGAAATGGAGACACAAGCCCTGGTTAACCCGTGGAATGGTGTCTAGGATAAGTCGATTAATTTATTTTCCAAATTTGTTAATTGTGCCTCCAGGAGTTCTATTTTGTTGCTGCTACGTTGACTTCCCCATAAAATAACGTAAGCTTATGTTATGTTAGCGTAAAAGGTTTTACTACGTATTGTGAAATCATTGTCAAAATAAGATGCTTTCTTCAATGGAAAGCAGCGTTTTTTAAGTGTCAACATTCGCCGGAATAACATGGAAATCTTAAAGCAGCCGAATGAGCACGAACCAAACAATAAATAGTTTGCGGTGATAAAATATAGTACACTATAAAAGTACATACAGTGTTGCTTAATATACCGTAACACAGTTTAATACAGTATAAAGCTAGGAAGGATCAATAAAGACCACACTACTATCCATCATACAGAAAACAAGAGGGTGTGTGAAGTGAGGTTTTTTTTCCATTAATTGACGTTAAACCTAAGAATCAAACAGTTCGTGGTAACGAACTATAAGAAAGAAGCAACCCAGCTCAATAGTTACCGCAACTCTAAAAATTTTGATACCAATAGATATATCAAAACAATTGGCTTTTTATGCTGATTTCTAATATAAAAGTTTCATTTTTATGCTAAAGTTTGAGTTCGGTCCCAATTCTCTAATAACCACTCCTGAAAGATAATGTTCGTTTAATTAGAACAATAAGAAGCTTGTTTTGAAGTACTGAAACACTTTAGCTTAAAGAGCAAGGTGCTGAGGAGGAGCACCATCTTAATATGCATAATCATTTCCGTTCGTTTTATTTTTTAATGCGGCTCCTTACTTTTCGTTGAAAAAACTTGTCTTTTTATTTAATATTTAAACAGATCCAAATTCTAATCATTTTTGGATAATGACAAAATCAATAAAACATTCCCTTGAACCTCTATGTAGAATCAGTCAAGTCTTCAAAGTTATCTGCAAAGGAATACTAAGATTTTGATGCTATGTAGCATGAATAAATAACCCTAGTTGTCATTGTTGGCGGAACTTTTGTGGCGGATCAATTAGTTATGTTATTTGATTCTTTTTTAGTCTTTGTTCTATTTTGATGGGGATGGCTATTCATCATATACCTAAAATATTTACTTGACTTTCATTTTAATCGCTATCTTTGGTGATTACTATCTTTAACCACAGAGGAAGAAATTATTGCTGCGAACTCCGAAGTTACGGAAGTCCACCGGTTCGGCACCTCTGGCACAGTGAAACTTGTATTTAAAGACTCGTTCGCGCGAGATCAGACAATTAAACGCGGAATATTTGTAGACTACACCCACTTCCGGGTTGAGGCCTATAAAGAGCTCCCCAAGAGATGTTTTAACTGTCAATCTTTCGAGCACCTCTCTAGTGCCTGCAGCAACGCTCCGAAGTGCTCTAAGTGCGCCGGTGCCCACGTCGCATCACGGACGTCCCCATGCACGTCCACCACAGTTAAATGTGCTCTATGCCCAGAAGGCCACAACACCCACCCCTCATACAGCATGAGATGCCCACTAGTTAGAAATGCTATGAAAAAGCCTACTACAACGAAATGACTTCTCTCTCCATCATTTGCCGAAATATCTATGGGCACAATTCAGTCAAACTAGACTACGTTAAAGAACTATGCCGTCAATTTAATGTTGTGTGCTTACAAGAACATTTACTCACCTCCGAAAATTTTGGTCTTTTCGAACAGTTGAATCAAAAAACTGTGTTCATGCATGAAGCAAAAAGGTCCTCAGTCCGCGGTCGACCTAGTGGGGGCACTGCTATCATAACGGACAGTTCGCTTGAATGTCAAAAGCTGGAATCGTGTGAGTTCTTCCTCGCTGTAGATTTTCCTGGCCCCGGGGGTTTTGTTCTGATCACGGTTTATCTACAACAAACCTAAAACACCCTCTCTTCCGAAAAACGGTTCTCGGAAGCTTGTGCCGCCTCTCGCGCTTACTTATTAGGCTGGGCAATCGAAGAGTGCTAGTCTGCGGTGACTTTCAGTGCGACTTAACGAACCCATCAAATAAGCTCTCCGAAATCTTCTTCTCAGTAATCCCAGCTGGTATGATCTCTGTGAAAAGACTGACGCATATACGTACATCCATAATTCCGGTTCAACGACAAACATTGACCATGTGCTATGTAACTTCTCTCTAGGTGCTCCAGTCACCGTGGACTCTGAGCACACAGTAAGTGATCACCTTGGCTTGTGCTTTAAGGCTAACTTCTTCCCGTGTAGGCCGAATAAGCCCCAAATTTATGCTACCAAGACTGAGTGGAATAAAATAAACGCCGACCAGTATAAACAGACATGTGATGAGATTCTCGGAAAGATAAAAGTTCCCTTTCAGCTCTTGATGCATGGCTCGAGTGATTTGGTAGCACTAGGACATTTATTGTACTGAGATTATACATGCAATGAAAACGGCTGAGCAGGCTTCTGTACCCACTCGCCGTTTTAAACCTGGAATCAGCAAGCCTGGCTGGAGTCGCTCTCCTAAAGTAAGGCAAGCCAAAGCTCGTGCTAAGTTTTGGCTGAGATTATGGCGCGATTGCGAGAGGCCTAGGTCAGGTGTAGTGTTTGAGCAGTTCCGCAACACGAAAAAAACTTATAATAAGTCTGTAAGTGATCTTAAAGCTGCCGAAGCCGAACTTGCTTCCCAAGAAGCAGCAAATAATCCTGTATCTATGTGGAAGTCTTTTAGACAGTCTAAACCAGTGACAAACCCCTGCTAGTAACATACCTGAGAGCAGTGGGTAAAACACTATAGTGAAGTTTTTGGGATCAAACATGCCCAACTAACAACCGAAAGTGATAGCGAGCTCTCACGAGCTTTTGCGTCCCTCTTGAGCCAACGGAACTATTTTACCGTCTCAATAGGCGAAGTGCTCCAGGTTATTAAGCAGCTGAGAAAGGGCAAGGCTCCCGGGCACGACGGAATTGTGACTGAACACCTCCGCTGTAGCTCACCTCTGCTCATTGAGCACTTGACGCTGCTATATCAAATGTGCCTTGATTCTGGTGCAGTCCCTAAGTCGTTTGCCCTAGGTATTGTGTCTAACGTCTTGAGGAAGGGAAAAAATCGTAACCTCTGCTCTAGCTATAGGCCTATAACAGTTTCTAGTACATTAAGCAAAGTGTTAGAGAGACTTCTGTTACCTGAGCTGTTACGCAAGTGTAAAATTGACAATCGACAATTCGGGTTCCGTCGCCACCTCGGTTGTGCATTTGCACATCGCCTCCTTACGCGTATAGTATCGAAAGCTCAGAATCAATCACGGACTCTTTTAATTTGTGCAGTAGATGTGTCCGCGGCGTTCGATTCGGTAATTCATTCAAAGTTAATTTTGAACTGCTGCACCAAGGTGTGAACCCACATGTAGCGGCCGTCCTATGGCACTGGTATTCGAGTAGCCTTATCCGTGTTAAGTTGAGTAGTGAATTCCTGTCGAAACCGATTAAGCTTCACCGGGGACTGCGTCAAGGGTCGGTTTTAAGCCCTGTACTCTTCAATTCACTAACCTCGTCGGTAACAAAAAAGATTAACGGTGGTTTTAACACTGAATGTATGGATGTGAGCCTACTGTGCTACGCCGACGACATATTACTGGTGAGCACATCGCTTTGTAACCTTCAAGCTAATATCGATCTCCTAAGTCGAGGTTATACTAATATTGGTCTGGTTATTAACCCCTGCTAAAACAGAATTTCTTGTATTTGAACCCCCGCGTGCGCCGTCTGAAGTTGCCCGTCGCGAGGCTACCCGTGTTACCGTTGCAGGGCAAGTAGTACTTCCAAGCCGCAAGTTGAAGTACCCTAGGTATCACATATGGAAGCGACCTCAGAAGCTCGCGTGCTCTTTTTGTTGACCAGGTTCTGTCGGGTTTCGGTCTGGGTATGCTAAACTTGCAGCTCTGAAGTTTAAATTTAATAAGCATATTCTTGCTAGGTTGTATCGTGCCGTCGCTCTTCCCTTTGCTCACTACATCTCACCCGTTTGGCATTGGCTATCGAATTCGGATATGTTGCGAATCCGTTCAGGCTTTTGCAAATATTTAAAGTTTCTGCTTGGTCTGCCACTTTACCTCCGTAACACTGGTCTGCTAGAAAAGTATCATATACCTGATCCTGTTGAGTTCATGCCGAATTTTGAAAAACAAGCTCTCGTGAAACACAGGGCACTATTATTTGATTTCCCAGCGACTTTTTTGCTTGATAGTTGAAGTGTGATTTGTTTGTATTTAGTGATTATTATGTTCGGTTGATTTGTTTTCGTCTTTAATTTCTCTTTTCTTTTGTTTTGCTCCGCTTCTTCATGCTTCTTTTTTATAAGCGGGTTTGTAATAAATTATTATTATTATTATTCCACACAATGGTTACTTTTTTGCACAACAATTTTGTAAACAAATTTAAGCTATAATTCTAGTTTACAAGCAAATTTAGGAATTGTTTTTAACATTTATAATACCATGTTTAATCATTAATATATACGATTCAGTTGAAAACAAGTTAAAATTCCAGCCTCAACAAATTTAAGCTATGAATATGGTTTTATTATCCATTAATTCACCCCCGGGTCATCATTTAGGGGCAGAGTTCCTCCATTTATTTTTCCCCTCCCCTCAGAATTTTAAAAATAATTTTCATTGAAAAATGCTCTTTCTTTTTATTTCCATTGACAAAAACCGCCCCTTTCCTAAATTTGAAAAATAAATTTCGCCCTTTTGAAGTCATTATTGAAGTCATTTGAAGTAATTGAAGTCATTATTTCACTCTAGATAATTTAGTTGTGTGTAAATATAAAGAAAACGTTACCGTAGCATGTGTTCATGGGCCACTAGTGACTTGGAAAAATTTTTCTAGTGGTAATTTCTAAGGAATCATTTATCAGGAAATCCAATTAGTTGTTGGAAAATGACTTTCTCTACCTAACCACTACATATAAAATTATGATATAAAATAATTAAAATAGAGCTATAAAATTAGATGGAACCCATTTTTGAAAGGTTTTAGCTAGAATGAAGTCATGCAAAAGTATATATTTTAGAATATATAAACATAACGTTTTCTTTAGGATGTAAGGGTATAATATACATTTTTAGTTCTAATTCAAAGCGTATTATATGAATGAAACGTATAAAACATTCAATACCAGCTAAGTAATTATAACGTAGCTAAATTTCGGAATTTCTTTGAACAGTAATCATTCACAATGGGATATTTTAGGTCCCTAAATTGAGCAGCATATTAATTGTAAGTGCAATTTTAGTAATTTTTCTATGATGAAATAAACGCATACCTACCTACCTACCTAAAAAAAAAATGAACAGTAGTGTTCCTTGTCAAACAGTTCGTGGTAACGAAATGTAGTAAGGAGCGACCCGGCTCAATAGTAAACGAAACTCTAAAAAACGAAATTTTGATACTAAAAGATATATCAAAAGAATCGGATTTTTATGCTGATTTGAAATATATAAGTTTCATCAAATTTAGTCTTTGTCATCAAAAGTTACGAGCCTGAGAAAATTTGCCTTATTTTGGAAAATAGGGGGTAACACCCCCTAAAAATTATAGGATCTTAACGAAAATTACACCATCGCATTCAGCGTATCAGAGAACCCTATAGAAAAAATTCCAAGGTCCAATCTACAAAAATGTGGAATTTCGTATTTTTTGCCAGAAGACAAATCACGGGTGCGTGTTTATTTGTTTTTTGTTTTTTTTTGTTTTTTTTCCCCAGGGGTCATCGTATCGACCAAGTGGTCCTAGAGTGTTGCAATCGGGCTCATTCTAACGGAAATGAAAAGTTCTAGTGCCCTTTTTAAGTGACCAAAAAAATTGGAGGGCACCTAGGCCCCCTCCCACGCTCATTTTTTTCCCAAAGTCAACAGATCAAAATTTTGAGATAGCCATTTCGTTCCGCATAGTCGAAAACCATAATAACTATGTCTTTCGGGATGACTTACCCCCCACAGTCCCTGGGGGAGGGGCTGCAAGTTACAAACTTTGACCAATGTTTACATACAGTAATGGTTACTGGGAAGTGTACCGACGTTATCAGGGGGATTTTTTTGGTTTGGGTGTGGGGTTCAGGGGAGGGGGCTATATGGGAGGATCTTTCCTTGGAGGAGTATTTCATGGGGGAAGAGAAATTCAATGAAAAGGGCGCAGGACTTTCTAGCATTACTATAAAAAAAACAATGAAAATATAAACATGAAAAAGTTTTTTCAATTGAAAGTAAGGAGAAGCATTAAAACTTAAAATGAACAGAGATTATTACGCATATGAAGGGTTCTAAAAATACTTTAGCATAAAGAGCGAGGTATTTAGGAGGAGATAAATACTTCGCTCTTTATGCTAAAAAATTTTTAAATAATTTCAACTATTTATTCTACGGCCTTTCTGATTCAGGGGTCATTCTTAAAGAATTGGGATAAAACGTAACTTAAGTTACGTAAGTTATGTACGTTTGTTACGTAAGTTAATTCTTAAGTTACGTTTTTTTTTACTAATAAAAACGTTCGTTAAAAATTAAAAGATCTAGTTGCCTTTTTGAGTAACCGAAAAATTGGAGGGCAACTAGACCTCCTTCCCCACCCCTTATTTCTCAAAATCGTCTGATCAAAACTAAGAGAAAGCCATTTAGCCAAAAAAAGAATTAATATGCAAATTTCATTTTAGTAATTTATGTACGGAGAGCCAAAATCAGACATGCATTAATTCAAAAACTTTCAGAAATTAAATAAAAAAAAAACAAGTTTTTTTTAATGAAAGTAAGGAGCGACATTAAAACTTAAAACGAACAGAAATTACTCCGTATATGAAAGGGGCTTTTCCTCCTCGACACCCCGCTCCTTGCGCTAAAGTTTGATTCTTTCTCGCAACTCTACTTTTTAAAACAATAAAAAACTTTAGCGTAAGGAGCGGGGTGTCGAGGAGGAAAAGCCCCTTTCATATACGGAGTAATTTCTGTTCGTTTTAAGTTTTAATGTCGCTCCTTACTTTCATTAAAAAAAACTTGTTTTTTTTTATTTAATGTTGAACAGAAAGTGAACAGAATTGGGTGAATTCTATTCAGTGCTAATGTCACATTTAGATTTATCCAATAAATCATGATATAACCCTTTTTGCCTTTTGTGCTTTTTGATGTTTTTTGCTGTTTTTACCCCCCTCCCCCTTTCCCATTTCAACGGTACTAACCTCTTGGTTTTTTAAAAATAATGCCTAAATATGTTGTTTTTTGGGGAATTTTGGAAGAAGCCTGGATATTCTTGCATGATTTTCGCATATATTTTTGAACAGGGTTTGATTTACATATTTAGAATCGTGTTTAAAAAAAAGATCATGAGAAAAGGATCAAAGTTTTGGTGAGAATGACCATGTTTCACAGGGATCTACTGTAGGTTCAAATAATTGCATTTTCGAAAATTAATGCAACTGGATTAAACAGACATTTACTCCTTCATATAATTCTTCTAGTAGCCTAAGATAGTGGGCAAAAACAGAATAACAATTTACACAGCTCCAGTAGCTGGAGCTACTACTAACACCTCACCACAGCAACAAGCCACCTGAGGCCAACAGAGCTGCGCACGCTCCTCCTCCATCCAATCGTATTCAAAGCTTCTGTTTTTGCCCCCTCCCAAGAAGTTCCAACATTCTTTAAATCCTGTCTTATGACATCTTCCCACCCCATTCGGGGGACAACTTGCTTTTTATTTGGTTAAAAATAAAATCTTATTATTGACATTTACTCCTTCATTCACTCCTAGTATTCCTCATATTTACTCCTTCATTCCTCATTTACTCCTTCATTCTTCTAGTAGCGTAAGATAGTGCTAATATTCATTCTCTGGGCTCCCTTATTTTTGGCTAAATCTTTTTAAGAATGTGGTAAGCGGTAAGAACGATTTAAAGCAGTAAAATTAGACTCCTTGTTCCCTTAATGAAATTATTTTCCCATTTTTTTTAATTTATTTGAATAATTTGATAATTTTGAAATTAGAGCTAGCATGTCAACACCGAGTTGATCGATATCGGAAACGAAAACATTATTATTCGAAGTTTTAATATTTACCTGTTTTATAGTGTTTTAAAAGGCAAGTGATAACTAGCTTCTAAACAAAGCTTATCAAATCTATTACCTGGAAATGGCTGATATCAGTGCCCCGAGCAATGTGCTGCTCACCGAGTTTCTTAAGGGTAGAAACAATAAATTGGTTGTTGTCCAGTTCGTGGATGATTCCATCAAAAGCAGCAACGACACGGAAAACATGGGCGACGAATGAGTTACTTTCACCTAACTTGTCAAGGTCTACATCACGGAATTGTCTGAAGAGCTGTTGGTATTCTGGGTGACCCTTGATCAGTCTAAAAAAAAAAATCATAAGTTACTGATGAATTTTATTTTACTTAAAACTCTTTAGAAAATAAAGAAGTTTTTTTAATTGGAAGGTGATAGAAAAGTTTTAAATTAAATCAATAGCATAATTTAATTCTTAAATAAATATAAATCACAAAATTGTTACCCAGATAGAGGCCCCATGGTCTTTAAAGCTTGAGAAAAAACATATTATCTAACTAATAATTCAACATCTATAAATAAAAAGAATACAAAAACAACTAAGAAAAAAAAACTGTAAAACATAGAAACTTAAAAACGTGGGACCAAAAAACTAAGATTTTTAAATAATAAAGATGCAAAATTTAAAAATTATCTTCATTTTTTCTATCGGATTTCTTTTTAGGTTTTATGAGCTAGGAGTTGGAAAAGGCTCCCGGTGAGTTTTGATCATATAAAAAAAAAACAGAAATAGGAAACTGAAAACACAGAAAAGTTAAATATAAGTACTGTCAGCCTGAATCTTATTTAGGAAGATTTTTCATCAAAAGGATGTAAAGTCAGACTTTAACTCCTTGGAAGTTACAAAATAGCTTTTCATCAGAATTTGGGTTATATTTAACTTTCGACTCGCTAGAAGTTGCTGCTTTCATAACTATAAAGAATTTTTTTGGCATATTTATTTATGCTAAGTTATGTTAATTAACATTATTCTTATCAAGTGTGACTGCGCACAATCGTCTGTAATGTCGATATTTATAACCACTCCTTATATTTTCAAATATTACTATCAACTAGGAAGTACAATACTAAAATGAATTTACCCCTCCCCACCCCTGATTCACCGTATCCAAAGCAAAACCTTTTGAATTGTAATCCTTTGCAAAATCGTAATCTCGTTTTAAATTTTTGGTCAAAGTTATAATTTATTTATTTGAAGAATAATACTAATAGCAGCTTAGTACTTTGAAGCTTATCTACCGTTAAGAATAACTTTGATATTCTTAATGGTCGGTAATAACTACCGTTAGGATTAACTTTGAAAGAAACCGTCTTTGCTGTGTTTTGCTAACAACTCTCAGATTTTTGGAAAATAGAAATAATGTTTTATTTTTGTCACCAAATTTGCTCCAAGTAATTTATTCAAATTTAGTAATTTCAGTTCAGCAATCTATATTCAGACACTTTTCATGCTTTGAAATAATAATGCAGTGACAAATATTGCAGCGCAATATAATGCAAAAACACAAAATAACAAAATACAGTGCCAAACAATGTCTTATTTTTACCATTAATAAGTAGAACTTCTAAGCTAAACAGAATCTTGTACTTATTTTCATCAGACACTCTATTACTTGTTTTCAATAAATACAACATCCTATTGTTTGGATTTAACAGAATTTAGATTTTTTCTTTGTATGATATCATTAATCACAAACCGAGGCTATCCTCAATTGCTACTCTCATTAAATTATTTAACTCTTGCTAGCCTTATTGTTCAAAGACTTTTTGTAACGGATGGAAATTTGCTGTAAGATGTTATTTAGACTTATGTCTAAATAACGTGTTAATTTACTCAGCACTTTTGTCAAATTACTTCCCACTTACAGTTTGTGACTTTTTGTAACTGATGGAAATTTGCTGCAAGATGTTATTTAGACTTATTTCTAAATAACATGTCAATTTTCACACCACTTATGTCAAATTACACCCCGATTACAATTTATGTCAGTGCATATTAACTCTCCCACTTCACTCTCTGCTATCTTATTATTTTTTTTTTTTTGCAATGACAATCGCCTAACGTCTTATCTTAACGTCTCAATCGCCTAACGTCATTTCTTCTGAATTCGCAAGTCTAACACTCTTTCTGGTCATCATTTGTTTTTCTGATTATCTGAATTATCTGAATTTTCTGATTATTATGTTCTGAATGATCTGTTTTGGCCAGATATACAAGGCTGCCTAACAATTATTATTCAAATATATACTAAAATATACTTATTGAGATAGCAAAGCACACTACTCTCCAAAATTTAGCATTAAAGTTTTATTTTAAGCTCTCTTAAAGTTGTTTTATTTTTAAGTTTAATGAAAAGTACCTTTGGAAAACGACAGAACCGGTAGTTTTGAGATCTCCACTGACTTTTGACCAGCTTTCCTGGATATTTGCAACATCCACACAGCTAAGCCCAGTGACTTCAAGGTCGATCTGACGTTTCAAGAGTCCAGCCTCAAGAACATTGACAATGTTGTCCCAACCTCTTCTCCAAGCAGCAAGGTCAGCAGATTCGACACCTCTTTGCTTCAGTTCATCAATGAAGGCATAAGAAAACGCCTAAAAAAGCATTAGTATTATTTCCGCTTAATATTCTTAGTAGCTGAATGTGTATTTCTCTCTGTTGCTTTTACATATGCATTTTGGAAAATACTGGAGACATGATCAGTGTTTCCACTGGTCAAAATATGCGTATTACTTGATATTTTGTCCAAAAATTATCTTAATTATTTTAAATTATTTATAACTCCCTAAAGAGTATTAAGGGGTACTGTTACTGATTTTAAAGGTAAAGATCTTCATATAGTAGTGTCTAGAGTTAATCTCAAGCTAAAATAAAGGAAGGGTAATTACCTTCTAGGAAGCTGTGACGATGGTAAACTCCAAGATGAGAGTTTAAGATAAACTTTCCAGGAACATTTGAATACTAAATTGAAGAGTTTAAAATTTGGCAAATCTAGAAGACGGATGGAATAGTTTTAGGGAAATAATTTGTGAAGTTGTTGATGGTGTCTTAGGAAAGTAAATTAGAAACGCAGCTAGATATACTACTGACAATGCTTTAAGTTTAAAAGAGAGAAAAAGAGCCACTTACAAGGGTTATCTGAGAGATACTACTACTACTACTACTAATAACTCACTGCAGCACCAAGCCGCCTGAGGCCAACACAGCTACGCACGCTCCTCCTCCAACCTAATCTATTTAAAGCCTCCCTCTTTACACCCTCCCAGGAAGTTCCCATTTCCTTTAAATCCTTATTTATGACATCCTCCTAACCCAGACAAGGACGACCTGCTTTCCGTGTAGCCCCAGACGGTTGGCCAAAAAGGACAATCTTCGGTAATCTGTCATCCTTCATCCGTAGAACGTGGCCTAGCCATCTCAACCTTTCTTTCATTATAGCCCCAGAAAGCGGGATTGAACCACACTTTTCGTACAACCTACTGTTTGAAATACGGTCAGTCAGCCGGGTACCCAGAACAATCCGTAGGCAATTTCTCTGGAAAACATCTAGTAAATTTTCATCTGCTTTTCGGAGTGTCCATGCTTCAGAGCCATATTTGACCACTGTCATCACTGTAGCTTCCAATATTCTAATCTTGGTTTGTAGGCTTATCTTTCTATTCTTCCAAACTTTTTTTAACTGTGAAAAAACACCCTGAGCTTTAGCTATTCTACTTTTAACATCTTCACTGCTCCCACCATCTTTACTAATAATACTACCAAGGTAACTGAAGCTCCCAACCTGATCAATCTTTTCGTTACCTAAGGTCACCTGTTCATCTTCACTTATTCCTAACCTTAGTGACTTAGTCTTCTTAACATTAATTTTCAAGCCTATTTTAGCACCCTGAACTCGTAAAACCTCTAAAAATTCATTCATTTTGCTCACACTTTCATCTAATATGCTTAAATCATCAGCATAATCTAAGTCCAGGAGCGTTCTTCCTCCCCATTTGATTCCATGGTCTCCAATTGCCTTTCCTGTGCTCCTTAAGACGAAGTCCATCAAAATGATCCATATAAAGGGGGATAGAACACAACCCTGCTTAACTCCTGATTTAATACAAAACCAGTTGCTAACCTCATTTCCTACCTTAACCGCAGCAGTATTATTCTCGTACATAGCGCAAATCACTTTAATGTATTTTTCTGGTATACCATATAACGATAAGACCTTTGTTAACGCTGTTCTATCAACAGAATCGAAAGCTTGCTCATAATCGATAAAACTAAGGACCAAAGGTGTTTGACAACGAAGGGACTTCTCAATTATTAACCTAAGAGTGAAAACATGGTCGACACATCCTCTACCTTTTCTAAAACCGCATTGTTCTTCCCTTAAAACTTTGTCTACAGCATGTCTCAGTCTAAAAAGTATCATATTACTCAGTAATTTGCTACCTACAGAGACCAGACTAATGCCTCGATAATTCCGACATTCACTCTTGTCACCTTTCTTATACAGTGGTTTAATTAAGGTTTTCCTAAAATCATTGGGTACTTCCCCTTTTTCAAAAATCATGTTCATAATCTTCAGTAGCTTATTCCTAACCTCAGAGCCACCATATTTAAGGAACTCATTAATCATACTATCAGCACCTGGGGCCTTATTATTTTTTAATCCTTCTAGTACTGTCGCTAATTCTTCCTCACTAAACAAATCTTCCTTCACATCCAAGGTATCACAAACTTTTTCATTTTCATCTATATCTTTTCCTGCAACTGTATCTCGGTTTAGCACATTTAAGAGCTTAAATTTGACAATGTAGAAGATGGATAGAATAATTTTAGAAAATTGTTTGTGAGGCAGCAGAGAGAGTCTTTGGGAGGAACGTATTGACGCAGCTAGGAATATTAGAGAAAACACTTTAAGCGTGACGGAGCGACACGGCTCCGTCACGGAGCATCAAAAGAATTGTATTTCAATGCTGATGTTAAATATATAAGTTTCATCAAGTTTAGTCTTACCCATCAAAAGTTACGAGCCTGAGAAAATTTGCCTTATCAAACAGTTCGTGGTAACGAACTGTAGTAAGGAGCGACCCGGCTCAATACTAAACGAAAGTCTAAAAAACGGAATTTTGATACTAATAGATACATCAAAAGAATTGTCTTCTTATGATGATTTTAAATTTCTAACCTTAATCAAATTTAGTCTTACCCATCAAAAGTTACGAGCCTGAGAAAATTTGCCTCATTTTGGAAAATAGAGGCAAACACCCCCTAAAAGTCACAGAATCTTAACTAAAATCAAATCATCGCATTCAGCTTCTTAGAGAACCCTACTGTAGAAGTTTCAAGCTCCTGTCTACAAAATGTGGAATTTCGTATTTTTTGCCAGAAGACCGATCACGGGTGCGTATTGATTTGTTTTCTTTTTTCTTTTTTTTCCCAGGGGCGAACGTATCGACCAAGTTGTGATAGAATGTCGCGAAAGGGCTCTTTCTAACGGAACTCAAAAGTTCTAATGCCCTTTTTAAGTGATAAAAAAAATTGGACGGCACCTAGGCCCCCTCCCACGTTCTTTTTTTCCCAAAGTTAACGGATCAAAATTTTGAAATAACTATTTTGTTCAGCATAGTCAAAAAACCTAATAACAATGTCTTTAGGGACGACTTACTCCCTCACTGTCCAGGGGGGAGGGGCTGCAAGTTACAAAATTTGACCAGTGTTTAGGTATAGTAATGGTTATTGGAAAGTGTACAGACGTTTTCAGCGGGATTTTTTGGTTTGGAGGGGGGTTACGTGGGAGGATCTTTCCATGGAGAAATTTGTCATGGGATTAGATAATTTCCACGAAGGGAGCGCAGGATATTCTAGCACTATTTAAAACAAAAACAAAACAATTAAAAATAAATATGGACAAGTTTTTTCGATGAAAGTAAGGAGCACCAATAAAACTTAAAACGAACAGAAATTATAACGCAAATGTGGGTTTCATGTCCTCCTAAATACCTCGATTTTTACGCTAAAGTGCTTATAGTAATTTCAACTATTTATTCTACGGCCTTTATGATTCAGGGGTCATTCTTAACTCGGGATAAATTTAACCTTTAGTATAAAGAGCGAGGTATTAACGAGGCGGTGAACCCCTTCATATACGTAATAAAAATATACACATATAGAAGTTCGTTAAGTAAGTTAATTCGCAAGTTACATATATTTTCTACAAATAAAAACGTTCGTATAAAATTACAATTTTTAGTTGCCTTTTTGAGTAAGGAAAAGATCGGAGGGTAGCTAGGCCTCCTCCCCCTCCCCTGTTTTTCTCAAAATCTTCTGATAAAAACCAAGAGAGAGCCATTTAGCCCAAAAAAATTAATATGCTAATTTCGTTTTAATTATTCATGTGCGGACAGCCAAATCAAAAAATATATTATTTCCAAAACGTTCAGAAATTAAATGGAAAAAACAAGTTTTTTAACTGAAGGTAAGGAGCGACATTAAAACTTAAAATGAACAGAAATTACTCTGGATTTTAAAGGGGCTTTTCCCTCCTCAGCACACCGCTCTATACGCTACAGTTTTTTACTGTTTTAAAAAGTAAAGTTAAGAGAAAGAGTCAAACTTTAGCGTAAAGAGCCGGGCGTTGAGGAGGGAAAAGCCCCTTTAATATACAGAGTAATTTCTGTTCATTTGAAGTTTTAATGCCGCTCCTTACTTTCAGTTAAAAAACTTGTTTTTTTCATTTAATTTTAGAAAATAGGGGGAAACACCCCCTACAAGTAATACAATCTTTTAAAAATCACACCATCAGATTCAGCGTATCTGATGCCCTCCAACTAGGTCATTTAATTAGAACAATAAGAAGCTTTTTATAAAATTACTAAAAAAAACTTTGGCGTAAACAGCGAGGTCGTGAAGAGGAAGCAACCCTCTTCATATACGTAATAAATTCTGTTTGTTTTAAATTTTAATGTTGCTGCTTACTTTTGGTTGGAACAACTTGTTGTTTTTTTTTTACTTAATCATACTCAGATTAATAATTGAGAAGTGCCATACGCCCAAACCATAAATCCTTAGACCCTTTTAGTCCTCGGCTTTGTCGGTTACGAACAGGCGTTTGGTTCAACCAAATTTGGGCTTTAGTAAAGTTCCTACTCTTGTACGGTATACCAGATAAACATACTAAAGTTGTTAATGTTGTGTTAGAGGAAAAAAGTGTTACAGTTATGGTGGGTAATGGGGTAAGTAGCAGGTTTCTACTGAATCTGGAGTTAAGGAGGGTTTTGTTCTATCTTCACATAGATATGCACAGGCAAGGCTAAGGGGGAGGTTGGAATTAAAGAGGATGGTAAAATTCTCCTTGACTTAACTTACAATTGTGATTTTGAATGTCCTAAACAAATATGTTAGCAAAGTAAATCATTTCTGGAGGTCTCTAAGAGTTCAGGGTGTGAGAGTAGGTTTGAAATTTTATGTTAAGAAGACTAAGTAGCTGAGACTGGGAATAAATGAAGGTGAAGTTGTAATATTGGGTAACAAGAAGATCAATCAAATGGATAGCTTCACTTAGCCGGATAGTATTATTAGTAAAGATGGTGGACAAGGTAACGATATAAAAAATAGAATAGCCAAGGCTCAGGGTGTTTCTTCATAGTTGAAAAAGTTTGGAAGAATGGATAGAAAAGTCTGCAAACCAAGATTAGAATATTGGAAGCTATAGCGATGACAGTGGTCAAGTACGGTTCTAAAACATGGGAGCTTTGAAGGACGGGAAAGGATTTATTAGACGTTTTACAGAGGAACTATCTTCGGGTAGGTTTGGGAGCCCGTTTGAAAGACCTTATTTCAAATGGTAAGTTGTATGAAAGATGTGGTTGTGTCTCCCCTCCTAGGACTTGAATGAGAAAAAAGGTTGAGACAACTAGAACTCGTTTTGCTGATGAAGGATGACAGACTGCCAATGATTTACCTTTTTGGCTATCCGTCCAGGGTCAAACAAAAAGTAAGTACCCAAATAGGATAAGAAGCAGTAGCATGAAAGGATTAATAAGAAATTAGAACCTGGGTTAAAAAGGGAAGCTTTGAATAGATGGGTATGGAGGAGGAATGTGTGCAGCTGTGTAGATCAGTGGTGGCCTGATGCTGTAGTGAGTTGGTAGTAGTAGGTAACGTAAGCTTCAGCGTTCCGCTAGAAAGGTTTTATTAGAAAGCAAGAAATTTATTGAATATGAATATTTGAGTTATATAAATTTAGATTTGAAATTGAATATAAATAGAAATTTTAAGAAAATGAATGTTCTTAAGCTCTTTTTTGAAACTAAATCTTCAAATTCATCGGTTTTAAAATTAATATAGGCTAGAAATGTTAAAACATTTCATCTATGGGAAACTTAGTAAATTAGAACATGACTTCTATTATTTATTTTAAATATATGGCTTTTTCTTTCCTAAATACATTAGTTGGTAAACAGGTTCCTCTTTTTCTGTGCAGGGTTTAATAAGGATTCTTACCTCAAAGTGTCGTCTTACTGTGCCTCTACTGATATGCCTTTCACCAAGAGCAAGGAGTGTCTTGACAGCCCGGTCCGGTGTATCTATTCCAGCGATGGCCTCATCAATGGATGACAAAACACGACCGCCATGGTAGAGGAGGCGCTCACTGGAGGCTAATTCAGAAGCAGGGATGTTACGGAATTCAACGAACAGATTCTTGTATTCCGGTTTTGCAGCAAAGACACTAAGAGAAAATAGGATTTAGTGAACTGAAAATAATTTCTATGCGAAAACAGAATGGTTGCAAATTTTAAATACTAATATACTGTTTAACAACGAAAACATTGTTAAGACTCCTTTTATACTGTTAAGAAGTTGTGGTGCACTGAACTGAGGAAGAATATAAATTAAAAAATGTTCGTTTAATGCTAATAATAATGGAAGGAAGCTGTTGTAATATATAAAACCTAAAACTGTATCTTTTTATCAAGAAACAAAATCAGTCGCTTGTGTTGACGCTTTAAAACTGGTCCAAGTCATAGACCCCTGCTATAGCCTTTGTTCTGCTTAAGATCTGAAATAATAAAACATGTATAGAGGCCAGCAAACGCAAAGAAACTTATTTTAGCGGTGGAGAATTGGAAAAAAATCAAACCAAAATAGGCGAAAAAAACAAAAATATGAAAAAAGAACAAGAGAATCTAAACTACAAAGTCACCCTCCCTTTACGAGCCTGGCCCGCGCACTTTTAATTTTGGACGCAGGGCTAGCAAATCATGAGATTGAAGATAAGGATGGCTAAAACATATTTTAAAAGTCTTTGGAGGGTTTAATTTTCATATTCCTTTAAATTTTTTTTTATAGTAATTCAAAAAGGTATTTTTAAATGAAATTACCAAAAAAAAGTTACTTTCATAATATAGCGGAGGACAAAAAAAATACGAGAGCGATTGCCCTCCCCCAAAAGTGCACCTGTTTGGACCAGTGTAAGATATCAAGAATACACTATAGTAAGTAAAAACATGAACAGCCATTATTTCATTTTTAACTTTAAATTTATACATAATTTGCCCTAGACCGTTACTCTATAGATTTCCTACGTACTATAATCTGAGATTAAAAAACCATCTACATAGTATAGAACCGCTTAGTTGCCCTTCTAACGGAAGCCAGAGGAACCTATATTTAATGCTATGTTTTTTTAATACTGAAAGCAGTAGATCCAATAATTTTGGCTCTTATGAGTAGCTAAATAATTTAGTAAGCATAACCTAATGCTCCACTTTTTACAGTCTATCTCTAGATAAGTTGTTACGGGGTTTAAATGTTAGGAAAAAAAAAATTAAATGCTACCTAAGGAAAACGTTCCGTCCAAAAGATGGCAAATCTGTGACAGTGGCCCATGTTCGCTTGATAGTTGCTTTGTCACTGCAAAGGATTCCAGTAATTTCAGCTGCAGAAGCAACTGAAAAAGAAAAACACATTTTTAAATAACGTATGTATACAATTATGGGATATATATATATATATATATATATATATATATATATATATATATATATATATATATATATATATATATATATATATATATATATATATATATATATATATATATCATCATCTCCTGATGAGTTAAAATTAATGTGTTAATATTTGTGATTTGGTAAAATTTCTAATATTTAGTTTACCTATTGTTGCTAAAGGGAGGGATATATTAACAGGATAAGCTTGTTTTGGTTTTACTTGGTTGTTTTACATTTGCTGTTTTTTTTTTGTTTCATAGGCATGTATTTTGGGGGTGATACCTGACGCGGGGATGCCATGGATATTCTGTGGTAGCCACAACACTGTGCTGGGTAGAGAATTTAGAGTGGCGAAACCCTATATAGGCCAGTGTATTCTCCTGATGAGCCCTTATGTTGGGTGTTGCCTCTGAATTATTTGTCTATATTATTTTTTCTATTGTTTGGTAAATGACGACTTATACTTATTGACGACATGACTGCCTGTCCATGGACTATTCTTTATGGTTGATTGTGTGTGGCTATGCTGTTTGACCTATGTGATTGTATGGATGAGTAGGGTTAAGGCCTCATTCAAGTGCTGGTCTATATTAATCACTAATTTAGGAAAACAATCTTCCTTTTCTCCTTCTGTCTCTCTTTTTTTTGTGTTTGTGCTGTTGCATTGGTGATTTCTCTTTTCATGATATATATATATATATATATATATATATATATATATATATATATATATATATATATATATATATATATATATATATATATATATATATATATATATATATATATATATATATATATATATATATATATATATATATATATATATATATATCACTCCCCTCTTTCTTTCCGTCTCCTTTACTCCCCTTCTTGTAAGCCTACATAAGTCTTTTTCAGTTTATAAGAGGAAGAGAGAAAGTGAAAAAGAGAGAAAGGATAAAAAGGCAAGGAAGCCTAAACTCAACGAACGAAAAAAGGAAGACATATAAACAAACACTGTTACACTATCCTGTAGATTACAGGAATATCATTTAAAAGGCGCGGGTCTATCCCCCCTCATATTATAACATGTGAATTCAATTAAGTGGTTTTTCTCAATATTTGACCCCAAAAATTCTTGGCGGTTTGTTGCCTGTACAAACTACTGTAGCATCTCTGGTAGCTTCACAAACGAGTATCAAGTGAGTAGATACACCGTATAAAGGGGCATTGAAAATTGTCTATTAGGGAAGAAGAAATACGGATAGAAATCAAGCATTATCACAGGGAGAAAGAGAATAATTATAGAAATATAATTACTAAGATAAATAAAACTGTATGAGAAGTATGACAGTATTCGAAACCCCCTTTTAGAGTTAATGCTTAGACAGTTAATGCATTAAATAAGAAACCAAATCCATTAGTCGAGTAAAAGGAAAAATATTCAAATAGTATTAAATTTAGTTGGGTCGGTTTTCATTTTATTTTGCGTGTGCGGGGGAGCAGGAAGTTAATACAGCTTACGGAAATTAATGGAGCTTACAAAAAATGCATTTCTGATGGATACATTTTCGTGGAGAGAACAAGTTGATATTTGTAGTCCATTTTTAAGAGTTCTAGTCTATCTATTCTACGGAGATAAAAATAAGGCAATTTAGCTGCTTTAAAATTACTTTCAAAGACATGCCTTGAACAGCTTCTAAACAACCGGAAGTCTCTAGTCAAAGAGGAGAGTCCCAGATTAAGCAAGCAGATTTAAATAAATGTTAGGAAAAAAAGAGATGTTAGGGTTTAGGGGGTACGATTCAAAAATATTAATTTACTTATGAGCCCAAGGAGAGGGTGTGCAGGGTTGGTTTAGTTGAGAAAGATGTAACAGAAGCTTAAAGGGGGTTGTTAAGCTTCACTAAAACATCGAAGAGGATGAAAAATGGTAGAGAGAGGGGGGGAGGGTGATCGACCTAAAATAGATAGGTACCAAACAGTTTACCCTATTGTAGAGGAAACCAGAAACAATAAGAATAAAAGCATATTAATAGAAGTTCACTTACTGGTGGCAAGACCCAAGAGTATAATTGCGTAGTTCTTCATCCTGTGTTGAGACGCTGCTCTCTACAGGCATTCTGAAGATTACCCCCAAATGCGGCTGTATATATACCCATTTTTCTTATCACAGCCGGCAGCGATAACGAGTTTCCAGGGAAAAAGAAAAAAATTGTAATTTTGCGTGTCATGCTGCATGTGACCACTTGCTTTGTGTTTGGCTTCAAATCAAATTGACACACGACTTGAGAATCTTCTAGGAGTTTAGAAATTTGTAGCGTAGCATATTTCCTATTTGTAAAGCTAAAAAGGATTATCAATATCAAATTAAAGACACTTCTCTCTCACCCCTCCTTATCAGTGGTGGTTCTGGCCTCTCTTGCGACGGGTTAAAAATCTTGATTCCCCCCCCCCCCAAAAAAAAATGTTCAGGCCAAAATTTAACATAAGTTTATTTATTAACAAAATTAATTTCAATTTATTAATTAATTGACATTTTTTATTTATTATTTTAAATATTAAATTATGATTGATTATTTTAATGATTGTTATTAGATTATTTTAATTCTTCAATTTATTTTTATTTTATTAATTAATAATAATTTATTAATTATTTTAATTTATTAACTGCGCCCTCAATTTTATTTTAATAAAAAAATTCAAAAATTAGAAAATGATTTTAACAGTTATGCTATATATTTGAAATGTTGCTTCTCTAAAATTTATACGCCTGGGGCAAGTGCCCCCTCTTCCCCAAAAACGCCTCTGCTCCTTATCCCTTGGACGCTTGAATAATCATTTCAGTGAAGTGTTGAAGTCTCTAGATGATTTACTGAGGGATATTGAGGAGGCTGGTGACCTCTATTGTGCCCAAGAGCTTTTGTTTCCTCTCATTTCAGGAAGGTCTAGGTCCTTCGTGACAGGGCGTTGACTGTCCAGAACATCTGTTCCCTTCCATTACTGTTCCTAAGTAAATATATTAGAATATTTTCACGTTAAGGAGGGATGTTAGTTCGAAATCTCCAAACTCTTCTTTAGCTACGCCAGTCACTGTTAATTGTGTGTCCTATTCGAACTTATCTTGATTCAATGCATTTGATTACGACTTCCTTTTTTTTGAAGTAATAGATTAAAGTTTGGACTTGTTGCTTTTTGAACCTTACCAAGGAAGAAGTTCGGCATTGCTTCCCAAGAACTCTGAAAAAACATTTCAACAGATCGAGACTAGTGGGAAAAGTAATGTGACTAAGATTTAGACTAAGTGGGGAAAAATTTAGGAAAGTGGGGAAAAGTGGGAAAAGGAAACAAATTTGTTGAGTGTCAGTAATTATAGCAGAAAAATTTATTTGTACCCTCTATATACAAAAATGCACGCTCGAGGAGTAAAAAAAGAGAAAAAAAACACGAATTACGCAAACAATATTAATATTCTCACTCAGCAAAAGCCCGAAGCCAAAAAAACGAAAAAATAATTTCTCTTATAATAGAAAACATAACATATCGGACTTAATGCACACTTTAGAATACTATAACTCGTATCACTCACAGGATGCCTAATACACAATAGCTCTAGTCTGACCTAGTACAATTCAAAAGGAAGTCAACTATTATGTCAGATCAATTACGTGAATTAATCGATTTACGATTAATACGATAAATCGACTCGGTGGAAGTGATGAAAACTTGAAAGCTATGGCTAATTAGAGTAAAGCCAAGTTAGATAGTCTCTATCAGAGGTAAAGCTCGCGAAACATTTTTAGAACTGTATAGAATAATTCATTTTTCACTTGTTAATAGATAATCATAAAGTAAGGACAATTCAAGAGTCTATCTTTTCTGTGAGCCATATGAAGGCAATTGGAGACCCCAATAAAAGCTTTTCAAAGAATTATGACCGACCAAATCCACAGGACTTCCAGGCAATTGGGCAACTGAGATTGTTCATATTATATGATCTATCTTTTCAAAAATTTCAAGTTTGTCTCTCGAGTGCCACCTTTTCGGGTGTCAAATTTGTCGAGTGGGGCAATAATCTACAGTGTTATAGCCTAGGGAGTATACCAAAACTTTTTTTGGGACCCTAGCAGAGGGCTATTGCTAAAACCTTGCACAATATTGGCAAAATACGGATAAATTCCTGTAAAGCGAAAATTGTGGGAAATCAAGATTAGGTTAAACTAGATGCCTAAAGGTAAAAAAAAAGGTAAAGCATATGGCATTAGACTTTACAGTTCGTACCGGCGGTGCTGATCTCCGTTTCTTGACCCTTCAGCCGGGAAGTGCAATGGGGGGCTGGGGGCCAGCCATCCTGTGCTTTCGCACACCCTTCCTGTTTACCTTCCCCAGATTTCTCCAGGTACCCATTTAGAGCTGGGTCGACTCTGGCTAAGCTTACAGAGTCACGCCACTGACCCTCGTCCCATACTGAAGAATTGGATACATCGGGATTCGAACCCGCGTCCTCTCAGACAAGGGATCCCGAATCCAGCGCACCAACTCACTCGGCCAGGACGGCCCACCTTTTCGGGTGGATGCCTAAGGTTAGATGCCTAAGAAATCATTGTACAAAGAAATACTTTTCAGTTACAGCTTTAAAAAAAACAAAATATTTTTTTCTGTTTTTTAGTCTACTCTAAAATTGATGTTATGCTACATACAGCTTTTTGAAATACCGCGAGTGCTTTTTTTTAGCTCTGCTTAAACTTTAGTTTGTAGTAATATTTTCGCTATCTGGAAAAAAAGTAAAAAGAACCTAACACGGTTATTTTCTTTAAGGTTAAGATTAAGAACAGAAAAATAATATTATAAATTTATCAATGATTCAAAAAACAAAACAAGTTTTTTCAACTGAAAGTAAAAAGCAACTTTAAAGCTTAAAACGTAAATTATCCATATATGAGGTGGGCTTCCCCTTCCTCAGCCTTCACTCTTTATACTTTAATCTAAAACTTCTTCCAAAATACTTCTCAATCAAATTCGACTGACCTTGTGTATGAGCAGTCTATGCTAGAGAATTGTGACAACAAGTCAAACTTTAGCGTAAAGGGTGGGGCGCTGAAGATGCGGCAGCCCCCTTCATATATGGAATTTTTTTTTAATTTTAATGTTACTTCTTATTTTCAGCTGAAAACAACTTGTTTGTTATATTTAATTTCTGAGTGTTTTTTGAATAATGTGAGGAAATCTACTTCCCTCCCCCGAATAAAATTTACCCTAAAAAATGCCCTTCCCCCAAAAATTTATTCCTCATGAAAAATTCTTCCCCGTTGCAAACCTCCTCGCAGAAAGCAACCCCAAAAGACGCTTTTATATTTCCTGATAACAAATCTCACATGTGAACAATTGACAAATTGCGTCATATTTTTTAGGTAAATTTTTTAATTGAAACCATCACCACTCTTTTGCTTGGAAAACGATTATTTTGGTTTTCGCCTTTATGATTGCACTATCTTATATCTAATTAAATGAAAAAGATGTTTTTTTTTAACAGCAATTAAGGAACGATATTAAAACTAAAAAAGAACAGGGATTATTTCGTAAATGGAAGGTGTTGTCACCTCCTCGGCGCCTCGCTCTATACGCTAAAGTTTCTTATTGTTTTAAAAAAGTAGAACAGTAAGAAAGAGTCAAACTTTAGTGTGAAGAGCGGGGCGTTGAGGAGCGAACAACCCCTTTCATATACGGATTTATTTCTATTCGTTTTAATTTTATTGTCTCTTCTTACTTGCAGTTAAAAAACTTATCTTTTTATTTGATTTCTGAATGTTTTTAAATTAATATATGTTTTGATTTTGGCTCACCGCGCATATATAATTAAAACGGAATTTGTATATTTTTTTTTGGCTAAATGTTTTTCTCATATTTTCGTTCGGACGATTTCGATAAGAAAAAGGGTTGGGGGAAGGGCTAGTTGCCCTCCAATTTCTTATTACTTAAAGAGGCAACTAGAACTTTTGAAGTTGTTTTTACGAGCGTTTTTATTAGTAATAAATATACGTAATTTACGAATTAACTTATGCAACGAAAAATATTCGTATATTTTTATTACGTAAATGAAGGGGTTTACCTTCTTATTAATACCTCGCTCTTTACACTAAAGCTTAAGTTTGTCTAACCTTAAGAATGACCCCAGAACCACAAAGGCCGTGGAATGAATAGTTGAAATTACTAAAAGTATTTTAGCGTAAAGAGTGAGGTATTTAGGAGAAGACAAATGCCTCATTAGCGTAATAATTTCATTTTAAGTTTTAATGCTGCTCCTTACTTTCAGGTGAAAAAACATTTTTATATTTATTTTTCATTGTTTTTTTAAAATAATGCTAGAAAAACCTACATGGAATTTCCCTTTCCCCATGAAAAATTCCCCCAAGGGAAAATCCTTCCATTTACCTCCCTCTCTTCAACCCCCCCAACCAAAAAAATCCCCCTGAAAACGTCTATACATTTCCCAATAACCATTACTGTATGTATACACTGGTCAAAGTTTGTAACTTGCGGCCTCTCCCCAGGGTCTGTGGGGGAGTAAGTCGCCCCTAAAGACATACTTATTATGTTTTTCGACTATGTTGAACAAAATGGCCATCTCAAAATATTGATTTGTTGACTTTGGGAAAATGAGCGTGGGAGGGGGCCTAGGTGCCCTCCAGTCTTTCTGGTCACTTAAATATGGCACTAAAACTTTCAATTTCCGTTAGAATGAGCTGTTTCGTGACATTCTAGGACCACTGGATCGATAGGATCACCTCTGGGGAAAAAAGAACAAATAAACACGCACCCGTGATCGGTCTTCTGGCAAAAAAAAACGAAGTTCCACATTTTCGTAGATGGGAGCTTGTAACTTCTATTGTAGAGTTCTCTGATACATTAAATCTGATTTTGTGATTTTCATTAAGATTATGTGACGTTTAGGGGGTTTTTCTCCCTATTTTCCCCAATAAGGCAAATTTTCTCAAGCTCGTATCATTTGATGGGTAAGATTAAATTTGATGAAACTTATATACTTAAAATCAGCATAAGAATTTGATTCTTTTGATGTATCTATTAGTATCAAAATTCTGTTTTTTATATTTTCGTTTACTATTGAGCCGGGTCGCTTCTTACTACAGTTCGTTACCACGAACTGTTTGATATACGGGACACTGATCTTTAAAGTGAACAGATCGGATGTCGTAATTAAAATGGAAAAGGGGGGGGGGGCTGAAAAATATGCGTTTTTGACCATTTTTTTATCTATTTTTAAAGATTTAATTACTAACAATAAGGACAATTTATCTGTACAGAGAATATTTTTTAGACATCTTTACAGGCAAAAGCGATTTTGATGGGTCAGATATTTTTTCTTAGAAGGGGAAGAGGGGAATGATGAAAAAATTAGAAAACGTTAATATTTCAATGCCACTACTTTTCAATTTATAAAATGGGTTTGTTAGTCTCCTGAAAGATAGGAAATAAATGTATTTTCAGGTAAAAAAATGAGGGTCTTTTGCCAAAATCTGCTATTTGATTGTCAAGATTTGACTGCTATAGCGCTGTCTTCATAGAATTGCTGTAATTCTATTGAATTGTATTTATGGAATTGAAAATTAAAGATTCCATTATTTGAATCCAAAAAATTTGGTTTAGTGGGTTTAGAGGGTTGACACCAAGGGCGTCAATTCTGAAAAAGAGGGGGGTAAACATGATATTCAAAATCGGGGGTTGTTGTTGTTTTAGTTTTCAATTGTTTTCGTTGCAAATACCGATCAAGAGGTGTTTTTCAATAGAAACAGAGGTATTTTTCAAGAATTTATTGGGGGGAAGAACTTTGGGGTAAATTAACCCTCTTGCACCAAAAAATTGCTCAAGAATTCTTGCAATCTGTTTTACAGCATAAAAAAAATATCTGAACTAATTACTAAACTTACTGCGTGCACAGAAATGGGAAATCATGCGGCAACAATAAAGGTACATGCTACGAAACACGTTCAGAACTTTATTAGGGTGCTGTCAAGACTAATTTATGCAAAGTTCGCATATGTAAGCCTTAGGTTTCAAATGAGCTCTTAAAATGTTTTCAATGACATTCCAGTGCCCTTCTGGGGAAATAAGAGGAAAAAGAAAAAAACTCGTCAACAAGGCTTTAATACTTTCAGACAATTTTCAGAACAATTACCTTTTTTAGATGTATTGATAATACGCAGTGTGAATAAACTTGATTTTACGGTTTACAGAAAACCTACGCATAATAATAGATACCTTCACTTCAAATCTAACCATCCTCCACAGGTTAAAAGAGGTGTGGTAATATCTCTTGTGGATAGAATACTTAATATCTGTTCAGAGCCGCATGTTAAAAAAAATTAAATTTTATTACAGACATACTTTTTTGCAACGGGTACCCAATTTCTATCATAAATACTGTTATTGCTCAAACATTAAAGATGCATTCATCTGAAGCCTTAAATCCCACACCAGTAAATGATTCGAATAAACCCACAAGCACGATTTACCTACCTTATATTCCGAAAATTACTTCGAAACTGAAAAAAGTTTGTTTAAAAAACAATTTACGTGTTGTATTCACAAGTAATTTAAGTATAATGAATCTTCTGGTAAGGATAAAACCCCAGTTACTCGTCTACGAAGGGTGTATCAAATACCATGTAGCTGTGGAAATTATTAGGTTGGTTGAGCCTACCAAAATTTAATAATCATATTTTTGAAAATCCAAACCATTATGTTCACGAAACTTAAATAATAATACATCCCTAAATACAGACTTGGGTGAATACACACTCAACCTTATGGACACAAAATTAATTACAGAAAATAATTTAATTCGAAATAAAACAAAAATAGGAACGAACAAAAACAAGCCCAATCCCAAAATAACTATCAGATTAGCTGCAGAGAAGGCAAATATCGCAATAAGAAATTATTCCAATTTTTAATAAAAACGGTTAGTGAAATGAATGAACCTTTTTAGCCTGTAAAAAGTTAGCTTTTATCACACAGCCTTGGCTGAACTTTTCGTTAAGAAGTAGTGATGCCAAGGCTATTTAAAAAAAAAAATGGATTTTTAACTGAGAACTTTTATTGTAAGTGTTTAATTGTTTTTTATTTTCTTTGCTGAAGACGGCCCTTAGATATAGGGCCGAAATATTCAAATAGGTTTTGTTGGTTCACTGTCTTTAGAAAAAAAAGTCCTCATTGTTCTCTATTTTGTTGTTGTGTTATAAGGGATGGAGGTGAGGTGGGGGTAAAACCGGTTATCCCCGCCCCTGAATACAGTTTTGCTTCCAAATGTCCGAAATTCATAATAAAAGAATATATTTTTCTTTTTGTTTTATGCCTGTCGGTTGATAGGCTATTCTGTTTGAATATAGCCGAGCATAATAGCAGCACTGCTTATCGGACAACTTACATTAAAAAAGCTGTAATGTATTTTTTTAGGATCAGAGAAAACTATTTTGACCCCCCCCCCCATACACACACTGTAGATTTATCAAAATTATAATTTGGAAACATGATCCTCATTTGATCCTCCATCCAAAACGGATTGCTCTCCTGGTTAATCGAATCCTTTATCCATCTACGCATATAAAATAGTTTACTATCGTTTGCTTTTTTTAATTATTATTATTGTTATTATTATTATTATTATTATTATTATTATTATTATTATTATTATTATTATTATTATTATTATTATTATTATTATTATTATTATTATTATTATTATTATTATTATTATTATTATTACGAGCAAATGCAGCTTTCATCCAAAAAATAAATGAATTTAAAAAAAATTCAATACTGTCTACCTTGAACCCTAGACTTCAGACAGGTCGGAAATTAAATGCTCTAGTATATGAACCAGCATCAGTTGATATTTTGTTTCTGTTGATATCATTTCTGTTGTCATCAGTTGATATCAGCATCAGTTGATATTTGGTTTCTGTTGATATCATTTCTGTTGTCATCAGTTGAAATCAGCATCAGTTGATATTTCATTTCTGTCATCAATATACATGAATGTAATTTTCTCTTGCCTTGCCAGCGCACAATTATTGTAATTGATTAATTAAAAAAATGTTTCCTGATGAAAATGAAGATTGAAGTTGGATCTGAAGCGAACAAAAATTACTGCTTCACAGTTTAGGCCTTTCTGTCATCAATATACATCAATTTAATTGTCTCTAGCCTGTCCAGCGCACTATTATCATAATTGATTAATTAAAAAATGTTTTTCTGATGAAAATGAAGATTGAAGTTGGATCTGAAGCGAACAAAAATTACTGCTTCACAGTTTAGGCCTTTCTGTCATCAATATACATCAATTTAATTGTCTCTAGCCTGTCCAGCGCACTATTATCATAATTGATTAATTAAAAAAATGTTTTCCTGATGAAAATGAAGATTGAAGTTGGATCTGAAGCGAACAAAAATTACTGCTTCACAGTTTAGGCCTTTGTGTCATCAATATACATCAATTTAATTGTCTCTAGCCTGTCCAGCGCACTATTATCATAATTGATTAATTAAAAAAATGTTTTCCTGATGAAAATGGAGCTTGAAGTTGGATCTGAAGTGAACAAAAATTACTGCTTCACAGTTTAGGCCTTTCTGTCATCAATATACATCAATTTAATTGTCTCTAGCCTGTCCAGTGCACTATTATCATAATTGATTAATTAAAAAAATGTTTTGCTGATGAAAATGGAGCTTGAAGTTGGATCTGAAGCGAACAAAAATTACTGCTTCACAGTTTAGGCCTTTCTGTCATCAATATACATCAATTTAATTGTCTCTAGCCTGTCCAGCGCACTATTATCATAATTGATTAATTAAAAAAATGTTTTCCTGATGAAAATGGAGCTTGAAGTTGGATCTGAAGCGAACAAAAATTACTGCTTCACAGTTTAGGCCTTTCTGTCATCAATATACATCAATTTAATTGTCTCTAGCCTGTCCAGCACACTATTATCATAATTGATTAATTAAAAAAATGTTTTGCTGATGAAAATGGAGCTTGAAGTTGGATCTGAAGCAAACAAAAATTACTGCTTCACAGTTTAGGCAACATATTTTTGTAAAACTGTTTCGAGTGAACTGGCTCTTGATATTTTTCTACGTTTGTACAGTTCTGAAACTGGGACTTTACTGAAAACACTAAACTTACGCAACAAAACAGTCTTAGGAGCAGAAAATCCTTAAGTAGCCTTTATAGGAGAAAAGGTTCATTTATAAAACGGTCAATAATCTGTGGCTGGCCATGAAATCAATAAATTTGATAAACAACTTTAATTTCCAAAAAAGAATCCAAGCAAGCTTAGTTTTCAGTTTCTCGTATCAATATACAAAATTATATAATATCTACATAACATATACCCAATTTATTATTCAAACACCAAAGATGGTGCGTTATGTATTTGGTGCACTTGTTAGAACTCAAAATGTCAGACCGAAATCGTTATCAGTAATTTAATTACGAATGGTTAAAGGCTATTCATTTCTTTTCTTATTTATTTTTATACTTTCTGTTACATTATTCTTAGTCGCTGTAATCTGAGCTTTGGGGCTTCGAAATTTTCTCTCTTTAGAGGGAAATACACTTTTCACCCTTCTAGGGGCTACTTTTACTCTAAATCTATTATTAAGAAGTTACATGTTTTTATTGAGGTTTAAATGAGACATCTCATTAGTTTTATTCTCAAATTTCAATTTCGATTGGTTTTACCTTGCCTATCAACATTAACCGCTCCTCCAAGTTCTCAAGCTTTCTTGGCTAAAAAATGTCACCTCTAAGTTCAAAAATACCTTTCATTTAATGCCCTACATGTAATAGTTAGCAGCAAATACAATCTTTTTTACCCCCCCCCCCCCCCTATTTGCACCCTTGGGAAAAATCGTTGGGTACTTTTGTGATATAGCCTGCCACTACTTAATATTCTTCTAATATGTTTCTCTGACGTTCAATCCTAATGAAATATACCAAATTAAGATAAAAATATAATGCTTTAGAAACAACTTCAGGTATATATTTGCACATTAGGGGTGGTGGTTGTTAAGTATACCGGATATGCATACCTAATACGTTAGGCACAATTATTCTGCATATATGAGGTGAGAATTGTTTTCCGACTTCATACTGCCTAAATACTTTATCATCCCCCCCCCTAATGTGCAACTATATTGCCCAAATCATACGTTTTCCGTCTATTCTGTCACTTCTCTTTGTCTTGTCTCACGCTAAGCTGAAAGAAACTAACGAAGAAAAACCGGTTCTATAATGCGTCAATGAATGAACCACTTGAGCGGTAGGGGGTTTATCATACATCGTTGTGCTCTTGGCGAATAAATATTCTCCGTGGCTTAGTCTCCAAATTGGAATAAAAACAGCTCGTGCATGTATCAAACAGTTAGTGGTAACGGACTGTAGTAAGGAGCGACTCGGCTCAATAGCAAACAAAACTCTAAAAAACGGAATTTTAATGCTAAAAGATACATCAAAAGAATCAGATTTTTATGCTGATTTTAAATATATAGGTTTCATCAAATTTAGTCTTTTTCATTAAAAGTTATGAGCCTGAGAAAATTTGCCTCATTTTGGAAAATAGGAGGAAACACCCCCTAAACGTCATAGAATGACGACCGAACGAATAATCACATAATAACGAAAATCACACCGTCACATTCAGCGTATCATAGAACCCAATAGCAAAAATTTCATGCTCCTATCTACAAAAATGTGGAATTTCGTATTTTTTGCCAGAAGACAAATCACGGGTGCGTTTTTACTGTTTTAAAAAGTAGAGTTGAGAGAAAGAGTCAAACTTTAGTGCAAAGAGCAAGGCGTTGAAGAAGGAGCAGCCCCTTTCATATACGGGGTAATTTCTGTTCTTTTTAAGTTTTAATGTCGCTCCTTACTTTCAGTTAAAAAAAACTTGTTTTTTTTTATTTAATAGTGTAAAGAGCGACGAAGGTTGAACCCCCTCATATACGCAATAAAAACATACGAATATAGAAGTTCGTTACGTAACTTAATTCGTAAGTTACGTATATTTTTCACCAATGACAACGTTTGTAAAAAATTAAAAGTTCTAGTTGCTTTTTTAAGTAGTCAAAAACTTGGAGGACAACTAGGCCTCCTCCCTCGCTCCTTTTTTCTCAAAACCTTTCGATTAATTGCAATGAATTAATATGCAAATTTCGTTTTAATTATTTATGTGCGTAGAGCCAAGATCAAAACATGCATTAATTCAAAACGTCCAGAAATTAAAGAAAAAAAAACAGTTTTTTTTAATATAAGTAAGGAGCAACATTAAAACTTAAAACGAAAAGAAATTACTCCGTATATGAAAGGGGCTTTTCCTCCTCAACGCCCCGCTCTTTACGCTAAAGTTTCTTACTGTTTTAAAATAGAGTTAAGACAAAGAGTCAAACTTTAGCGTAAAGAGCGAGGCGTTGAAGAAGAAAAGCCCCTTTCATATACGGAGTAATTCCTGTTCGTTTTAAGTTTTAATGTTGCTCCTTACTTTCATTTAAAAACACTTTTTTTCTTTAATACTTGAAAAGATTGCCATTTCAAGTATTACGTCCTCACTACGTATGAAACAGCATCCGTGATTTTTTTTTCTGGCAAAAAATACAAAATTCTAAATTATTGTAGAGAGGAATTTAAAATTCCTCAAATAGGGTTCTCTTACATGCTGAATCTCATGGTGTGATTTTCCATTGAAATCACTTGAAATTTAGAGGGCGTTTTTCCTCTAAATCGGAAACAGTTACTCAGGCTCGTAACTATTGATGAAAAACATCAAAGATAATGAATTATATATATTTGAAATCAGCATAAAAGCGAATTCTTTTGGTGTATCAATCGTCATCAAAATTTCTGTTTTTAGAGTTTCGGTTACTTTTGAGCCAATTCACTCCTCCTAAAAGTTCGTTACCATAAACAGTTTGATTTAAGTATCTCTTTATTCAACTAGACAATTGTTTTCAAAACAAGTATCTTAGTTTTCGAGTGTTAAGAAGACAAGGAGGAGGAATTTGCAAAAAGGGGGAATTTTAACCTCCAGTTAGGGGTTTTAGACAAAGGCTCTTTACACAAAAATGCTGTTTTTGGTCTAATAGAACAAATTTATAAAGAACAAGAAGCAAGTTCCAATATTTATATGTGAACATAGGCTTTTCAATGAGTCACTAAACCTAAGATTTTGCAGTAGTTTAATAACCTGGAAGCCTGTAACCTGGCAACCTGGCAACCAGTAGCCTGGTAACCTGGCTGAAAAAAAGGAAAAAAAGAAATGTCTCTGTTTCCCATGCAAAAAGAAAACAAACAATTTTCCTTAATTTCAAGGTTAGAAGGGAAGGGGGCTCAAAACCTCTGTATAGAGTTTTCAAATATGATGGTTCCAATTGGGAACTTTTATTTTGTTTTTCTGACATTCTGAGGGATTCTAAGATCTTTTCATAATTCCTGGAAATTTCTTTTCGCAGTAAATATTTATCTGTTAAGTTTAGATTATATAATATTTACCATTTCTAAGTTACCTTTTAAACGGGAATTTTTTCTCACCTGACATTTTTTTTTCAAAAACCCTTGTATAATTTCCATTTACTGTTAGTTATCGTTTGGTCTTCACTATGTTGCAGCTAATAATTGTAGCGACAACTCCTCCAGTTATTATATCTTTGTTTGGCGGTTCTGGCCTCTCTTGAGCCGTGGACAAAATATTGATTAGCCCCTTCCTCCCCCACCCTGTCTTCGAAAAGTATTCAGGTCCAATTTTAACAAAGTTATCATTTATTAATAAAATTTTCATTCATTAACAAAGTTTTTCATTTATTTAAATCTGATTTTTCTTATTTTATAAGAAAAAAGGTATGGTAAAAATGAAAAACTCGGATTCAATTCCGCAAATTCCCCCGAGTATATAATTTCCCCAGAAAACTTCAACCCGTGGAAACTTCCCTCTCCATGGAAAATTTTCCCCATGACAAGCCCCCCAGCAAAAAATCTGTCCTCCCCTCCCCACCCGAAAAATGTATGCATACTTCCCAATAGCAAATGCTATACGTGAACAATGGGCAAATTTTATAACTTAAAAACTTTGCCTGACGGGCTATGGGGGTCGTGTTATCTCCAAACACGTGATTATTAGGCCTTTCAACTATGCTGAACAAAGTAGCAATCTCATAATTTTTATCAAAAGATTTTGGGGAAAAGAATTGGCGTTGAAGGGGGCTCAGTTGCCCTCTATTTTTTTTGGTTACTTGAAAAGATTTCTAAAACTTTTAATTTCTGTTAGAATAAACCCTCCCCCGATGTTCTAGGCTCACTTGGTCGATACGATCATCCCTCGGGAAAACAACAAAAAAAAAAAACAATTCAACAAGCATCCGTGGTTTTTTTTCTGCCACAAAATACAAAATTCCGTTTTTTTCCGACAGGAGCTTGGAACTTCTAATGTAGGGTTCTCTGATACACTGAATCTGATGGTGTGATTTTGCTAAGATTCTATTACTTTTAGGGGGGCGTTCTCTGATACGATAGAATCTGATGGTGTATTTCTTATTAATTCTATGAGTTTTAGGGGGTTTTTCCCCTTTTTTTAAAAATCTGGCAAAATTTTTCAGGCTTGTAACTTTCCATTGGTAGGACTTAACTTAATGAAACTTGTTTATATAAAATCAGCTTAAAATCGAATTCTTCGATATATCTATTGGTATCAAAATTCTGTTTTTTCGGCTACTTCTGTGAGTTTCGGCTACTATTGAGCCGGACCGCTCCTTATTTACAGATTATATCCACGAATTGTTTACTCAGGCAAATGCAGAAATTTTGGTCTTTACCCCTTTCCCTTAGTCCCACCAGTTTTCTAAGTTTCTCCAGAGTTGCGAATAAAACTTATGAAAGAGTTCTGAATTATTTGTTACATTATTTGCTTATTTTGTTTTTTTTCAAACTAGTCCTACCTTAAAACATAAGCCCCATACTTGTGTGTACGTGATTGTTGTAAACTATATAATTAGAAATTGAATGAATGTGTCTTCTAACACGACATATAAAATTGCAGAAGAGAATACCAGATTTTTCTGCGCAACAATTTAGAAATCCATTTTATCAAAAGATTTCCAGCACCTATATCTTGACGACATAAAAACAGATTTTGATTTAAATTATCTGGTTTTCCCCATTGGTAATTATTGGTAGCCATTTATTTATTTTCACGTGTCATTCCGTTTATGTTTATTGAAAGGTGCAAAAACAAGTTTCAAAAGATAAAAAGTGGTTGCTTAAAATGATTGTTAGCTTTTCTGACCCAACCTCTCTAAGAAGAATACTCAACCATCCCTCCCCCCGTAGGGTAAATTAGTGTACATAAGCTTTTAAAAATAAATTTCTATTCCGCCTGCTAAACCTGGACATTGCAGCAGACCCATTCGACTAAAGTTATATGTGTTTATTTTCCCTGTTATTATCCACTTATAACTAGTTTGTTGCTTGTGTATATTTTTATGTTTAAATATATATATATATATATATATATATATATATATATATATATATATATATATATATATATATATATATATATATATATATATATATATATATATATATATATATATATATATATATATATATATATATATATATATATATATATACTTACATTATTTAATATCTATCTGTTTGTTCTTTACTTTTTATTTAAATAAATACGTTTTTTCAGCTGAAGATAAATAGCAAGATTAGAACTGAAGACGAACAGTAATTTTTTTGTACATAATGGGGTAGCCCCCTCTTGAATAACTCACTATTCACGCTAAAGTTCTTAGTAATTTAAAAAAACTTCTTTTTTTAATTTTATTATAGTAAATGATGTTCATTTTAAGTTTTAATGCTGCTCCTCACTTTCATTTGACTTTTTTTTAATTAATTCCTGGTTGTTTTAAAATATTGCCAGGAAACCCATTTCACCCTTCATGAAGAATCTCCTTTTCCACAAATTCTTTTATTTTTTGTCTCAATTGTGCGAGAGAAAAATCCTCCTTTGTAATTTCTTTTTATTTGCCTTACATTTTCTGTGGCAACTCGATTTCACAGGTGGAGATGCTCTGAGGAATTGTCCGGTGTCAATTTTTAGCCGGGTTAAAATTGACTGGGGAATTTTATTGTCAGGGGTAGGGTGACTTTTTACAATAAAATTACTATGGGAGAATTTTCGACGGAAGAAATTCTCGAAGAGAGAATTTTCCGTGGGATAAACTTTTCATTTGGGGGGGGGGGAGAGATTTCAAGCCTACGATAAACTTTATTGTAGAAAAACCCGTCCTTTTCAAAGGAAAGTTGGCAAAGGAGAATTTTCCAGAGATAATTTTCCCCAGAAAAAATTCCTGTGTTATTTCCTCTTTTTATTTGTCTTACTTTCTCGTTGTCTATCTTTCTTGTTTGTCTTAAAAATAAAAATAGTCTCATACTGAAACTCTGGCAAGTTTCTGATCGTTATGAGAGAGAGGGGGAGATCCCCCCACAAAAACCATCCATGTAAATATTCTCCCGAAAAATCCCTCTTAGAAAACCCAGACCATTCCATGTTCACTGAAAATTCCCCCTGGAAAATTTCCTGGAACAATTAGGTCTGGAATGTTCTTAGCTTACTTTCATTTCAAAAAAGGACATTTTTTATTTAATTCTTGATCGTTTTTTAAAGCATTCCAGAAATCCCCTCTATAGAAAATCTTCCCCAGAAATCCCGCCATCCCAATGGAAAATATATCTAGCGAAAAACTCCCCCATGGTGAATTTCTCCTGCAAAAGAAACCCCGTTGATAACTTCTCTCTCAAAAAGTCTTCCATCCATGGAATAATCGCCCAGACAATTCCAGTAACCAATAAAATTTTCCTTGAAAAGTTCACCCCAAAAACTTCCCTCCCGATGGAAAATTCTCCCCGTTAAAAGTCATCCCCGCAGAAAATCCCCTGATAAATGTCGGGGGGATTTTGAGATAGCTATTGTATTCAGCTATGCTGAATACGATAGCTATCTCAAAATGTTAAATTTTAGAAATGTATCTCAAAACTGAAGCATGGGAGGGGACCTAGTTGTTAAAACACTTAAATAAAACACTAGAACTTTTAAATTCAGTTAAAAATGCGTCCGTGGTAATCTATGGCTGGCTATCGATATTAGCTAGTTTATTTGCTGAAAGTGGATGATAGGGGAAAGTCTTAGATGTGTGAAAGGATATTTTTTAGAGAAATAGGCACCACTGCAGGGCTCATAGAGTATCTATTAGAGTCTGAGATAGGTTAACAGGGTTTTTACCGAGGTCTGAGAGAGAGATAGGCAGGGTTTTTACTGATCCAAGACAGATGGACAGGATTTTTCCAAAAGACCACAAACACGCGTACAAACAGACGGCCAGATAAAAATACACAAAAAAACACACAGAGTTAGACGCACAACCATACAAAGACAAACGCAAAGACAGGCAAAGACACAGTCAGACATTAAAGCAAGGTGACAGAGAGAGAAAAACACACACAGAGTCCTGCACACAAACACAAAAGGACCGACAAAAATACAGGAAAACAGTTAGTTAAACACACAGGCACGGTAAGTGAAAGAGACAGAGAAAAACACACACAAACAAACAGAGTCATCCAAGCAAACCCACGAGGATAGACACAGAGACGGGGAAAGACAGAGTCAAACACACAAACAAAGTGGAAGATAGAGAAAAACACAAACAAACACATAGATAAGACAAATAAACACAGAAAGACAGATACAGGGACAGTGAACACAGAGTCAGACACACAGAAATGGCGAGAGAGAACCAAAAACACACAGAGGCAGACAAAGAACCAAACAAACACAAGGTGAGGGAGAGACAAAATACACACAAACACACAGAGTCAAACACAGAAAGACAGACACAGAGACAGTAAACACACATTCCGACAGACAGGCATGGTGAGAGAGTGATAAAAAAACACACAAAAAACTTGAATCAAACATACAAACACGCAAATACAGATTCAGTGACACGTAAACACTGATTCAAACACACAGGTACGGTGTGAGAGAGAAAAAAGCACACGCACAAACACACAGAGTCAGACACACAAATACACAGAGACAGGTAAACACACATTGGGACGCACAGGCACGGTGAGAGAGAGAGAGGGAGAGAGAGAGAGGGAGAGAGAGAGAAGAACACAAACACACAGAGTCAGACAGACAAAGACACAGTGACAGACAAAACACACATTCAGAAACACAGACAGGATGATGGAGAGACAAAACACACAAACACAGAGAGTCAGAAAGTGAAGTACACAAAGACAGACACAGAGAAAGGCAAACGAACAGTCAGACACACATTAAGGTCAGAGAGAAAAAGAAGAAAAAACACAAACAAACAGAGTCAGACACGTGCAAACACAAAGATAGACGCAAAGACAGACAAACCCAAACTCGGACATACAGGCACAGTGAGAGAGAGATAAAAGACACACAAGCACATAGACTCGAAGACAAAAACTCGCACAAGACACAAGACAGACACAAAAACAGGCAAACAAACACTCAGACTCAAACACATGCTGAAAAGAAAGAGACAAAAATACGCATGAGACCACAGAGTCAGACGAACAAAAACACAAGGAGACACACACGCATGGCGAGAAAGAGAAAAAACATGCACAAAGTCAGACTTACAGCCACAAAAAGACAGACACAGAGACAGGCAAAACACAGTCAGAGACACAATCACAGGACAAAGAGAAATAAAACACAAGAGCACACAGTGTCATACACACCAAAAACAAAGACAGAACAGAAACAGACAGACACCGTCACAAAAACAGGTACGGTGAGAGAGATAAAAACACACACAAAAGCAAAGAGTCTGACACAAAACACGCAAAGATAGACCCAGGAACAGAAAACACACAGTAAAAAACAAAGGCACAATGAGAGAGACACAAAAACAGACACAAAAACTCAATGTACAACAAACAAACATACAAAGACATACACAAATACAGGCAGACACAGAGTATAACACACAGGCACGGTGAGAGAGAGAGAGAAAAAACACAAACAAACAAATAGAGTCAGTCAAACAAACACGCAAAGACATACACAGAAACAGGCAAACACAGAGTTAGAAACTCGAATACAGTGAAAAAGAATGAAAACACACACAACAAGACATAGAGTCAGTCACAAACACAGACACAGATATAGGCGAACACACAGTCAGACAAATATGTAAGGTGAGAAAGAGAAAAACACACACAAACACACAGTGCGAAACAAACAAACACACAAAGATAGACACAGAGACAGGCAAACACATTTTGTATATATATATATATATATATATATATATATATATATATATATATATATATATATATATATATATATATATATATATACAGAGAGAGAGAGAGAGAGAGAGAGAGAGAGAGAGAGAAATATACAAACAGAGAGAGAGAAAGAGACAAAAAATTCAAACAAAACCACAGAGTCAGACACACAACCACATAAAGACAAATACAGAGAGAGACAAACACACAGTGAGAACACAAGCACGATAAGAGAGAGAGAAAGGGAAAACACAGAGTCAAGTACGCAAACACAAAAAGACAGACACAGAGACAGACAAACACACAATCAGACACATTATAACTGTGAGAGATAGACACAAAAATACACAAACACACAGAGTCAGAAGCATAAAGAAACAAAGACAGACAAACAGACAGGCAAATATACTCTCAGACAAACAGGCATAGTGAGACAAAGACAAAAACACACACAAAAACACAGAGTCAGACAGAAGAAAAATACAAAAGCAGACGCAGAGACAAGCAAACACAAAGCCAGACACACAAGCACGGTGGGGGAGAAACAACGACAATCAATCTGGGTCAGATATAAAAACAAACAAAGACAGAGATAGGAAACCACACAGTCATACACACAGGCACGTAGAGAGAGAGAGAGAGAGAGAGAGAGAGAGAGAGAGAGAGAGAGAGAAACGCAAACAAACACAGAAAGTCAGTCAAACAAACACACATTGAAAGACACGGAGATCGATAAAAACACAGTCGATCTCCGTGTGTCGAAATACACATAAACACATAGAGTCAGAGACGCAAACAAACAAAGATAGACACAGAGATAGAGAATACATAGTCAGACGCAGAGGTATGTTGAAAGAGAGATAGAAATATACAAAAACACACACAGTTAGACACACAAACACAGAAAGATAGACACAGAGACAGGAAAACAAATAGTCAGACACAAAGGCACGGAGAGAAAGAGACAAAAACAAGCCCAAACACACGGAGTCAAACAGACAAACACACAAAGGCAGACACAGAGACGGACAAACACAGAGTCAGACACACAGGTATGGTGACTAAGAGAGACTCAAAAACCCATGGAAACACACTACCGGACACAGAAACAAAAGAAGACAATCACAGCTACAGGTAAACACAGAGTCAAGTACACAGGCACGGTGAGAGAGGGAGAGGTACAAAAACGCACCCACACAAACACAAAGAATCAGGCCCACTAACACAAAAGGACTCGGACTAACATGCATGGTGAGAGAGAAACAAACACAAAGACATAATCCGACACACAGGCCTGGTGAGAGAGATAGAGAATAACACACACAGTAACACACAGAGCTAGACACACAAATACAGAATGACAAAGACAGTGGCAGGCAAACACACAATCAGACACACAGACACATTGACAGAGAGATAAAAACACACACGAATACACAGAGTCAGATAAGCAAATATGCAAAGACAGGCAAGCACACAGTCAGACCCACAGGCATGGTTAGAAAGACAGAAAAAGAACACATATATCAAACAGTTCGTGGTAACGAACTGTAGTAAGGAGCGACCCGGCTCAATAGTAACCAAAACTAAAAAATGGAATTTTGATACCAATAGCTACATAAAAAAAATTGCATTTTAATGCTGATTTCAAATATATAAGTTTCATCAAGTTTAGTCTTACCCATCAAAAGTCACGAGCCTGAGAAAATTTACCTTATTTTAGAAAATAGGGGGAAACACCCCCTAAAATTCATAGAATCTTAACGAAAATTCCACCTTCAGATTCAGCGTATCAGAGAACCCTACTGTATAAGTTTCAAGCTCCTATCTACAAAAATGTGGAATTTTGTATTTTTTGCCAGAAGGCAGATCACGGATGCGTGTTTATTTGTTTGTTTGTTTGTTTGTTTTTTCCCAGGAATGATCGTATTGACCCAGTTGTCCTAGAATGTTGCAAGTGGCTCATTCTAACGGAAATGAAAAGTTCTAGTGCCCTTTTTAAGTGACCAAAAAAATTAGAGGGCACCTAGGCCCCCTCCCACGATAATTATTTTCCCAAAGTCAACGGATCAAAATTCTGAGATAGCCATTTCATTCAACGTAGTCGAAAAACCTTATAACTATGTCTTTGGGGAAGACTTACTCCCCCAGAGTCCCCGTGGGAGGGGCCACAAGTTACAAACTTTGACCAGTGCTTACATATAATAATGGCTATTGGGAAGTGTACAGGCGTTTTCAGGAGGATTTTTTTGGTTGGGGGAGGGATTGAGAAGAGGGGGATATGCTGGGGGAGCTTTCCATCGAGGGATTTGTCATGGGGGAAGAAAATTTCCATGAAGGGAGCGCAGGATTTACTAGCATTGCTTAAAAAAAAAACAATGAAAAAAAAATATGAAAAAGTTTTTTTCAGCTGGAAGTAAGGATCAGCATTAAAACTTAAAACGGACAGAAATTATTACCCATATGAGGGGATCACCTCCTCTTAATACCTCGATCTTTACGCTAAAGTATTTTTAGTAATGTCAACTATTTATTCTACGGCTTTTGTGATTCAGGTGTCATTCTTAATGAATTGGTACAAAATTATATGTTTTACTAATAAAAAGATTCGTAAAAAATTAAAAGTTCTAGTTGCCTTTTTAATTAACCAAAAAACTGGAGGGCAACTAGGGTTCCTCCCCTGCTCTTTTTTATCAAAATCATTCGATCAAAATTATGAGAAAGCCCTTTAGCCAAAAAAAAAAATGCAAATTTCGTTTTAATTATTCCTCTGCGGAGAGCCAAAATCAAAACATGCATTGATTAAAAAACAAGTTTTTTCAACTGAAAGTAAGGAGCGACATTAAAACTTAAAACGAACAGAAATTACCTCGTATATGAAAGGGGCTGCTTCCTCATCAACGCCCCGTTCTTTACGCTAAAGTTTGTTACTGTTTTAAAAAGAAAAGTTGAGGGAAAGAGTCGAACTTTAGCCTAAAGAGTAGGGTGTTGATGAGGAAGCAGCCCCTTTCATATTCGAAGTAATTTCTGTTCGTTTTAAGTTTTAATGTCGCTTCTTACTTTCAGTTGAAAAAACTTTTTTTTTATTTAATAAACACACAAAGAGACTCAGACGAAGACAAATATACACTCAGATGCAAAGGCACAGCTAGAAAGAGAGAAAAAACACACACAGCTAGTCACACAAGCACACAAATACAGACACAGGCAAAGACACACTCAGACACACAGGCATGGTGAGAGAGACAAACCACACTCAAAAACACAGAGTCAGACAAAAAAAACACACAAAGACAGAGACAGGTAAACACACAGACAGGGCTTTCGGAGGTGTGGAATGAAGGATAAGGCCCAATGGGTGAAAAACGTTTCAGTATGGAAGGAAGTCTAGCCAACCCCAAATGACCAAGAAATCCAAGAGTGGCATGCCCATAAGGACCAAATCATGTCTTGTTCTAATCCCGACCTGAAGATCGCTGGGGGAGGAGGTTTATCTCAAACATGGGTTGAGTAAAGAGGATTTGAATAATTTGTTGTCAGTAAGAGGAGATATTTTGAATTTAGGTGAGAGAAGCAAATTTTTGGGAAAGTTTAGGCTGGCAGCTGGACCCAATTTTGACCTGTGTGTGGATGTGTGAATTAAATTTATTTCATTTTGTATCCGAGTGTGAAGAGCTGTCTGAAGTGCAGAAGGAATGTATTGGACGAAAGTTTGGGAGCGAATGTTGGCTAACTGAGTGTATGGCTGAGAGGAAAGCATGTGCTATTAAACAGTTGTACAAGTTTCTTCGCTTAGAGATCAAACATAGGGAGTCATGTTTGAGTAGATAGCTTGTTAGTTGTATTGTTGTTGTATTTTGTTCTGTTCTTCTGTTGTTCTTTTTATTATTCTTTTATTTATATTATCTAAAGTTGTATTTTGTTCCTGAGTTTTGTTTGCAGACTTTATTTTGTGTTGCAATGGCCCACATGCTTCTTTGCAATAAATCTTATCTTATCATAAACCCAGACACAAAATACAGGGTCAGACACACAAACACACACACACACAAACACACACACACACACAAAAGTATGATGAGAGAGGTAGAAAACACATACAGACATACAGAGTCAGACACGCAAACACACAAAGACACACACACAGACAGATAAACACATTGTCAGACACACAGGTACGGTGAGAGAGAGAGAGAGAGAGAGAGAGAGAGAGAGAGAGAGAGAGAGAGAGAGAGAGAGAGAGAGAGAGAGAGAGAGACAAAAACTTACTCAGAAACACATCAGCGGATTCATCCCTCTTCTTATATGCTACTAGGTTAAGTTAACCTAATAGAGGTTAAGAATATAAGAAGCAGGCTGAATCCACTGACTCTCTATGGTTGTATCTGCGTTTTAGTCACTCTCTCACTTGTGTGTCTGACTGTGCGTTTCTCTGTCTCTGTTTGTTTGTGTGTCGGACTCGGTGTGTTTGTATGTTTGTTTTTGTCCCTCTTTCACCGTGCTTGTGTGTCTGACTGTTTTTAGGGTGTCTCTGTGTTTGATCTTGTGCAGTTTATTGTCTTAATCTGTGTGTTTGTGTGGGTTTTTGTCACCCTCTCTCTCACCATGCCTGTGTGTCCGAGTGTGTGTTTGCCCGTTTCTGTGTCTGTCTTTGCCTGTTAGTGTGTCTAAATTTGTGTGTTTGTGTGTGTTTTTCTCTCTCTCACTGCACCTTTGTGCCATGTTCTAGCTTTAATAGAGACTTTGCTGGGTCTCTGTTAAAGCCCCAAAGACGTAGTTTCCTGCTCTTTGAACAACATTAAACAAAATAGCTATCTCGAAATTTCGATTGGAAGTGTTTGGGGAAATGATGGACAGTGGGGGGTAGCCCTATTTGAAGTTTCTACGACAACAAATGACCATCTTAAAATTTCTACTTGAGAAAATACAACACGCGTGTGGGAAGGGGCTATCCTCCGATCATTTGCCTCTTATAAACGGCACTAGAATTTCTGATTGCTAATCCAATGAGCCCCCTACAAATCTTATACCACCACTCTTCCCATTTAAACCTTATATGACCTCTTGGCATAACTTACAACCCTTAGTCTGAGGACTGTTGGGGGGGAGGGAGAGGTCTCAACCTCAAAGACGTAATTTCCTGCTCTTCAAACAACATCAAACAACATAGCTATTTCGAAATTTTAATTGGAAGTGTTTGGGGAAATGACGGGTAGTGGTGGGGCGGGGATGGCTGCTCTCCAATCACTTTCGACTATTAAAAAGGGTACTTGCCTTTTCAATTTCCAATGAAATTAGCCCTATTCTAAGTTTCTACCACAACAAATGACTATCTTAAAAACAGTACTAGAATTCCTTATTTCTAATCCAATGAGCCCCCTCCAAATTTTTACCACCAATCTTTCCATTTAAACCCTATGCCCTGAAATCCTTCCATTTAAACCCTATGCTAACTAACAACCCTTGCCCTGAGAACTATAGATGGGGTGGCTTTCATCTTCAATTAATGGACCTTTCTACTACGCTAAACAAAATAGCTATCTCAGAATTTTGATTGGATGTTTTTGAGAAATAATTGGCGTAAGAGATGGGGCAGATGTCCTGCAATCACTATTAGCTATAGAAAGGGTACTAGCCCTCTCAATTTCCAATCGAATGAACTCTTTTTGAAGTCTTTACGACAACTCCTTCTATATGAAGTGCCCTGGTTTAAAACCAAAAGCAAACTAAAAAATTAACATCACTCTTTAGTTAAGCAGTGCTATTGCGCCGCCTATGATAAAGTTCAAATAAGCATCTCTTTCTCATTGACATTACATGAAAGCAATGAACGAATTACCTAACTTACAGGCCTTACCTGAGGACTGTGGGTAGGCTGACAATCCCAAAGGCATTATTACTAGGCCTTTCAATAATGCTAAACAAAATAGGTCTCTCAAAATTTCGATTGTATGGTTTGGGGATTGATATACTTATGCAGGAGTGACTAGCTGTCCTTCATTCAATTTTAACTCTTAAAAAGGGCACTAAATCCTCCGACTTCCAATTGAATGAGCCCCATCCGATCTGAAGTTGATGCGACCATCATTTCAGTAAAAACTTTATATAGGACATAACTTACAACCCTTGTCCCTAGGATTTGGAGGGTATTGTCAACCCCAAAGCCATTATTGTACGCTTTTTGACTAATTTGAACAAAATGGCTGTCTCACAATTTTAATTGGATTTATTTGAGGAAAACAGGGGGCCAGGGTTGGGGGGAACTATTTGCCCTGTTTCAATTTTGACTCTTTAAAGGGAAATAGAACTATGCACTCCAGTCAAATGAACTTCCTTTAAAGTTCACACAACCCCCTTCCCCTACAGAAAGCATATATGCCCCGGGGTATTACCTAAAGCCCTGGTTCCCAGACTCCGGGGTGTTGTGTCAACACCAAAGGCCTAGTTATGAGACCTAGGGATTGCTTTTTATCAAATGACTATCTCAACATTTTTATCAGAGGCGTTTGTGGAAAGTAGACCACGAAGGGGGAGGGGATAGTTGCTCTCTGATCATTTTGATTCTCAAAAAAGGCAGAAGAATTTTTTATTTCCAATCCAATGAGCCCCCTCTAAGGTTTATACAACCACTGATGAGGCTTCCTGTCTCTTTTCTTTCTTTTTACAGATTAATGACCTGTTTTCCCTTTCGTTATTCAAATTGCTTAGATTTGCCTATAATATAATTTTCAATTATAAGTTAAGTCCTGTTGCTAGGCCAGTGGTGTTGCAATAAGTAAAGTTTTGGGCTAAATTACATTTCTGTCTTTCTGGACTTGACAATTGATAGTAAATGGTATTCTAAAAGTGTTTGGTTCTAAACCCCTCATTTATAGGGTTGGCCAGGGTAAGTCTAAGGTCCAACCCTGCCCGACGTTCTTCGTACAAAAGTGGTGATTTTGGTTTTAGTTTATTTTGAGAGTCTGTCTAGAGACTCTTTTTAGAGATCCTGTCATCATAGGCAGCGCAACAGGGCAGCCTAAAAGAGTGATGTGGGCACAATATCTATTTGTCTTTATTTGTCTTTTTTTTTGTTTAAGCCAGGACACTTCGTATCGAAGGTGTCGTCGTAGAAAATGCGAAAAGGGCTAACCCCCCTCTGACGCCCACCATTTCCCAAAATACATTCAATCAACATTTTGAGATAGTCATTTTGTTCAACATAGTTGAAGATCTGGGAATTATGTCTTCGAGGATGACACCCCCCCCCACACCCCTTAGGGCAAGGGTTTTAAGTTATGCCCTGGGGATATTTGAGTCCCCAGGGCATAAGAGGTGAAATATGCCCCGGGACATAAAAAAAGGGTGATCGTATAAGCTTCGGAAGGGGCTCACAGGATCGGTAATCAAAATATCTAGTGCCCTCTTTAAGATTAAGAGTGATCGCAGGGTGGTTACTCTCCCCCAACGCCTCGTATTTTCCCGAAATGCATCTAACACAATTTATGAGATGGCCATTTGCTGCCGTAAAAACCTCTAAAAGGGCTTATTTGATTGGAAATTGAAAGGACTATCTCAAACTTTTTGATTAGATATGTTTTGGGAATAGATGGACGTTGGGGGGGGGGAATTGAAGGAATAGATTTTGCCCTTCAATTATTTTGACTAATAAAAAGGGCAGACTAGCGTGGCCCATAGGTGGTCTTTTATCTTACGGGGTGAGGTGTTGGAGCTTCATGTCTGTGATTATATAAATGACTTTAGATATATTTAAGATTATATTCCTTGAACCTCGGCAGGGTAGGAAAAGAGTTGCGAGAAATACCGTCATTAGCATGTCGATAGGTGGGTCTGTTTACCCTCAAAAGAGATAGCTAGAGACATTTGTGGTGATCCAGGTTTTGGCATCCATGGCCCATAGTTTGGCCCTTTGGATCGTTCGATTGCGTTACCATACCTAACGAAATCGCCAGTGACGCTGGTGTGGCGTAAGAGAGATCAAGTAGCTAGTTGTCCCAAGGAAACCAATAAGAACAACTACCCTTTCTTTTTAAGCGCTATATGCCCCCGGGGCATAATTTGCAACCCATACCCTGGGGTCTGGGGGGGGGTGTCATCTTGAAATACGCAATTACTGGACTTTTCAACTACGCTGAACAAAATGACTACTATCTCGAAGTTTTAGTGGATGTTTTTGGGAGAATGATGGTTGTGATGGGAGGGGGGAAAGCTTCCCTCCGGTCATTTCTACTCTTAAAAAGAGCACTTTAACTTCTGATTAACAATCCAATAATCCTCCTCTGAAGCTTACGCAACCACCATTTATATAAAAACCTAATATTGGCAGTGGGGGCAGGTCTCCCTAAAAGATATAATTTCTAGACCTTTTAACTACGATGAACAAAATGGTTATCTTAAAATTGTGATTAGATATCTTTGGGGGAATGATGGGTGTCAGGGGGAGGGGTAGCTGCTCTCATATAATAACAAATTGTGATTAAAGTCTGCTTTTGATCACCTTTTTCTAGGAAATAGATTTACTTATCTGTCTCTGTGTACTTAAATAATAATAAGTCTATATTCAAAAACAAAAAAATTGTGACTTGAAATTTTGATAATTAACATCCCCTCCGCTTTCCAAGGAAAATGTCCTCAATCATCGAAGGAGTTTTGCGGTATCACAAATGCCGCAAAACATTTCAATCAGTCAAAAAACCATAAGAGAAGTATAAAAAAAACACACATTTTTGTACTTCTACTCTTCAATGCCGTTTGTTTTGTGTGACATAAAATGTTTTTCGCAGTCGAATTGTTCATAATGGAAATAAGTGTTTACAAGTTCTTTATATAAGATAGCGCAGCCAAATAAGCCAAAAATATAATACATAAAATAATATACATAATATACTAAAAATAGTAACACTTATAATAATAATAATAATAATAGTATAGTAATACTATACTAGTAAATACTAGTACTATAATACTAGTAATACTAATACTAGTAATACTATAATACTAAAAATATAATACATAATACATTAAAAAATCCTAACGAAAGTATACCAGCGTTGGTGCGCTCTGAAGAAGCACAACTTCCACTATTATTTCCAAAAATAAGAATAAAAAACTGACATACTGTTATAAATAGAGAGTTGGAAAATAGAAAGTTTTCCAACGAAGTTTAGCCGAGTGGCTAGCACGATAGACTTGAAATCCTTTGTCCACCAGAACAGGGGTTCAAGTCCTGGTGTCGCTAATATTTTGTCATGAACGAGGGTCAGTTGCGTGACTCTGTAATCTCAGCCAGAATCAACTCAGCTCTAAATGGGTACCTGGGGAAATCTGGGGAATGTAAACAGGAAGGATCTGCGAAATCACAGAACAGCTGACCCCCAACTCCCCATTGCGCTTCCTTGCTTAAAGATCATGAAATGGAGATCAGCACCGTCGGTAGGGACTATGATTCTTTTTTTTAGTAAGGTAGAAAAGATAGTTTTTTTTAGCTTATCGGTAAGGTGATTTTTGTTGATAAAAACAATAACATTTTTCACTTTTTTTAGAAAGGCAGTTTTAGCCATGTGACAAAAAACTGTTTATAGCAATGTTGTAATTTTTGTTCAAGTAGGACAAAACATAAATTTGCTACCCCGTCGTTACAAACCAAATCCACTGTACGGCTAGACAATTTAACCATGGTAATTACAAATTTTCGTGTTACCTATCATAACATTAGAAATTCTACATCAGACCAAAAAAATAGGGAAATATCCCTCACGTTATTTTTTTAACTATAACCCAGGATGGATTGTGGGTAAAAGTTTTTTTTTTCAGGTATCAGAGACGTGGCAAAATAATTTAAGTGTTTTTTTTTACCACTATTTAAAAATAATTTCTCAATTTTTTCAATTGTTTTACAGGCATTTTCGAGACCGGAACAATTTTTTTCGGAAATCCTCTTGCAAATCTCCCAAGTAAAGTTGCAAAATAAATTTATGATTTTTCTCTGCAGACATGCTTGATATGGAATGTAGCCCTCCTTGTTTGGCATGATTTATTTGGAAAGCTATTCCATGATGCCTAACCCAGATGCCTCTCTAGTCCTAGAGTGCTAGGTCTCCTGCTATGATTCTCTTCACCGCTAAGCCTAATGTCCGATGTCCGACAGGGATGTTTCCAAATTTTAATCTATATAAACAAAAAATTTCCTCATTAAGACATAGAAACAGGTTTGGAACAAGCCCAAACTGTCATTTGTGTACGAACAGTCATTTGTATACGAACAGTCATTTGTGAATGAACAGTCATTGGCGTAGATTTTGATCTCTTACTCCTCCTAAAAAGGCAAAAGCTTACAGAAAGTATATCATTTTTTTCAATATTGGCTAGAATATGATTTTCCTCAAAAGTTGCCCTGCCCCGAATGAGTTAGATCCACCCAAAAGCACAGTTAACTCTCCTGAGTGAAATTTTAGTAGGATTTGTGGGCACAGTAGAGGTCAAAGACTTTCATAATCACCAGCAATATACAATCGAGCGGAATCAGTGCTTGACTAAAACACATATTCAAGTGTCTGAGTGATAAGGGGGGATGAGGGAGTGTCGGCTAATGTCAAATTGATATTAAGTATCCCAATAAAATTGTTTGATATTGACTTTCAAAAACTTGGATTCCTCCTAACCTTATCAATAGGAAATTTATTACGTTAAAAATTCTCAAACTTCTAACAGATGCTCAAGTCATATGTCCATTTGATTTCCAGCCAAACACACAACAAGTGATCACATGCAACGTGACACACAAAATTACAAACTTTTTTTTTTTCTCTGGAATTTCGTTATCACTGCAAATTGTGATAAGAATAATGGTATAAAAACAAACATACTTGGGGGGAATCTTCAGAATGCCTGTAGAGAACAGTGTCTCAATACAGGATGAAGAACTATGCATTTATATTCTTAGGCCTTGTCGCCTCTAAGTAAATTTGCGTTTCTTTGTTTTTGTATGTCTTATTTAGCCCCCTCTTTATTTTCAGTGGGTTACAGCAGGGTAAGCCGCACGGCAACTTTCTGTTTTCAGCAGCAACTAAAATCTTTCACTATGAATTCTCGAACATATATGAATTTTATGTCATTATGACAGTCCTTGATACGTGGTTAAATTCTGACTAAACCTTTATAATAAAGCTAAATGTAGGGGGTTCTAATACCCTCTTTTTCTGCCCCTTTTTTTGGCAAATTTCTTCAATATATCCATCTTCAGATTAATCTTCAGGTTAAATGCATCAACCTGTTTAAAGCACCTGCTAGATCTTTCTCTGCTAAACCAACTTCACAATCTCTCTGTTTATACTTATTAATAAATTTCAACATACTAATCCCACTTCCTGAACAGTAACATCTTTTTTGCGACTTTCATTTGAATATGCTAGTTCGCCCTGGCAGGGAGTTGTCTTCTCCGGAATCAATCTGCTTGGAAAGAAGCTGCGCGATACAGGTTTTAGACCAGGTACAGATCTAGATAAAAATATAGAGGGGGGGGCAATGTGACTAGGGTGCCAATAAGGAAAATAGTGTGGAGGGAATATTACAAGGACGCCAATAATTGACCAAATTGACAATTTGTTTTTGAAAAGAGGGTAAGACAGAAAAAAGGAAAGAGGGCTCTAGAAAGTCCCCCCCGGATCCTCCAGCGTTTTAGACATCAATTTTTAAAGAAGTAAAGTCCCTTATTTCCATACGATAGATAAAATAAAAACTTCAAAATTCAATTCAAAACACGAATTCGCTCCCTCTTAAAAAATAAATATGTTCATCAAAAATTATTTTCATCTTTGTCATTGACATCCATTCTTACCTTCGAGGCACTCTCTCTGATTTTCTAACTTCCTTGCTACACCATTGGATGGTGTAGTTTCTTTACACCATTACACCGTTCTTTTACACCATTGGATGCTAAAAAGCAGACAGATAAATGCAATGATTCAATTACTTGCTTAGAGACAAGATGAACATTACCCGATGGCTGAATTTATGCTATTACTATCTTTAATAATTGTTTTACTAGCAAATGAGCCCCACCCCTTGATGGCCCTGTGTGTAGCCCTAATTAATATACCTCTCTGTTGTTTTACATTTTCTGATACTCCTTTTCTTAGCGAACTGTTTATTTGACCCTTTAAAACCATTATTTCTATAGGCCTATCTGATATATAAACGAATCTCACACATGTTAGATATTTAATATTATTTAAAAAAAATTCGAATGGGGATAGCAATGGCGGTAAATCTGATAACGGGAATAATCTAAGCATACTGTACATTATAAAGTAATAATTTTGTTATAAAAATTTGCAAAAAAAATTCTTTGGACCAATACATTACGTTTTTAATTTAGTTTTATACAAACCTATATCATAACACTATTTATGGGGCCACTAGAGAAGAGGGTGGGATATAGGCTACAATTTCAAGTGAAAAGATTATCTTTTTTGTAAAGAGCAGATTTCAAGGCATCTAGAAGTGTGTCTACCTTCTTCCTATGTCAGTAATAGAATCATGGATATATTTTATAATTTCTATCCACAACATTAGCCTATTATAATTAAAAATATAATTTTCACATAAAAAATAATTCTGTTAAAGAATTACTCTTCCCTACATCAAACAGTTCGTCGTAACGAACTGTAGTAAGGAGTGACACGGCTCAAAAGAAACCGAAAATCTAAAAAAAAAGAATTTTTATAAAAATAGTTACTTCAAAAGAATCGCATTTTAATGCTGATTTAAATATATAAGTCTCATTAAGTCTAGACGTGCCCATCAACAGTTACGAGCCTGAGAAAATTTGTCTTATTTTCGAAAATAGGGGGAAAACCCCTTAAAAGTCATAGAATCTGAACAAAAATCACATCATCAGATTCAGCGTATCAGAGAACCCTACATTAGAAGTTTCAAGCTCCTATCTACAAAAACGTGGGATTTTGCATTTTTTGCCACAAGACTAATCACGGATGTGTGTTTATTTGCTGGTTTTTTTTTTTCAGGGATGATTGTATAAACCTACTGGCCCTAGAATGCCGTGTGAGGGTTCATTCTAACGTAAATTAAAAGTTCTAGTGCCCTTTTTAAGTGACCAAAAAATTGGAGAGCACCTAGGCCCCCTCCTACGCTTATTTTTTTCCCAAAGTCACCGGATCAAAATTCTGAGATAGCCATTTTATTTAGCATAGTCGAAAAATTTAATAACTGTGTCCTTGGGGACGAATTACTCTCCCACAGTCCCCTTGGGAGGGGCTACAAGTTACAAACTTTCACTAGTGTTTACACGTAGTAATGGTTATTGGGAAGCGTACAGACACTTTCAGAGGGATATTTTCGTTGAAAGGGAAGGGGTTATGCGGGAGGAACTTTCCATGTAGGAATTTGTCATAGGGGAAGAAAATTTCCATGAAGGCGGTGCAGTATTTCAGAACAATGAAAAAATAAATATGGAAAAGCTCTTTCAACCGAAAGTAAGGAGCAGCATTAAAATTTAAAACGAACAGAAATTATTACGCTTATGAGGGGTTCACCTCCTCCTTATACCTCACTATTTACGCTAAAGTAATTTTATTAATTTCAACTATTTATTCTACGGCCTTTGTGATCCAGAGGTTATTCTTAAGGAACTGGTACAAAATTTAAGCTTTAGTGTAAAGAGCGAGGTATTGACGAGGGGGTGAAACCCTCGTATACGTAATAAAATCATACGAATATAGAAGTTCGTTATGTAAGTTAATTTGTAAGTTATGTATATTTTTACCAATAAAAACGTTCGTATAAAATTAAAAGTTCTAGCTGCCTTTTTAACTAACCAAAAAATTGGAAGGTAGCTAGGCGTACTCCCCTGATCCTTTTTTCTCAAAATCGTCCGATCAAAACTATGAAAAAGCCATTTAGCCATAAAAATAAATTAATTCACATTTCTTTTTTGGTTATTCATGTGTGGAGAGCCAAAATCAAAACATATGTTAATTAAAAAAATTTCAGAAATTAAATTAAAAAAACAAGTTTTTTAAACTGAAAGTAAGGAGCGATTAAAACTTAAAACGTACAGAAATTACTCCGTATATGAAAGGCGATGTTCCCTCCTCAATGCCCCGCTCTTTACGCCAAAGCTTATAACTGTTTTAAAACTTAGAGTTGAGAGAAAGAGTCAAACTTTAGCGTAAAGAGTGGGGCGTTGAGGATGGAACAGCCCCTTTCATATACGGAATAATTTCTGTTCGTTTTAAGTTTTAATATCGATCCTTACTTTCAGTTTAGAAAACTAGTTTTTTTTTATTTAGTCTTCTTTTATGTCGATGTTGGCTTTTATCGTATACAAACTTGATGCTGTTCTGCTTCTTTCTTCTTTTTACTAAATTAATGAATCTTGTTTTTTTTTTTATTTTGTGTGTATTTCTTATTTATTGCTTGCCTGCAAAAGGGAGCTATTGTACGGGTTATCTGAGCATTATTCGAGCAGCCACACCTGATGCCGACATGAGAAATTGAGGCCCCTTTTACTTTTTTTATGGGTTTCAGGTCTCCTCACTTAAATAATCCTTGCTTTTTTGTAAGATATCATTATAGTTAATAATATATATATATATATATATATATATATATATATATATATATATATATATATATGTATATATATATATATATATATATATATATATATATATATATATATATATATATATATATATATATATATATATATATATATGTATATATATATATATATATATATATATATATATATATATATATATATATATAAAGTTCAATTGTTTTTTTTTATTTAAAACAACATTAAAACATCTGAACACAATTTTTAAAATACCCTATATTTACATAACCTAAACTACATTATTTAGCTTCTCATTATAGCCAAAGATATGGCTTTCAATATCGGAAAACAAGTCACAAGATGATTTCTGGTTAGTCTGATTTCTGTTAAACAGTAAACGAATTGTTCTATGCCTGATAGAACAGCTTTTAATTGTAGAATATTATATAGAATGGCAATTAGAGAATAGTGGCTAATGTAAATAACAGTGTAAATTTAACTAGATATATGAAGCCACGGCTAAGGGCTTATGTTTTTATCTATTTTGCTATTCCATTTTCTATTATTCTATTTTGCTATTCCTTTTCCACACTCATTCCAAATTAAAAGTTTGCTGCATTGTCGAATCGGGAGCACTTATGGGGTTGTACTCCCACAATCTATTTCTTTTAGTCTGTTTCATTCTTATTTTCAAATCACCTTATTTTTTGGTTGTTTTCAACCCATCGCATTCTAAAAATAATTTTTCATCGTGCTTCATTGACATGTGTTTATCTTATCACATTTCCAAAAATACTGCAGCAGAGAGGTTTCAGCCGAAGGGCTACCGACTTTCAGAGACTACGTACACTAGGAGGCAGAGTCCTTTCATGGCAAATGTGTGCCGAATGGGGATTGTATCACACGAGGCGTAACTATGTAACACATTGAGATCTAAGTGATAGAGTGCAGGGGCAAGCCCAGGGGGAGGGGGGAATAAGGGAATACATCCCCTAGGAATTTGAAAAATTTCTCCTGTAGGGTTGACGTTCATATAAATATTGAGTAATCTTATAGATCAAAAGGATAATGTACCCTGTAAATCCTACTGTGATGAATATAAGAACTGAATGATTTATTATTTTTTAAAATAAAATTGAAAGCATAAGTATCTTAAAAGCTAACTGAACTAACTGAACCGTTTATGTCGAGGTGTCAAGCAGGGAGGGGTTTTACCACTTAGTATATTCAAAATGTGCATTTCTGGTATTTTAGATGAAATTGGATCAAATTATTTTATTGGACTCTCAGATGTTTCTTATCTTGCTTATGCAGATGACCTTTCACTTTTGTGTAAAAATAAGCAAGGTCTCTCGTTTATGGTCTCAAAAGTTTCACGTCTATTTTCTAACATTGGTCTTTCTCTTAATGTTGAGAAATGTGAATTTCTAGTTTTTAATGGTCCGACTTCCTCTAATACTCCCTTAGCTTGTCGCGGTTTTTCAATACCCTTTGTTTCCACCTTTCGGTGGTTGGGTATTACTGTTACGAATTCAATTTCTTGCCTACGGCAGTGCACTGTTCGTGATGTTCAAAAGAAAATTCAAACGGGCTATTCTAAGATAGTTGCTAATCGAGGAAAATATAATAGACGTGCACTCGGTAGACTATATGCTACATTTTGTGATCATTCTGTCCTTTATCTTTCTGGTCTTTATCCCCTTCTAAAGAAAAAAGATGTTAATCAGATTCGGATTTTTTATTTCAGATATTGTAAATTTTTACTTTGTCTCCCCCCTTGGTATAGCAATAGGAAGATAATTCGTAAGTTTGATGTCCCTGATATAAGTGCAAAGTTGGCCCTCATGTATGGAAGGTTGTCGGAATCAGCTTTTTATCGTTTATCGCCTCATCATCCTTTGGTCCGTCTGTTCGGTTAATCTCATTGTAGCGTAATGTTTTTTTCTATTTGTAGTGTATTTTACTTGTAGTGTATTTCATTTTTTTTTCTTTTTGTTACTCCACAAGTGCCATAACTTGTTATGATGTGGGTTAAAAATAAAATTATTATTATTATTATTATTATTATTATGGGTGTAACTCCCATTATTACTGGGATAATGGTTAGAGTATAACCATTAATAAAGTTCGCCGTTTCGTATTGAAGATGGTTTGTCGTTATCGGTAGCGAAGGATTTTGTGGGTCATCCATTTAAGCCGCTGCGGAGTAGCAAATATATTCGGTTAAGTGATATTGAAATGCCTGGGCAATCTGAGTCTTTGACTGTGGCTCAGTGGAATTGTCATCTGAATTCTAGCCACCTTGAGGTCGCCCGTCTGCTAGATCTTTATAAAAATAAGGTAGAAATATTAGGGATTTGCGAGTCGTTCGTAACTGAAGACACTTTCCTCTCGTCACATTTTTTTCCAGGCTATAAACTTGTATCAAAATCAAGGAGTTCAATGAGAGGAGGAGGTTTGACTTTTCTGCTAGCAAATTCTTTGGATTATGTAATTCGAGATGATTTAACTCTGTGGAATGAAGGTAAGCTCGAAACTTTATCAATAGAAATAGAGTTAGAGAAAAATAGAAAGTTCATCATTTCTTTGGTTTACCGGCCGCCCAGCGCAAACCCAGATGATTTTTTTGGAGAATTCGACGGATTTCTTCAAAGAATGTCAAGTACTAAACTCCAATGTATTTTTTTAGGCGATTTTAACTTTGATCTTTTAAATCTAGAAGGAGTAAACCTTGATTTTTTTTAACCTTATGCTTTCACATAACCTTTATCCCGCAGTTTCAATCCCAACTAGATAACAGATCATTCGGCAACCCTGATTGACAATATCTTCCTTTCTTCGGATGCAATTGTGGAGTGCTGTGCTGACGTTGTCTTACACCCTGGGTCGGACCATCTACCATTACTTTGCACCATTAAAAGATTTGGCTGTAAACATAAAACCACTACTAAGTTTCAATTCAGAATGATGAAAGTTGAAAATCTCAGGAAATTTATAGAAGAAATCAGCACAGTATCATGGCAAGAAGTCATGGCGAAGAAAGAAGACCCCTCGACTGCTTTTGATAAATTTATGAGTATTTTGTCTCCCATCTATGATCAGTGTTGCCCATTAAAAACTGCAACTAAGAAGAAAAACCAACCGCGGAAGCCATGGATTACGGAAGAGATACTGGAAATGATGAAGAAGAGAGACCAACTATTCTCAGATTATCTCAATTGTGAGAGTGATGACAGTTGGGAAGAGTACAGAAAGGCAAGAAATAGGGTGAATTCTGCACGTCGAGCTGCAATGAGGGAGTATTTCGGAGAGAAATTAAAATCGCAGAAAGGAGACATTAGAGGGACCTGGCTGACTATTAAAAGCGTTCTCGGCAATGGTAAGGATTCAGCATCAACTGAACAGTTAGCCATAGGTGAAAGAACTGTGAGTGGGAGGCAAGAAGTTAGTGAAGAGTTTTGTAAGTTTTTTTTTACCAAAATAGGATCGCAAATAAAGCAAGAGGCAAAAGATCAAAGCGGACAGCTAGATACTGAGGAGTTTGACGATAACCGTGGTCTTCATCACTCATTTTACTTTACCGAATGTACTATGGATGACATTACCCAAGCAGTGAAATCGATCAAATCTAATGCAGCTGGTGTTGATGGCCTAAACATTAAAGCATTTAAAGCAGTTGCTGCGTATCTCTTACCTGTGATATTATATCTAGTCAATTTATCTATTCAAAAAGGTGTGTTTCCTGACGAACTAAAGCGGGCAAAAGTTATACCCCTCCATAAAGGAGGCGATAAAAGAGATATTTTGAACTGGAGACCAATATCCATTCTACCGCTCGTCTCAAAAATTTATGAAAAAGTAGTGTATAAGAAAATATACGAGTACATGAATTCGCTTGGGTTTTTGTCAGATTCGCAGTTTGGTTTTAGAAAAGGTCATTCTACAGTGCATGCCGTTCATCACCTTTTAGATTGTGTAAATAGTGCGTTAGAAAATAATTTGATCCCTCTAACTTTTTTATTGATTTGAAGAAGGCGTTTGACACTGTGGATTTTGAAGTTCTACTGAAAAGACTGCGGAACCTTGGAATTAAAGATACAGCATTAAGCTGGTTTCGGTCTTATCTGTGTGGAAGATCAATGAAGGTGGTGATGAGTGATATATCTAGTGCAGCTATGCCTATAAACTGTGGTGTTCCCCAAGGATCAGTCCTTGGCCCGTTACTCTTCTTGGTATATGTGGATACTCTTCGATTTTATCTAAATGATTCAGTTTTAACCTCTTTCGCCGATGATACAGCTATCACAGTGTTTGCCCGGACTTCAAAAGAGGTTGTGCAAAAAGCGAACCACGTCCTTAGTCGGCTTCATGTTTTTACAGCTCTAAGCTCACTTTCAGTAAATCCAAGAAAAACAAATTTTATAGTGTTTAGTAGAACTGGTGTACCTGAACTTCTTGAAAATGTGCTTTATAATGGTGTTGGCATAACACAGGTTTTTTTTGTAAATATCTCGGATTTTATATTGATTGTAATTTGTCTTGGAAGAAGCATGGTGAAATAGTGTCGGCAAAAGCAGCTAGAGGATTGGGAGTGATGTGGAGGCTGAAAAAAGTGTTCCCGGTAGCAGTTGTCAAATTGTTATACAGTGCTATTGTGCACCCCTACATCACGTACGGTTGTTCTGTTTGGGCAAGCAATTTCGTGATGAATTATAAAAGAACTCAAATAATACAAAACAAAGCACTGCGTCTGATAGGAGAATTTCAAAACTGTCAGAATACTGCGGAGTGTTTTAGAATGAACGATATTTTGAACATAGGCGAGCTACACAATTACCAGCTAGCGATTTTTGTTTTTCAAAGTGTAAATAAGGTAAACCCTGAGTACTTTCATGATTTTTTTAAAACTAACTCGTTTTATCACCCTTATTTTACCCGAAATTCGGAGGATTTGACTCACGAGAGAAGAAATACAACGAGAGCAGGATTTGTTCTCAGGAACATAGGTGTCAGCGTCTGGAATGACCTTCCAGAATTGGTCAGAGCGGCAGTAAGTCTAGCATCATTCAAGAGAATGGTTAAATTCCATTTTTTAAAAAGGAGAGAAGTGTGATAAGAGGAAAGAGTATTTATTTATTTAGTATTTAATATTAATTATTTAGTTTTTTTACCCCCCCCCCCCCAAGGATTTTTTTCTTCAAAATCATTTGAGGAAATGATTTAGGAGATCATGGTGGTTAGAATTGCGGCCACAGTCAGGACTCTTCTGTCTTAAGAGTGGCCGTTAATGGTAAATTCTTTGTTTCATTTATACGTTTTGGATGAAAATAAAAAATGTCTATGTCTATGTCTATGTCTAAGTAATGTATGCACAACAAGTAGGTAATGTTTGACGATCTCCACATGGAAATTTTTGTTATGTGAAAATGCGGTTAGGAACAATGCTATGCTGCTGCCAAGTAAGCCACGTGCTGTTAAAACCTCGGACTCCTTCGTTGAATTTAAATTAAATCAAGCGAGTGCTTTTTCAGTGTTTATATAGAAGTCTACACCCCTGTTTGTTAATTAGTAGCTCATCATTTAAAAATTGCAAATAACAAATTATAGACGTTTTTAATAAGAAAAAATTGGTTGATAGCAGACCTTGGTTGATACAAACCTTAATTGGAATCGGAAGCAATTAAAATACTCAAGGGGGCAAGTTTATCCCTTGACAGGCCACTATAAGAACGAATACCAGGAAAAATTTCCAACGCTTCCCATGTGATCTCTAGGTCAGACTCTTGACAAAAAATTGTTTTTGCATGATTTATTCAAAGTTGTCAATTTTAGACCACGTTGTAAAAATAGAGCATTAGCCTCAATTATATAAAAAAAAGTATATAAAAAAGGAGCACTTTCACTTGGTATGAAAGGCTTTAAAACAATTGCTTTTGGCAGTAAGGCACAGTGGAAGGTCACATTTTTCACATTCAAAGGTGGTATGTCCTGACTTGCACTCTTTGCAGCGGCTTTGCTTGTCAGTCTTTTTTGGCCAGTGATCAAGTCCATCGGCTTGAGCAGATATTGCCGGTTGGATTCGGTTGTGACTTCGAATGGGGCTGAGACTTGCTTCGACATCTGTGGATGGTCTACCACGTTTAAGTTGGGGCATCACATACGCCGAGGCATACAACAATGCAGCAACTTCAGACCTGAAGGTTCTCAAGATCATCGGTTCGTCTCTCCTTAAAGTCAGCACTTTGACGTCTGACCTGAAAAGAAGCCAGCTATTGCAGACTGCTGTGTCAATAAGCCACCAGAAGATTCGCATATATCATTTTCGTGTCCGAAGATGAGTTCGGCATATCTCCACCAGCATGTCCGCTAAATCTACGCCACCCATATGAGGGTTGAACTCATAAACAATGGCTGGCCTTGGCATTTCAACCCTGGATTTATCCTTGACGTTCCAGCGTCTGCACGTATCCTGTGGTGTTATTCCTGCATACGTCGAAGCCAAGCAAACCGTGTTGTTATCTAACCATTTCACTTCAATAGCACCGGAATGAATGTCAGTCCTGTAATCTGAAGTTCCTCTCTCTCGTTTATTCATTTCACTATCTGTGAGGAGCGGGCAGCCCCTCAGTCGTGCTTTTTTCAACGTACCAATACAAGGGAATCTTTTTATTTTGAGCAAACTCATTAGTTTCAAGCTTGAAAACCGGTTGTCAAAATAAATCTTGTAGTTCATTTTCTCTGGCAAGGCACTTATCAGACATAAAACTATGTTGCCTCCGACTCCAAGATCTGGCTCTGTGTCATCTTCAACAAGAGTGCCCTTCCCTTGCTAAACTTCAAAATCAGGTACAAAACCTGACACACCAGCTCTTGTGAAGACTTTTATTTCCCATATCGTCGGCTTTTTCGGCAGATATTGTCTCAAGTTGCTTCGCCCCTTGAAAAGGAGTCATTTGCTTGTCAATTGAATGGTGTTTTTCGGGAGTGACTTCAAGAAACTTGGAACGGATATGACCCAAGACGGGTCGAATCTTGTATAGCTTGTCAAATCCTTGTTCTCCAGGTTTTTTAGCTTTACGGTTGTCGTTGAAGAGAAGAAAACGTTTGATTTTATCAGATCTTTTTCGGTCGGCAATTTGTGGTTATCTGGTAGCTGCTTCCCAGTGCATTCGATAATAGGGAACTCTTATCACCCCCAATAATAGAATAATGCTCATGAAAACTTTTAGCTCTTCGACAGTGAGGCAGAGGTTGCATCCCAGTTTGAAGTGCAAAGAAGTTACTTTGTTCAACTATCAGCTCAAGAAGTTCATCATCAAAGAATTTTTGGAAGTATTTCAGTGGAGTCTCCAAGATGCCTGGAACTTGGCGAGGCTCTCCTTTCCAAAACAGATCAACTTTTTCTATCTCTACTTTTCTCCAGCCCAATTTTTCTTGGATTTCTTCTTTGATTTTCCAGTACTTGCTGTTCCCGGTTGCTGTTGCTAACTGGAGGGTGGAGTTTCCACCGAGTAATCGTCGCTGGGCTCAGTGTTAGCCTCCACGTCATTCTGTTCCAAAAAGAAGTGGGGATTGTCCAGTAGAGGCAACAAGTCTTCGACAGGATCATCGATAAGATCTTCTGGGGACAGGATGTCTAGATCATCGTCATCATCATTGTCGGACAAGTCCGACAACATGTCTTCTGGAATGTCAAAAATATACTTGGCGGCCTCTTCTGCATCAATTCGGCGATTTGAGCTCGTTTTCGTAGTCTGTCGTAAGATTCCGCTATCTAGAAAGAAAACAAAAATTATTTAACTTCTAAAATATAATATAGATTATTCCTATGGATACGCTGGTCTATAATAGTAACAACCACAAGCCTAAGACAAACAATATCTTTTGTTTATTTTCACATAAGAATTTTTGGTACGCGTTATTCGTTTAGCAATTTTGAGCTACGATCGTCCGATGTTGTATTTTTACAACATGAGGAAATGTATCTTTGCTACTGATCCAAATTCTTGCACACTTTGTGAATTCCAACTACAGTAATTCTAAATTGTATATATTCTATACACGTATGACATACAAGGAATCTCCCACCTTTTAATTTTATTTCCAGTTTCTGGCTTAGAAATCGCCTACCTTTTCATTCGTTTTTCTTATCCTTTGGTTTAGTGACTATCTGTTTAGGCCAGGCGTCACACAGCAGCTCCCCGAAGGCATCAATCGACTGCCATCTTTCAGCAAAATAGAAAGATGTTTCTAAAAGCGATATTTTTTTTACGGCAAGATGTCGGTCTAGGCTCAAAGAGTACAGTGTTGTTTTTCTACAACAATTGTCTCTATAGGGTTATGATGGAGCTTCATCTGCTAGTGGTCAGTTTCAAGGATGGACTTCTATACTCTGTGATATTTTTCCCCAGGCAGTCAATGTTCACTGTACAAGTCACTCCTTAAACTTAGGCCTGAGTCACTTGTACAACATACTTGTTACTAGAAATTATCTAGGAACTTTGAAAGAAGTAGTTAATTTCTTCAGAATTACACCTCAACGCTCTGCCATTTTCAAACAAATTGTTCAAGTAAGTAATCTTATCACAGGGACAAATGGAATAAGATCGACCAAAATTGTGAGACTAGATGGGTGGAGCACTTAAAAGCAATCATCAAACAATTCGTGGTAACGAACTGAAGTAAGGAGTGACCCAGCTCAATAGTAACCAAAACCCTAAAAAACTGAATTTTGATACCAATAGCTACATCAAAAGAGTTGCATTTTTCTGCTGATTTTAAATAAATAAGTTTCATAAAGTTTAGTCTTACCCATTAAAAGTTAAAAACCTGAGGAAATTTGCCTTATTTTAGAAAATAGGGAGAAACACCCCCTAAAAGTCATAGAATCTTAACGAGAATCCCAATATTAGATTTAGCGTATCAGAGAACCCTATTGTACAAGTTTCAAGCTCCTATCTATAAAAATGTGGAATTTTGTATTTTTTGCCAGAAGGCAGATCACGGATGCGTGTTTATTTGTTTGTTTTTTTTTCCCCAGGGGTAATTGTATTGACCCAGTGGTCCTAAAATCTTGTGAGAGGGCTCATTTTGACGGAAATGAAAAGTTCTAGTGTCCTTTTTAAGTGACCAAAAAAATGGGACGGCACCTTGGCCCCCTCCCACGCTATTATTTTCCCAAAGTCAACGGATCAAAATTCTGAGATAGCCATTTTATTCAATTTAGTCGAAAAACCTTATAGCTATGTCTTTAAGGACGACTTACTCCCCCACAGTCCCCGTGAGAGGGGCTACAAGTTACAAACTTTGACCATTGCATACATATAGTAATGCTTATTGGGAAGTATACAGACGTTTTCAGGGGGATTTTTTGGTTGGGGGGAGGGGTTGACAAGAGGGGGATATGTTGGGGGAACGTTCCATCGAGGAATTTGTCATGGGGGAAGAAAATTTTCATGAAGTGAGCGCAGGATTTTCTAGCATTATTTAAAAAATACAATGAAAAAATAAATATGAAAAGTTTTTTCAACTGGAAGTAAGGAGCAGGATTAAAACTTAAAACGAACAGAAATTATTACGCATGTGAGGGGCTCACCTCCTCCTAATACCTCGCTCTTTACGCTAAAGTATTTTTAGTGATTTCAACTATTTATTCTACGGCTTTTGTGATTCAGGGGTCATTCTTAATGAATTGGGACAAAATTTAATCTTTAATGTAAAGAGCGAGGTACTGCCAAGGGGGTGAACCCCTCATTTATGTAATAAAAATATGAGATTACAAAAGTTCGTTACGTAAGCTAATTTATAAGTTACGTTTATCTTTTACTAATAAAAACATTCGTAAAAAAAATCGCAGGGCAACTAGGCTTCCTCCACCGTTCCTTTTTTTCTCAAAATCATTCGATCAAAACTATGAGAAAGCCATTTAGCCAAAAAAAAATTTACTTGCAAATTTCGTGTTAATTATTTCTCTGCGAAGAGCCAAAATCAAAACATGTATTGGTTCAAAAACGTTCAGAAATTAAATAAAAAACAAGTTTTTTTAGCTGAAAGTAATGAGCAACATTAAAACTTAAAACGAACAGAAATTACTTCGTATATTAAAGGGGCTGCTTCCTCATCAACGCCCCGCTCTTTACGCTAAAGTTTTTACTGTTTTAAAAAGCAGAGTTGAGGGAAAGAGTCAAACTTTAGCGTAAAGAGCAGGACGTTGATGAGGAAGCAGCTCCTTTCATACACAAAGTAATTTCCGTTCGTTTTAAGTTTTAATGTCGTTCCTTACTTTCAGCTAAAAAAACTTTTTTTTTTATTTAACTTTGTTTAAAGTGATGTTTATTATTACCGGCAAGGCAATGAAGGAAATTCAAGAACATCCTAATTCACATTGTAAATTTTCAAGCAAAGCTTATTCTTTGCTATCGGCTACATCGAGAGACACGGTTTTGTTGCAGCTATGGTTACTGTCAGTAAAGTTTTTAGTCTGTCACACAATTTGTCGACATCTTTGAAATTAGAAACTATAGATATTTTATGCTCTCTCAAACATTCTGACGATCTTAGGAGCAAAGTTAGAGACATGAGAGAGAGGAGTGAAGCTATGCTTCATCCACTTTTTACTGAAGGGACTAAGCTGTGTTAAGATTGTAAAATCAGCATTAGAGTGCCCTTTATGAGCGCTATGACAGACATATTATGCAACTGTGTCAGATGATCCTGAAACGTATTACCGACTTTCTGTGTGTATCCCATTTATGGACTACTTTCTGCAGCAGCTGCATCAGCGATTCCTTAGTCCCAGAAAGTTACTGGAGTCACTACAATACTTATTTTCTCAGCGCTGTATTTCCCTCGACGAAGGAAAAGCAAAGGAGTCATCGGGCACTCTGATTTATTTTTTGAGGCGTTGAGGAAGCGTTGAGGAGGGGACAACCCCTTTTATATACGGAATAATTTCTGTTCGTTTTAAGTTTTGATGTCGCTCCTTACTTGCAGCTAAATAAAACTTCATTTTTATTTAATTTCTGAACGTTTTGAATTTTGCATGTTTTGATTTCTGTTCACCGCAAATGAATAATTAAAACGAAATTTGCGAATTTTCTTTTTTTTTTCGGCTACATGGCTTACTCATAGTTTTGATTGGACAATTTTGATAAAAAGGAAGTGAGGGAGGGGGCTTAGTTGCCCTCCAATTTTTGGTTGCTTAAAAATGCAACTAGAACTTTTTTACGAACTTTTTTATTAGTAACAAATATACAAAACTTACGAATTAACTTACCTAACGAACTTTTATATTTAGTAATTTTTATTACGTATATGAGGCAGTTTTCCCCCTCTTCAATACTTCGTTCTTTACACTAAAGCTTGAATTTTGTCCCAATTCTACAAGAATGACCCCTGAATCACAAAGACCGTAGAAGAAATAGTTGAAATTTCTAAAAATACTTACGTAAAATACTATACGTAATTTTTATTACGTATATGAGGCAGTTTTCCCCCTCTTCAATACTTCGCTCTTTACACTAAAGCTTGAATTTTGTCCCAATTCTACAAGAATGACCCCTGAATCACAAAGACCGTAGAAGAAATAGTTGAAATTTCTAAAAATACTTTAGCGTAAAGAGCAAGGTATTGTAGAGGGGACGAACTCCCTTATTAATGTAATATTTTCTGTTCGTTTTATGTTTTAATGCTGCTCCTTACTTCCAGTTGAAAAAAACTTTTTTTATTTTTTCATTTTTTTTAGATAATGCTAGAAAATCCTGCTCCTACTTCATGGAAATTCTCTTTGCTCATGATAAATTCCTCCATGGAAAGATCATCCCACTTAACGATCACCCCCGGGAAAAAAAAACAAGACAAGAAACGAATAAGCACGCATCCGTGATCTGTCTTCTGGCAAAAAAAAATACAAAAATCCCCATTTTTCAAGATAGGATCTTAAAACTTCTACAGGAGGGTTTTCTGATGTGTTGAGTCTGATGGTGCAGTTTTCGTTAAGATTATAGGACATTTAGTGGTTGTTTCCCGCTATCTTCTAGAATGAGGCAAATTTTCTCATGCTAGTAACTTTTGATGCGTAAGACCAAACTTGATAAGACTTATATATTTAAAACCAACAATAAAATGCAATTCTTTTGATGTAACTATTGGTATCAAAATTCCGTTTTTTAGAGTTTCGGTTACTATTGAGGCGGGTCACTCCTTACTTCAGTTCGTTGCCACGAACTGATTAAAAAAATATACGTACCTTACGAATTAATTTACGTAACAAACTTCTATATTCGTATATTTTTATTACGTTATGAAGGGGTTTGCCCCGTTGTTAATATCTCGCTCTTTACGCTAAAGCTTAAATTTTGTCCCAATTCTTTAAGAATGACACCAGAATCACAAAGGCCGTAGAATAAATAATTGAAACTACTAAAAGTACTTTAGAGTAAAAAGTGAGGTATTTAGGAGGAGATGAACCCCCTATATGCGTAATAATTGCTGTTCGTTCTTGATGCTGTTTTAATGCTGCTCCTTACTTTCAGTTGAAAAAACTTTTTCATATTTATTTTTCATTGTTTTTGTTAATAATGCTAGAAAATCCTGTGCCCCCTTTATGGAATTTTCCTTCCCCGTGACAAGTTTCTCCAAGGAAAGATCCTTCCACATAGCTCCCTCCCCTCAACCCTTCCCTCCCAACCAGAAAAAATCCACCTGAAAATGTCTGTACACTTCCCTATAACCATTACTGTATGTAAACACTGGTCAAAGTTTGTAACTGGCGGCCCCTGCCCGGGGTCTTTGGGGGTGTAAGTCGTCCCCAAAGACATTGTTATTAAGTTTTTCAACTATGCTGAACAAAATGGCTATCTCAAATTTTGATTCATTGACTTTGGCAAAAAAAGAGCATGGGAGGGGGCATAAGTGCCCTCCAGTCTTTTAGTAACTTAAAAAGGACACTAGGACTTTTAATTCTGTTAGAGTGAGCCCACTCACGAACCGCTGGATCGATACGATCACCTCGGGGAAATGAAAAAAAAACAAAAAAAATAAACTAGATCTACGTTGCATGGGCAACGTGAGGTGTTGCAGCAATATTTGTTCGGCTTTGCCGAGTGAAGTGTTGGTTTTGTTTCCTTCCTTCGATTAAATACTAAAGTTGTTAATCTGTAAGGATCTTAAAATAAATATTAGGTACAACAACTCGCAAAAGTTGCAAACCCCTGGTTGCAACTAGCAAAAGTTACAAACCCCTCATCGCTGAAGATGGTTGTAGCCTATTAGCTGGCTGTTACTTACAATTCCTCTACATATCTTACCACTTGAACCAAATTGGTCTTAACATCAAATACACCGGAAACAAATAAAAGGTACACCAACTAGCAAAAGTTGCGAACCTTCATTGCTGAAGATGGTTATGAGCTAACAATCGACTGTTGCTTTAAACTTCCCTATATGTCTCTTAATTGGTATAGGCCTATTTTTGGTTTCTGTGTTTATCTTACTACTGAAGTCGTAAACCCCTTTAAACTTTCAAACTGACACATCTCATGAAGGAATTTTTCTACCAAAAATTGCATGACATATACTTTGATCAGCTCATCAAGAGATATCGACTAACGTCGAAAAAAAGAAATCTATCTGTCTTAGTTCAAAAGTTGACTTTTTTGCCGTAGACCAAGTTTCTAACGTCATCACTTAGAAAGGAGCAAAGGACAAACTCTAATTTCTTTAGCAATGAGAGAACTTTTAAAGTTTAAGAGGTGCATCTGATGCCACTTCTTTACCGCAATCCCAAGTGTGAAAAACCGAATGCTAAACTCAGCTAAAATCACGAACAGAAATGGATAGAAATAATAGATGGCAGCAGTTCAATCCCCACTTTTTTGTTTCTGTAAATTTTTCCATTTATCACTCAAAGAAGATATATTGACTGTAGGGCCAGGTAACTGCCGCATATATTTAACACTTATATATTTTAGTCCATCTTCAATTTGAAAGTGGTGCCTGCCTGCTTACCTGCTAGAACGGAGCTTTCCACTCGAAAGCAGAAACATAGTTTGATGAAACTAAAGCTTGACTGCATAACTTCGGATAGTGCTCTCTGACACAGGCTGTAAAACTCCAAGTCACTTTACACACTATAGGCTCTGGCTCAAGGACAAGCAAAAACCATCCTTATTGGCCCCAGGCAAGAGTTCTACGAAGCTTTCCGAAATGCAAAGTCATATTCATCATTCCGGCCTAAGGTCCACACTTTCCGTAAAAACCGTAGAGTTTATACCCTTACCACTTTCGAAGAATAAGCTGAAATCGGGATGCCAGGAAAAAAAACGCGAAAAAACCAAAGTGTTGCTCTCGCAACACAATAAACACGCACCCGTGATCGGTCTGCTGGCAAAAAATACGAATTTCCACATTTTTGAAGATAGGAGCCTGAAAATTCTACAGTGGGTTCTCTGATACGCTGAATGCAATGGTGTGATTATCGTTGAGATTATGGGACTTTTAGAGGGTGTTTTCCCCTATTTTCCAAAATAACACAAATTTTCTCAGGCTCGTATCTATTGGTGGGTAAAACCAAATTTGATGAAACTTATATATTTAAAATCAGCGTAAAAATCTAATTATTTTGATTTATCTATTAGTATCAAAATTTCGTTTTTTAGACGTCTGTTTACTATTGAGCCGGGTCGCTCCTTACTACAGTTCGTTACAACGAACTGTTTGATACACCAGACCGTGCTATAAAGACACTACTTGCTCTCGATGAGAGACTTATCATCTGAGTAACAGTAAGAAGACACTTTGAGGTAAAAATCATTTTTAATTCTCGCACAGAACGAAAGAAGAAACATATATATATAGTCAACAATATAATGGGGGAAGCAGAGGGACCATATAAATAAAAGCAATAATGTGCAAATTTCTTCCATAGGTAATCTCGAATGAATATCTCAAAACAACTAAAATGTAATCATACATGTCTATTGTTAGCGATTTTAAGAAATAGGTGGTACGGGGACCAACAGGGGTACAAGGAACAAGTGTTAAAAAAACACTGTAGTATATTTAAATCTATATGGAACAAATGTAAATAAGAGAGTAAAGAGATTAATATTATAGTAATAAGTATAGGAGTATATAGTATAATAATATAGTATAAAGAGAGTATAGTATAGAGTAAAGAGAGTGCTAAGAGAGCATAGTGGGTAAAATAATTAGGAAATAGAGGGTTCGTATATTCAAGGCAATGAAAATATAGCTTCATTTATGATTAGTTTCCTATGGGAGTTTGAATACTATAACCCATACTTAATATTCTGAATCTAGTAAATTTGAAAATTTTTGAGAAGCATCTGAGCACAAAGGTTAATGTAAATTAGCCTCCTGATAGCTGCCATATACCTTGAAATCCTTTCCGATTCCTTGAAAAATTGTTACATAAAATATTAAAATGCAGAATCACGGAGAAATTTGGGCATAAAAGTATATTTATATCAGGGACTGGACCACAGCTCTATAGATCATAATTCCTAGAAGTTTTTCTGCACTTGTATTAGGAGTAGTTATAGCAAAATAAATGTAACTTTATATTACTTTATATTTAATTTAGTAATTTTAATAAATTATGACTAAAATAATTGCATAGGTGGAGAAATAGGTTCTAGAATCAAATAACTGCTTAACACCATGGAAAAGAAGTAGTTTTTTTTACCAATTGTGCCGCTAAAAGATACAGCGAGAAATAGAGGGGAAACCAACCATTTGATGGCTTTTGCTGCAAAATGCTATCTGCTGTAAATCTGTTACTCTGTCATTAGAGTAAAAAAAAAAATGGGTTGGAAAAGAAAAACGGTTTCAAAGTAAAAAAATAAAAAATAGAGATCCGCAGTTTTTTTATGAAAAGGCTAAGTAATGAAAAGTGTTTTTAGGTTTCCATTTGGGTGATGTTTTCTATAGCCAAATTTTTAAACATAATATCGACTGACAGGTTATTTTTTGATCAAGTGGCAACCTTGATCAGATGTACAAGGTTTTGTCAAAATAAGCATAGAATTAAAACTGGAAGAATACACATTCAAATACTGAGGAAAGATTCTTCCTTTACTCCATAATTTCAAGACTCTTTGCACAATTTTTTCAAAGAAAAGTAAAGACCTCCATCAAGCCAAGAATAAGCAGAAATGAAGTCAAATAATCTTCAAAGCGTATAACTATCACAAATTACTATCAATAAATAAATGAAACTCAAAACGAACAGAAATTACGATAATAGTCGATTCAAACTCAAAACGAGTAAAAATTATGATAAGCCACATGCCTTCTCAAAATCAGAACATACTTTCCGCTTTACTGCAAAAAAAAATGAAAAAAAAAAAAAACAGCGAATGACGGTGAACTGTCAGTTTAAATGACATATATTGATATTTATTCCTTAAAGTATTGATTTTTTTAGTTATGAACGTAAGAAAATTGAAAACATTTAAAATTTATTTTATTTTCAGTAGTTTTCAGTGGTAGTAGCAGTAGTGGTCGTAGTAGTATTAGTAATAATGGTTGTGAATTTACCACTGCTCACTACTAAATTACTACTACTAATAGTAGTAGTAACAGTAGTACTAGCAGTGGTGTGCACGCATTTTCTTTTGCTTAGATAACCCCCCCCTTTAAACATTCCCTCAAATTTCCAACTTGATACCCAAATCAATGCTTGAGATACGCTATTTTGACAACATGCATGCATAAAGCGCGTTTTCATTAGTTTGAATTTCCCCTCAAGACTGTAAATGGAGTAGTGTGATAGTAGAAGTGGTGGTAGTTGTAGTAGTATTGGCTGCTTGCAAATATTGCTTTTACAACATCTCTCTTATCATTTCGTTAAACTGATCAAATTAATATACTCAGTTATTCGTGTGTTGAACCCTTTTGACAACCAATATACATATAACGTGTTTTGATTTAGTTCGACACTCCCCTCAACATTCTCTGAGAGGCTCACCTGAATGCCCTCCGCTTCTTGGAAATTAAAGTTCAAACGTGTCTCAATAGCATATACTATGTGTAAACAAAGAACGAATTGCCTAACTTACATCCCTTGTCCTGAGGACTTTGGGCAGGTTGACATCCTCAAAGAAATAATTAATAGACCTTTCAACGATGCTAAACAAAATAGTTCTCATAAAATTTGAACTGATATTTTGTATATGTGCATATATGCTATGTAAAATATGATATGTGATATGTGATAAATTTGTTATTTCGATATTTAATCCAAAGTTCATACGACTATCCATTCCAGAAAATCCCTTTAAACCCTTGGCATAACTTAGAACCCTTGACCATGGGCTTTGGGGGATTGTGTCCTTTTGGTAACAAAATGATTTTCTTTGCAATTTCAATTGAATGTGTTTTGGGAAAAGAGGATGTCAGGAAGGGGAGCTAGTTGATCTCAATCATGTTTGACTCTTGAAAGAAAACTAGAACTGTATGTTTCAAATCTTTTGAGCTTCTTTAAAGCTCATACGACCATCCCTTCCATAAAACCTAATATGTGCCTGAGGCATAACTTACAACTCTTACCCCCAGACTCTGGGGTATTTTGTCCACCCCAAAGGCCTTATTATACGATAATTGGACTATTTTTGAACAAATGCTATCTAAAAATTGTATTGGATAAGTCATCGGAAAATACAACATGGGGATCCACCACAACGACCTGTTCTGTTAAAACCTTATATGCCCCCACGGCATAGCGTAACACCCTTTCCTTGAGGATCATCAAAGTCATAATTGCCGGACCCTTTAACTACGCTGAACAAAACAGCTGTCCCAAAACTTTGATTGAATGCGTTTGGGAAAATTGTGACCATGGGAGGTGGGTTAGTTGCCTTCCAATCACTTTTGACTATTAAAAGGGACACAAGCTGCTTCAATTTCCAACCGAATTTGCCTTTTTCAAAATTTCTACTACAACAAGTGGCTACTTCAAAATTTTTATTAGATGCATTTCGGGAAAACACGAGGTATGGGGGGGGGATTTCCATCCTCCGATTTTTTGTTATCTTAAAAAGGGCACTAGAACTTCTGATTGCCAATCTAATGAGCCTCCTCCGAAGTTCATATGATCACCTTTTCTATATAAACCTTATATGCCCCAGGGCATAACTTACAACCCTTACCCTGAGGACTGGGGGGAGGTTGTCACATTCAACTACATAGTTTTCGAACCTTCAATTACGTCAAACAAAATGGTCATCTCAAAATTTTGATTCAATGTGTTTGGGGAAATGGTGGTCGTTTGAGCAGGGTTAGTTGCCCTCCAATCACTTTCAGCTATGAAAAGGCATTAGTCCTTTCAATTTCCAATCAAATTAAACCTTTTTGAAGTTTCCACTAAAACTCCTTCGATACGAAGTGCCCTAGTCTAAAACCAAAAAAAAGAACAATTAAATGACTAATACATTGTATCCACGTCGTTCTTTACTTAGGCAACGCTATTGCGCTGCCTATAACTACCTCATTCAAACTGATTAATTTTTAAAATTCAGAATTGCTCAATTTGATGAAAAATCGCAGCCTTTAAATGATAGATACTAAATGAAGGTACTAAATGATTTACGCTAAAGTTTTTTACTGTTTTAAAAAGTTAAGAGAAAGAGTCAAACTTTAGAGTAAAGAGCGGCGCGTTGAGGAGAAAAAGCCCCTTTCATATACGGAACAATTTCTGTTCGTTTTAAGTTTTGATATTGCTCCTTACTTTCATTTAAAAAACTTGTTTTTTTTTATTTAATATTTACAAGGAAAAGGACGCATGCCTTGCTTTTGAAAAGCTTATAAACATTCACGTTCCAATATATGATGAATGGTATCCTCTCAAATATGTAAATCATTGCAAAAATACCAAGAGAAAACCTTGGATCACACAAGAGATGATTGATTTGATTGAGGTGAGATTTAATGCTCCCAAAACTTCATTGAATTGCCCATCCGAGCTAAATTTCACAGGTCAAAATCTACTGGTCGAAGGTCATGAAATATCCGATGGTTAGTTAATAGCGGATGAATTTTCCCAGACGTTCAAGCTAAAAGTGATTTTCTTTTGGATAATCTTTTTGATGATACAGGAGGCGATATACAAGACCGATATCACTTTTACCAATTATATCAAAACTGTATTAAAAAGTTGTACATAAACGCCTCTACAGTTATGACTCGGCAGGGACTCGGCAGTACTGGAGTACAGAAGGGATTCGGCATGCTTTCTAAAAGCCAGTTTGGATTCCGGGGAGGACAACCAACCTCTGATGCATTACATCACCTGATGGATCTTATAAAAGTTGCACTCGAAAAAGGACTTTTTCCTTTGACAATTTTTGTAGATTTAAGAAAAGCGTTCGACACTGTTGATTTCGAAGTTTTGTTAAACAGGATGTCCGCGCTTGGGATTTGTAGTACACAGCTTGAATGGTTCAAGTCGTATTTATATGGAAGAAGTATGAAAGTAGTTGTTGGTGATTTAAGTAGTAAGTTATTTCCTGTGGTGCGCGATTTGGTACAAAGTTCTGTGCTTAGACCACTATTATTTTTGTTATATGTGGATGCTCTACGTTTCTATTTATCGGAAGCAGATTTAACCACGTTTGCCGATGATACAGCGCTTGTCATCACTGCGAAGTCTCTTGAAGAGCTGGGAGAAAAGGTGAACCATACAGTTACTTAACTACTAACGTTTACGTCTGCAAGCTTTTTGTCTGTAAATAAAAGTAAAACAAATTATTTAATATTTTTTAGGATAGGTCGAATTGTAAATAATGCTTCCAAATTGATGTTTGATGGTTCAGAAGTGATACAAGTTTTTGATTGTATATATCTTGGTTTTCATTTGGATGTAAATTTTAATTTTAAGCGGCATTGTGAAATTTTGTCATCGAAAATTGCAAGAGGTGTTGGGAGTCTGCGGATATTTAAACATTTGTAGTTCTAAGTACTTTGAGAAATATTTATTGTATTTTAATTCATTGTAATATAATGTATGGATGTTCAATTTATGCATGTAACTTTGAGTCAAATTTTAAGAAAGTACAGGTTATGCAAAATAAAGCTCTTTGTATTTTAAGGGAACGTCTTAATTGTAGTGATACGGTTAGATGTTTTAAGTCATTGTGTATTTTACCGGTAAAAAAGTTATGTGAACACCAGATTGGTGTATTTGTTTTTAAGAGTTTAAATCAGCTGCGCCCTTCATATTTTAGAAATTTTTATTTTGATCGTGCGCATCACCAGGAGTATGAGACGAGAAATGCGAGTCTACTCGTCAATCATATTGGAGAGTCGTCTAGAGGTGAGTTTTGTGTGCGAAAGTCGGGCGTGAAGGTGTTTAATCGTCTTTCGGAGAGAATCAGGGAGTCGTGTTTATTTATTTTTTTTTTTACCAAGAGTTTTTCAACAAGAAAATGCTGTTTTGAAAATTACGACTGAATCTAAAACGACGAATTTCATGACTATTATTATTTATATTACATTAGATTATTATATTATATTATTTATATTATTTATATTATTTACAGTCAAACACTTCAGCTACAACTTTATCTTAAACTGTTCTCTAATTTTGGCTAATTGACACCACCGTTGCGGTCCAATGGCATACGTGTAATGATAAGGAGTAATGATCTGTAAGATAATTCTGATGCATAAAACTTTCCTCTGACCAACCCACTCTTTCACTGTTTATAGATTAAGCCTGACATTGACTAAGCTTATAATTTTCTCCCAGTACCGCAAAGAGTCACATTACTCCTATTATTTATTAATTCCTCTTTGAGTTCTTTGAGTTTGATTTCTTTATTTAATATTAAAATCCATAAACAAAAAATTACTTCAAGACAATCTCCCCCATAATGCTCCATGGCCGGGAAAGAACAGGGGAGGAAAAAATACCAACAACAAAAAAATATGAACAAAAACCAAAAAACAAAATTGAGTCGCCCACCTTAATAATCTCCAAAAAATGACAAGCTAGGCAGGGGTTAACAGATGATTTCACCAACTCAATCCAGAGACATCAAATCCAAGGGAAACCGGAATAAAAAATAAAGAGACAAAAAAACAAAAAAAGAAAAAACAAAAAACAACAAACAAACAAAATTATTTACTAGTTAGAAAATCTCTAACATAATTTTTGAACATACCAAACGAGTGGCAGTTTCGTACGAACTCTGGGAGCGTGTTCCAGATCCTGTTGCAAGCTGTCAGAGGGTTGAAGTCAGACCTCACTGACGGTGTGTGAAGAACCAGTAAATTGTTGGAAGTGCGGAGATGATAAGTCGATTGATCAGAAACAAAAGACGTATTATTACATAGGACAGCAGGAAGATGACCGTGCAACTGTAAAAAAAAACGAAAGAAGAACAAGAAAGAAAATAGAGAGATTTCAAATCAAGCAAGGGTTTAAGTGAAAAACGGTTAGTTTCCTGAATAAGAGTCCTTGCTTTATGATAAAGTTTTGAAAGTGGCTTCAGAGACGAGGGAAAAGTTGACATCCAAATAACAGAACAATATGAAACATAAGACTGAACTAGGCTGCAGAACTAGAGTCTAAGAATCGACCCTGGAAATATATATTTGAGCTTTCTAAGGATTCCGAGACTCCTGGAGACTTTCATTTTAATCAGGTCAATATGATGCTTGAACGAGAGATTTTCGTCAAGCAAGATGCCTAGGAATCGAACGTAACGATCATTAGGTCTACTTAGAGAACCTCGTGATACATTTATTTCATTTAAATCAGGGCAAGCCTTTGAGACTCTGGAGAAAATGAGAAAACATGACTTTTCGACATTTAAGGCAAGGTAATTTACATCAAACCACTGGATAACTCTTTCAAAAAGGGCTATCATCCTTGAACGAAGATCAGACTCAGTTCTACCAGTTGTGCAAAGAGTACTGTTATCAGCAAAAGCAACAAGTGTATCCGGTAAGGACAAACTCTTGTCACAGCTAGTGACGGATACTGGTTGACAAAGACGACAGCAAATGGTAGGTTTTAAATTTTTAACCGCATTAATAAGGTCATTGACGTAGATTAAAAAGAGTATTGGCCCAATGAAAGATCCTTGTGGAACACCATACTCTATTCCAGAAGGATTAGAAAAGTCTGGATGAACCGAGATGACTCGACCAGATAAATATGATAGAAACCATGAATAAGCATTCCCTCTTATACCAATATGGGACATTTTCAGAAGAAGAATCTTGTGTGTTAATGAGTCAAACGCTTTTCGAACATCAAGAAAAAGAGCAGCAGGTATCAAACCAGATTCAAGAGCTAAATTTAAATAATTCAAGAGAATTGCACATGCATGCTCAGTTGAATGTTTCGCCCTAAAACCAAACTGAAAATCATGAAAAAAGTGTTTAGAATTAAGAAAATCAAGAAGTCGAGAAAGCATAGCTTTTTCAAAATTTTACTAAACACTAATAAAAGAGATATGGAACGATAATTTGCAGGATCATTCCTTGATCCACCTTTAAAAAGTATGATAGCACGAGAACGCTTTAGAGCACTTGGGAAGACACCATTTTCAAAAGAAAGATTGACAAGTCTCGTGAGGCCACACACAATGACAGGAAGAATGAACTTGACAACCTTAGTCGGAATACGGTCTGGGCCAGAGGATGAAGAACCCCTCAAACAATTGACAATTCTGGCTATTTCAGCTTCAGAGACAGGTTCCAATGCCATTGATTTTGGACAAGGCGGTCCTAGATAAGACCTAAAATCAGGTAGAGAATAAGAAGGACTTACAGAAGAGGCTGTAGTTTTGCCGATATTAGCAAAATAAGAAGTAAACGCATCTTGAACTTTTAGCTCACCCTCTACATTTTTCCCGTCAATCACAACACTTGAAGGGACAGAAGGAGGTAGAAAAGATGGCCTGATAACAGAATTGATTACTTGCCATGTCTTCCTAATGTCTTTACCGCACGCAGAGAATTTTCTATGATAAAATAACGATTTAGCCCTTCGGCAAAGCGAATTGTAAACTCTTCTATAAGCTTTGAAAAGTTGAAGCCGAGAATCACGCGAAAATGGCTTAGAGCATCTGTAAGCCTTCCAAAGATAATTTTTCTTCCTCCAACTTTTAAGGAGTCCAGGGGTCATCCAAGGATTCAAAAGGGTTGTTTTTTTCGATGCTAGATTCGACTAGGGTGCATTACATGTATCAAAGATAACTTCTTTCAAAGAATCATAAAACAAATTAAACAAAGAATCTATGTCAGATCCATTTTCAGAAATATTCCACGAACGACCTGCCAACCGTAACCTAAGAATATGCAAGCCCTGATCATTAAATTTTAAAGAGGAAAAACAAGCTTCTTGGCTCCTCCTTGGTAACGAATCGTAAAAATCATACATGGAAAAACAGGAAAATGGTCTGAGATATCACTCATCAATATAGAATTTTGCACCAACGTCAAAGATGAAAAAATATTATCAAGCAAAGAAGCGGTAGTGTTAGTTATGCGAGTTGGAATGCATGCAGAAGGCAGTGTTTCACAAGCGAGCATTGTCGAAAGAAAATCCAAGGACGAGGATGACCTCCGGTCAAACAAATTAAGGTTGAAGTCGCCCATAATTACAAGTTCACATGAATGAAATTGGATTATTTCCAACACCTCATAAAGAATCTGAAGGAAAGAGGGAACAGACCCACTAGGAGACCGGTATATATTACCAACAATCAAAGCTTTAGCTTGGGTTTTAATCTCAATAAATATGGATTCAAAAATTCCTTCTTCATTTCTTGACAGGTCATTTCTAACAGAGTACGGAAGACATTCCGAAACATAAAACAGCAAGGCCACCTTTAGCCATCCTACTTCGATTCAAATATTTGCCAATTCTTTTTCTAGGCGTTTTTTTTATGCCTTGATTGACGAAAAAAAGTAAAGAGGGGTTGAATCTGCTGACCCTGTGGCTTAGAGATAGGGTTGGGACAACATTATAAATGTTCTTGACGCTGAACTTTTGAAACGTTAGATCTACCTTGAATTCACTGGGCTCGGCTGTGTGGATGTTGCAAATATCCAGGAAAGCTGGGCAAAAGTCAGTGGAGATATCAAAACCACCGGTTCAGCTATTTTCCAAAAGTACTTTACAGCAAATTAAGAAAATAAACTTTAAAAAAGCTTAGAATAAAATTTTAATACTAAAATATGGGGAGTAGTGCGCTTTGTTGCTTCAATAATATAATTAGTATAATTAATATAATGTTATAATATATATATATATAATTAATATAATACTATAATATTTATAATTAATATAATAATATAATTATAAATAAGCGTATTTCAGTCTGTAACTTAAGCATAACTATTAGGCAACCTTAGGTATATGGTATATGGGTATAAGGTATTAGGTATATGGTATATATTGCCCATATTGGGTATATTGGCAGTACATAATATCCATTTTATAAAATAATCGGAAAAAAAGGATGAACAGAAAGAGTGTTAGACACTCTTGAAATCAAAAGAAAAATTAAAAAAGAGTTTAGTAATAGTCACTGTAGAAAAAAGTAAAAAAAAAAAACAACAACAACATGAAAATTAACCCACCATTGGGTGGAGTTAATATTGACTGACATAAATTGTGAGACAAAATAACACAGCACAGATCTATCAGTTACAAAGAGTATCAAACGGTACGTGGTAACGAACTGTAGTAAGGAGCGAGCCGGCTCAAAAGTAAACGAAACTCTAAAAAATAGAATTTTGATGCTAAAAGATACATTAAAAGAATCGAATTCTTATGCTGATTTTAAATATATAAGTTTCATCAAATTTAGTCTTTGTCATCAAAAGTTGCGAGCCTGAGAAAATTTGCCTTATTTTGGAAAATAGGGGGAAACACCCCCTAAAAGTCATAGCATCTTAACAAAAATCACACCGTCGCATTCAGCATATCAGAGAACCCTATAGCAAAACTTTCAAGCTACTATCTACAAAAATGTGGAATTTCGTATTTTTTGCCAGAAGACAAATCACGGGTGCGTGTTTATTTGTTGTTGTTTTTTCCAGGGGTCATCGTATCGAACAAGTGGTCCTAGAATAACGCAAAAGGGCTCATTCTAACGGAAATGAAAAGTTCTAGTGCCCTTTTTAAGTGACCGAAAAAATTGGAGGGCACCTAGTCCCTCTCCTTGAAGGAATATGCCATGGGGGAAGAGAAATTCAATGAAAAGGGCGCGGGATTTTCTAGCATTACTATGAAAAAAAAACATGAAAATATAAACATGAAAAAGTTTTTTCAATTGAAAGTAAGGAGTAGCATTAAAACTTGAAACGAACAGAGATTATTACACATATGAGGGATTCTAGAAATACTTTAGCATAAAGAGCGAGGTATTTAGGAGGAGATAAATACCTCGTTCTTAATTTATAATTAATAACTTGTGTGCGAAGAGCCAAAATCAAACATGCATTAATCTAAAAACGTTCAGAAATTAAATAAAAAAAACTAGTCTTTTTTAACTGAAAGTAAGGAGCGACATTAAAACTTAAAACGAACAGAAATTACTCCGTATATGAAATGGGTTGCCACCTCCGCAATCCCTCTCTCTTCACGCTAAAATTTGACTCTTTGCCACAATTCTACTTTTTAAAACAATTAAAAACTTTAGCGTAAAGAGAGAGAGATTGCGGAGATGACAACCCATTTCATATACGGTTTTTTTTAATTAACTAGTTTTTTTTGTTTCAATAATAAGGCAAGCAATTTTGACGAGGGTAGTAGTTGACGGTAGGCTCAAATCGTAACTGATAATGTCAAACTAAGAAAAAATCAAAAATTTGCTACGCCCAGACAATAGGATGTTGTATTTATTGAAAATAAGCAAAGGGGCACCTCATAAAAACAGGTAAAAGATTCTTTTTAGCTTACAAATGATGCTTACTGATGGCAAAACAATAGTTTATTTGATATTTGGTGTGTTATTTCGCATTATTTTGCGCTGGATTATTTGACACTGCATAACTATTCCAAGGTAAGAAAATCATCTGAATATAGATCACCGTATATAAATTTGAATAAATCATTTGGAGCAAATTTGGTGGCAGAAATAATGCTTTATTTATTTTTGTATTGCATTATTTAGCATTATATTTTGCACTACTTTATTTGGCCCTGCAAAATTACTGCAGCGATTTGTCTTCAGTTTACTTTAATTTTTTTTTATTATTATAATTATGTAGACATAGAACATCTTTGCAAGAAAAATCTACTTTATCTTTATTAAGTAGGTTTATCTTTGAAAGATAAATCTACTTTAGTTGAACTGTATTAACAGTTTAACTAAAACTATATAACAGGTTAACAGTACAAAACGGTTTAGCATAACAGTTTAAATCAGTTTAAATAAGTTACAACAGTTTAAATCTACTTTAGTAAAAATCTGAGAGCTATTAGCAAAAACAAAGTAAAGTGGGTTTCTATCAATGTTATTCTAGGAGAAAATAAGGTGGAACATTTCTGAAAACCCCTATGCTGCTACTGTAAACATTTTTCAAACTGATAAGTTTTAACTTAGACCGAACATTCAAAACCAAAATAGATTTCACAAATTATTACAGTTAACGAGGTTTAGCTTTGAGCATGGCAAAAAGAGGGATAAGTTTGTTTTAATATTGAACTTCTCAGTTGATCGTAATGTTTGGAAATCTTTACAACAGTTGTAGATAATGGTATTAAAAACATAATTGGGCCGAGTCACCCCAAATCAGCATAAAAACACGATTCTTTTGATGCATTAATTGTTATTAAAAATTACATCTTTTAGAGTTTCAATTACAACTGGGCCGAGTCACCCCAAATCAGCATAAAAACCCGATTCTTTTGATGCATTAATTGTCATTAAAAATTACATTTTTTAGAGTTTCGGTTACGCTTTGGCCGAGTCACTCCGAACCTGCATAAAAACCTAATTTTTTATGCATTAATTGTTATTAACAATTATATTTTTTAATGTTTTGGTTACAATTGGGCCGAGTCACCCCGAATCAACATAAAAACCCGGTTCTTTTAATGTATGAATTTGTATTAAAAATTAAATTTTTTTGAGTTTCAGTTACAATTGGGCCGAAGCACTCCGAATCAGCATAAAAGCCCGATTCTTTTGATGCATTAATTGTCATTAAAAATTACATTTCTTAGATTTCGGTTACAATTGGGCCGAGTCACTCCGAATCACCATAAAAACCCGATTCTTTTGATGCATTAATTGTCATTAAAAATTAAATTTTTTGAAGTTTCAGTTACAATTGGGCCGAAGCACTCCGAATCAGCATAAAAACCCGATTCTTTTGATGTATTAATTGTCATTAAAAATTACATTTTTTAGAGTTTCAGTTACAATTGGGCCGAGTCACTCCGAATCAGCATAAAAACCCGATTCTTTTGATGCGTTAATTGTCATTAAAAATTACATTTTTTAGAGTTTCAGTTACAATTGGGCCGAAGCACTCCGAATCAGCATAAAAACCCGATTCTTTTGATGCATTAATTGTCATTAAAAATTACATATTTTAGAGTTTCGGTTACAATTGGACTGAGTCACTCTGAATCAGAATAAAAACCCGATTCTTTTGATGCATTAATTGTCATTAAATATTAGCCTACATTTTTTAGAGTTTCAGTTACAATTGGGCCGAGTTACTCCGAATCAGCATAAAAACCCGATTCTTTTGATGCATTAATTGTCATTAGAAATTATATTTGTTGGAGTTTCAGTTACAATTGGGCCGAAGCACTCCGAATTAGCATAAAAACCCGATTCTTTTGATGCATTCATTGTCATTAAAAATCACATTTTTTAGAGTTTCGGCTACAATTGGACCGAGTCACTCTGAATCAGAATAAAAACCCGATTCTTTTGATGCATTTATTGTCATTAAAAATTACATTTTTTAGAGCTTCGGTTACAATTGGGCCGAGTCACTCCGAATCAGAATAAAAACCTGATTCTTTTGACGCATTAATTGTCATTAGAAATTACATTTTTTAGAGTTTCGATTACAATTGGGCCGAGTCACTCCAATTCTCTTATAGTTTCTTACCACGAACTCTTTGATTGAATTTTATTTCGTAACTTCCAGCAAGTTTGCACTCTTTTTGTGGGAGTTTCGTTCCTATTACTAGGATTATAAAAATTTTATGTACTAATAGATTCTAACTTAAAATTAACAAATCTTGCATATTGAGAAGCAGTATGAATAAATTTCATTGTTGCATATATAGTAATCAAAAGTTTCTTTTTAATTTTATGATTACTATTGGCAAGGGTTGTTCTTCACTTAGAGTTTCTTAATACGAACTGATTGATCCAAGGCTTTTTCAAATGTGAAAAAAAGATTACTACTCCTTTTTTCCCTTTTTTTTTTTTTTTTTTACTCTCATATTTATAAACCTCTGTCTCGAGAATGATAATCATCCTTAAAACAAAATCTATTAATACTTATTTGGATGGGGGTCTGAACTAACAAAATTAAAAAAAAAAGTCTCACAATGTCCTCTGTTTTCATTATAAGTCCTTTGTACCAATACTCTTTATAGGCATTTTGCAATGGCGACCAGTATGAGGACATTATCCCAATTTTTAAAATTAGACAAAGAAGTTTTTGCTTGCGCTTGCCCATCCACCCTCCCCCACCCCACCATGAGAAATTTGCTGACGGTGCTGACGACTCCTCCCCCGCTCTCCACGTTTGTACCCAGGGTAATCTGTAATCTTTCATGTTACATATCAAATGATTTTCTGAAATAAAAGGAGTGTTCACCACCCAGCACCAATATTACATACGTAATCTAAATTATTTCCAGGTTCTAGATGGACTAGAATCTTATTTTCATTTAAATATGCATAAAAATCATGTTCCTGGTAACAAGCTCCCCTCCCTCCTGGAAAGTTCCCTTAAGAAACTCAAGAAACCCTTGTCATTCCACATTTTGTAGGTTTGGACATGAATGTAATTGATTTTGTGAGAAAGGACACATCTTTCTACGATAAAAAGGGAGCTGTCATACCCATCCAAACATCTTCTGTATTGGCTCTCGAAGAGATAGAAAAAATAAGCATACGAATATAATTTTTAAGGCATCAGGCACATTCACCATCTGCACATTGACCCACCGACACATCTCCATGATAGCTGATGCGCAGTTCTTCACTGCTCGACAAAATTTTATCCAACATCATGTGAATCAACCTATTAATTAAAACTTTAAAATACATGTTTATAATAACAATTTATTTAGTATGGAATACGTGACTCTGTATTAACGAATGCGGCACCGCACGTCATTACCGTCTCTGAAGATAGGATCCTCATTATAGAGTTTACAGGTCATTCGAGACCGACCAGAACCTTTGGCGTCATTAGGCGTTTGAATTGAGTCGTTTATGCTACAGAGAAAATTGATGAAAACATCAGTTAAAATGAAGGGGGATTGGAGATTAATGTCTGCCTCTTCTCTACCCTTTATGCTCTCCTCTATATTTACGCGAAGTCTCATGGAAAGTTAGGCATACAAATGTACTTGGCAATGCATCAGGTTCACCTGTCTTCTACCTAAATATTAACTCAGCGGCTTTTCAAACAGTCAGTGGTAACAAAGGACCGACCCCGTCTCAATACTAACCGAAACTCTAAAAAATAGAATTTTGCCACTAATAGTTACATCAAAAGAATCGCATTTTTACGCTGATTCTAAATATATAACCCATCAAAAGTTATGAGGCTTAGAATATTTTAGAAAATACGGGGAAACACCCCCTACAAGTCAAAGAATCTTATACAAAATCGCACCATCAGATTCAACATATCAGAGAGCCCTACTGTAGAAGTTTCAAGCTCCTATCTACAAAAATGTGGATTTTTGTATTTTTTGTTTGTTTTTTTTTGTTTTTTGTTGTTGTTTTTTGTTGCTGTTTTTTCCCAGGGGTGAATTTTTTTTATTGTTTTAAAAAGTACAAGTGGTAAGAAAGGGTCAAACTTGAGCGTAAAGAGCGGGTGTTGAGGAGGGAGCAGCCCCTTTCATATACGGAGTAATTTCTGTTCGTTTTAAGTTTTAATGTCGCTTACTTTCAGTTGGAAAAACTTTTTTTTTATTTAATTTTCCTCAGTAAAGCATCTAGTCGCTTCAATGCTTCACTGAAATGAGTATTCAAGTGTCCAAGGTATAGGGAGCAAAGGTTTTAGGGGGAGAGAGGGCACTAGTCCCAGGTCCATAAATTTTAGAGACGCAAAATTTCAAATAGATAGTCTAACTGTAAATAATTTTATAATTTTATAATTTTTCATTAAAATAGAGTAGAGGGCGCAGTTAATAAATAAAAATAATTAATAAAATAAAAAAAATGAAAAATTAGAATAATCGTAGAACAACCATTAAAAAATCAATGATAGTTTAATATTTAAAATAATAAATAAAAGAAATATTAATTAATTAATAAATTGAAATTAATTTTGTTAATAAATTTTTGAGAGACGAGGGGGGTGATAATCAAGATTTTTCCCCCGGCGCAAGCGAGGCCGGAACAACCACTGATAAGGAGGGGGTGAGAGAGAATTGTCCTTAAACTGATGCTCCTTCTCGGCTTTACAAATAGAAAATTTGCCTTATTTTAGAAAATAGGGGAAAACACCCCCTACAAGTCAAAGAATCTTAAAGAAAATCGCACCATCAGATTCAACATATCAGAGAGCCCTATTGTAGAAGTTTCAAGCTCCTATCTACAAAAATGTGGAATTTTGTATTTTTTCCCAGAAGACAGATCACGGGTGCGTGTTTATTTGTTTTTTTTTTTTTTTTTTTTTTTTTTTTTTTTTTTTGCTTTTTTTTCCCAGGGGTGATCCCAGGGGTGAATTTTTTTATTGTTTTAAAAAGTACAAGTGGTAAGAAAGGGTCAAACTCGAGCGTAAAGAGCGGGGCGTTGAGGAGGGAGCAGCCCCTTTCATATACGGAGTAATTTCTGTTCGTTTTAAGTTTTAATGTCGCTTACTTTCAGTTGGCAAAACTTTTTTTTTTATTTAATTTTCCTCAGTAAAGCATCTAGTGCCTTCAATACTTCACTGAAATGAGTATTCAAGTGTCCAAGGTATAGGGAGCAAAGGTTTTAGGGGGAGAGGGGGCACTTGTCCTAGGTCTATAAATTTTAGAGATGCAAAATTTCAAATAGATAGTCTAACTGTAAATAATTTTTTAATTTTATAATTTTTTATTAAAATAGAGTAGAGGGCGCAGTTAATAAATTAAAATAATTAATAAAATAAAAAATTGAAAAATTAGAATAATCGTAGAACAATCATTAAAAAATCAATGATAATTTAATATTTAAAATAATAAATAAAAGAAATATTAATTAATTAATAAATTGAAATTAATTTTGTTAATAAATTTTATGAGAGACGAGGGGGTGATAATCAAGATTTTTCCCCCGGCGCAAGCGAGGCCGGAACCGCCACTGATAAGGAGGGGGTGAGAGAGAATTGTCTTTAAACTGATGCTCCTTCCCGGCTTTACAAATAGAAAATATACTACGTTACAAATTTCTAAGCTCCTAGAAGATTCTCAAGTCGTGTGTCAATTTGATTTGAAGCCAAACACAAAGCAAGTGGTCACATGCAGCATGACACGCAAAATTATATATATTTTTTTTCTTTTTCCCTGGAAACTCGTTATCGCTGCTGGCTGTGATAAGAAAAATGGGTATATATACAGCCGTATTTGGGGGGAATCTTCAGAATGCCTGTAGAGAGCAGCGTCTCAGCACAGGATGAAGAACTACGCAATTATACTCTTGGGTCTTGCCACCTGTAAGTGAACTTCTATTAATATGCTTTTATTCTTATTGTTTTTGGTTTCCTGTACAATGGGGTAAACTATTTGGTACCTATCTATTTTAGGTCATGTTCAAAAGCCTTCATTAACGAAAATTGACACTCTAAATGGTCTTCCAGAATTAAACATAATGAAATCAGTTCGCTAGCACCCCCCTCTCTCTATCATTTTCCATCCGATCGGATGTTATAATGAAGTCTAAGAACTTGTTATAATGAACCTAACCTGTTTTAGCTCCTGTTACACCTTTCTCAATCAAATCAAAAATACACACCCTCTCCTTGGGCTCATAAGTAAATTAATATTTTCGAATCGTACCCCCGATACCCTAACATTTCTTTTTTTCGTAACATTTACTTAAATCTGCTGCCTTAATCTGGCACTCCCCTCTTTCTAGAGACTTCCGATCGTTTAGAAGCTGTTTAAGGCATGTGTTTGAAAGTAATTTTAAAGTAGCTAAAGTGCCTTATTTTTATCTCCGTAGGACGGATAGACTAGAACTTTTAAAAATGGACTACAAATATCATCAATTTGTTCTCTCCACGAAAATGTATTCATCAAAAAATGATTATCCTCTTAGTATTGACGTCTCCCTTTACCCTCAGAAACACTTGTATTTTCTATCCCTTTCTTGTTCGACTGTTTGGTTCAAAAAATCATTTATAAGCTCCATTAATTTCCCACTCCCCCGAACGTGCAAAAAAAAAAATGAAACCAACCCAACCGAAATTTAATATTATGAGGATATTTTTCTTTTTACTCGATTAATAGATTTAGTTTCTTATTCAATGGATTAATTGTCTAATTACTAACTCTAAAAAGGGATTTTGAATGCTGTCATACTTCACATACAGTTTTTCTTTATTTTTTATATCAGTAATTATATTTTTTTAATTATTCCAATCCTGCCTGTGATATTTCTTGATTTCTAATCGTCATTCTCCTTCCCTAACTCAGGCAATTTTCAATGCCCCTTTAGACGGCATATCTACTCACTTGATGCTCGTTTGTGAAGCTACAAGAGATGCTACAGTAGTTTGTCCAGGCAACAAACCGCCAAGAATTTATGGGGTCAAATATTGAGAAAACTTACTTAACTGAATTCATATGTTATAACATGAGGAGGGATGGACCCGTGCCTTCTAAATGACATTCCTGTAATCTACAGGATAGTATTTTTTATTTTTATGTCTTCCTTTCTCGCTCGTTGAGCTTAGGCTTCCTAGCCTTTTCAATACCTTCTCTCTTTTTCGCTTTCTCTCTTCCTCTTAAAAACTGAAAAAGACTTATGCATCTTTAAAAGAAAAGGATTAAAAGAGAGTGAAAGAAAGAGGGGAATCTATATATATATATATATATGCATATATATATATATATATATATATATATATATATATATATATATATATATATATATATATATATATATATATATATATATATATATATATATATATATATATATATATATATATATATATATATATATATATATATATATATATATATATATATATATATATATATATATATATATATATATATATATATATATATATATATATATATATATATATATATATATATATATATATATATATATATATATATATATATATATATATATATATATATATATATATATACTATAATTGTATACATACGTTATTAAAAAATGTGTTTTTCTTTTTCAGTTGCTTCTGCAGCTGAAATTAGTGGAATCCTTTGCAGTGACAAAGCAACTATCAAGCGAACATGGGCCACTGTTACAGATTTGCCATCTTTTGGACGGAACGTTTTCCTTAGGTAACGTTGAATCATCTCTTAACATTTAAACCCCTAATAACTTATCTGACTGTAACAAGTGAAGCTTTAGCTTATGTATACTAAATTAATTAGCTACTCGTAAGACCCAAAATTATTATATCTACTGTTTTCAGTATTAAAATATATTAGTAACAAATTCAGGTTCATCTGGTTTCCATTAGAAGAGTAACTAAGTGGTTCTATTCTTTTAGATGTTTTTTTAATCTCAGAATATGGTAGATAGGAAATCTAGAGTAACGGTTCAGGGCAAATCAAACAGTTCGTGGTAACGAACTGTAGTAAGGAGCGATCCGGCTCAATAGTAACCAAAACTCTAAAAAATTGAATTTTAATATAAATAGCTACATCAAAAGAATCGCATTTTAATGCTGATTTTAAATATATAAGTTTCATCAAGTTTAGTCTCAGCCATCAAAAGTTACGAGCCTGAGAAAATTTGCCTTATTTAGGAAAATAGGGGAAAACACCCCCTAAAAGTCATAGGATCTTAACGAAAATGACACCATCAAATTCAGCGTATCAGAGAACCCTACTGTAGAAGTTTCAAGCTCCTATCTACAAAAATGTGGAATTTTGCATTTTTTGCCAGAAGACAAATCACGGGTGCGTGTTTATTTGTTTGTTTTTTTGTTTGTTTTTTTTTTTTTTCCCAGGGGTCATCGTATCGACCAAGTGGCCCTAGAATGTCGCAAGAGGGCTCATTCTAACGGAAATGAAAAGTTCTAGTGCCCTTTTTAAGTGACCAAAAAAATTGGAGGGCATCTAGGCCCCCTCCCACACTCATTTTTTTTCCCAAAGTCAACGGATCAAAATTTTGAGATAGCCATTTTGTTTGACATAGTCGAAAATCTTAATAACTATGTTTTTGGGGATGACTTACTCCCCCACAGTCCCTGGGGGAGGGGTTGCAAGTTACAAACTTCAACCAGTGTTTACATACAATAATGGTTATTGGGAAGTGTACAGACGTTTTCAGGGGGATTTTTTTGGTTTTGGGGGTAGGGTTGAGGGAGGGGGCTATGTGGGAGGATCTTTCCTTGGAGAAATATGCCATGGGGGAAAAAATTCAATGAAAAGGGCGCAGGATTTTCTAGCATTACTATAAAAAAAAACAATGAAAAAATAAACATGAAAACGTTTTTTCAAATGAAAGTAAGGAATAGCATTGAAATTTAAAACAAACAGAGATTATTACGCATATGACGGGTTCTAAAAATACTTTAGCATAAAGAGCGAGGTATTTAGGAGGAGATAAATAACTCACTCTTTATGCTAAAATATTTTTAGTGATTTCAACTATTTATTCTACGGCCTATTTGATTCAGGGGTCATTTTTAAGAATTGGAACAAAACTTACGATTTAGTGTAAAGAGCGAGGTATTAACGAGGGTACAAACCCCCTCGTACACATAATAAAAATATAAGAATATAAAAGTTTGTTACGTAAGTTAATTCTTAAGTTACGTATATTTTGTACTAATAAAAACGTTCGTTGAATATTAAAAGTTCTAGTAGCCTTTTTAAGTAACCGAAAAATTGGAGGGCAGCTAGGCCTCCTTCCCCACCCATTATTTCTCAACATCGTCTGATCAAAACTAAGAGAAAGCCATTTAGCCAAAAAAAATTAATATACTAATTTCATTTCAATAATTTATGTGCGGAGAGCCAAAATCAAACATGCATTAATTCAAAAACGTTCAGAAATTAAATAAAAAAAACTAGTTTTTTTAACTGAAAGTAAGGAGCGACATTAAAACTTAAAACGAACAGAAATTACTCCGTATATGAAATGGGTTGTCCCCTCCGCAGTCCCACGCTCTTTACGCTAAAGTTTTTAGTTGTTTTAAAAAGTAGAATTGTGGCAAAGAGTCAAACTTTAGCGTAAAGAGCGTGGGACTGCGGAGGGGACAACCCATTTCATATACGGAGTAATTTCTGTTCGTTTTAAGTTTTAATGTCGCTCCTTACTTTCAGTTAAAAAAACTAGTTTTTTTTATTTAATTACGGTATAAATCAAACAGTTCGTGGTAACGAACTGTAGTAAGGAGCGATCCGGCTCAATAGTAACCAAAACTCTAAAAAATTGAATTTTGATATCAATAGCTACATCAAAAGAATCGCATTTTAATGCTGATTTTAAATATATAAGTTTCATCAAGTTTAGTCTTAGCCATCAAAAGTTACGAGCCTGAGAAAATTTGCCTTATTTAGGAAAATAGGGGGAAACACCCCCTAAAAAACGTAGGATCTTAACGAAAATGACAACATCAGATTCAGCGTATCAGAGAACCCTACTGTAGAAGTTTCAAGCTCCTATCTACAAAAATGTGGAATTTTGCATTTTTTGCCAAAAGACAAATCACGGGTGCGTGTTTATTTGTTTGTTTTTTTTTTTGTTTTTTTTTTTTTCCCCCAGGGGTCATCGTATCGACCAAGTGGTCCTAGAATGTCACAAGAGGGCGATTTTGATAAAAAAAGGGGTGGGGAAGAGGCCTAGTTGCCCTCCAGTTTGTGGCTACTTAAAAAGGCAACTACAACTTTTTATTTTTTACGAAAGTTTTTATTAATAATAACGAAAGTAATAACTTTCTTAACGAGCTTCTATATTCGTATATATTTAGAACGTATATGAGGGGGTTCGCCCCCTCGTCAATACCTTGCTCTTTACACTAAAGCTTGATTCTTTTCCCAATTGTCTAAGAATGACCCCTGAAACACAAAGACCGTAGAATAAATAGTTGAAATTACTAAAAATACTTTAGCGTAAAGAGTGAGGTATTGTGGAGGAGACGAACCCCCTTATATACGTAATAATTTCTGTTCGTTTTAGTTTTTAATGTTGCTCCTTACATCCAGTTGACTTTTTTTAAATAATGCTAGAAAATTCTGCGGCCCCTTCATGGAAATTCACATCCCTCATGATAAATTCCTCCATGGAAAGATCTTCCCACGTAACCCCCTCCCACGCCCACCTCCCTCCTCAACACGAAAAAGTCTCCCTGAAAACGTCTGTTCACTTCACAATAACCCTTACAATATGTAAATAATGGTCAAAGCTTGTAACTTGCAGCCCCTCCACCGGGGACTGTGGGAGATTAAGTCGTACCAAAAGACATAATAATTGGGTTTTTTACTATGCTGAACAAAATGTCTATCTGAAAATTTTGATTTGGTGACTTCGGGAAAAAATGAGCGTGGGAGGGGGCCTAGGTGCCCTCCAAATTTTTGATCACATAAAAATGGCACTATAAGTTTTAATTTCCTTTAGAATGAGCCCTCTCACGACATTCTAGGACCAATAGGTCGATACGATCACCCCTGGGAAAAAATAAATAAATAAAATAAAAATAAACTCGCATTTGTGATCCGTCTTCTTGCAAAAAATACAAAGTTCCGCTTTTTTGTAGATAGAAGCTTGAAACCTCTACAGTAGGGTTCTTTGATACGCTGAATCTAATGGTGTGATTTTCGTTAAGATTCAAGGACTGTTAAGGGGTGTTTCCCTCTATTCTCTAAAATAAGGCAAACTTTCTCAGGTTCCTTACTTTTGAGGGGTAAGACTAAACCTTATGCAACTTACATATTCAAAACCAACATAAACATACGATTCTTTTGATGTAACTATTGGTATCAAAATTCCATTATTTAGAGTTTCGGTTACTATTGAGCCGGGTCGCTCCTTACTGCAGTTCGTTACCAGGAACTGTTTGATAGTGTAATCTTGATATGCTACCCTGGTCCTAACAGTTGCGCTTTCGGGGGAGGGCAATCGCTCCTAGATTTTTTACCCTTCGCTATATTTTGAAAATGACATTTTTGGGTATTTTCATTGAAAAATCCTTTTTTGAATCACTATAAATTTCTTTTAAAGAAACTTGAAGATTAAACCCTCTAAAGACTTTGAAATATATGTTCTGGCCATCCTTATCTTCATTTGCATGATATGCTAGCCACGTGTCCAAACTTAAAAGTGTGAAGGCCAGACTTGTTAAGGGAGGGTGACTTTTTAGTTTAGATTTTATTATTCTTTATTCATATTTTTGTCTTTGCTCGCCTCTTTCGTTTTGATTTTTGTTTATTTTCGAATCTCATACCCGCTGAAATAAATTCCTTTGCGTCTGCCTGGCCTCTATACAAGTTTACTATTTCAGAAATTAAGCAGAACAAAGGCTATAGCAGGGGTATATGACCTGGACCAGTTTCACAGCGTAAGCACAGCTGACTTATTTTGTTTCTTGATAAAAAGATACAATTTTAAGTTTTACATATTCCAAGGGGTTTTCTATGGTTATTATTAGCATTAAACAAATATTTTTGAATTTAAACTCTACCTAAATTCAGTACACCACAACTTCTTAACAGCATAAAAGGAAACTTAACAATAGTTTCGTTACTTAACAGTATATTAGTATTTCAATATTGCGGAAAAAGTGGAAGTTAAAAGTTGTGGTTCCCATTTTAAGATATAATTTAAATTAAGCCACAGCAAAGAAACTGTTTGCCATTTTGGGGTGTAAAATAACAGTTGTGGTCAGAGGAGGGCTTAAATACAAACGAATGGAAATTCAATATAGCCAATTGATTAAAATTATTTTTAAGAACTTCTTCAACGAAACTACTATTCATTGAATATTTTTTTAAAAAAAAATATAATAAACAATAAAATATATAAATATATAATTTATATTTTATATAAATTATATTTTATATAATATATATTGAAATACTATACTAATAATATTTTATATAAATATATAAAATATATAAATATATAAATAAAAATATAATAAATAATAAACAGTAAAAATGTTCACATTAAAAAACGAACATTTTTTAATTTATATTCTTCCTCAGTTCAGTGCACCACAACTTCTTAACAGTATAAAAGGAGTCTTAACAATGTTTTCGTTGTTAAACAGTATATTAGTATTTAAAATTTGCAACCATTCTGTTTTCGCATAGAAATTATTTTCAGTTCACTAAATCCTATTTTCTCTTAGTGTCTTTGCTGCAAAACCGGAATACAAGAATCTGTTCGTTGAATTCCGTAACATCCCTGCTTCTGAATTAGCCTCCAGTGAGCGGCTCCTCTACCATGGCGGTCGTGTTTTGTCATCCATTGATGAGGCCATCGCTGGAATAGATACACCGGACCGGGCTGTCAAGACGCTCCTTGCTCTTGGTGAAAGGCATATCAGTAGAGGAACAGTAAGACGACACTTTGAGGTAAGAATCCTTTTTAAATCACGCACAGAAAAAAAGGAACCTGTTTACCAACTAATGTACTTAGGAAAGAGAAAAGGCATATTTCAAAATAAATAATAGAAATCATGTTCCAACGTACTAAGCTCCTCATAGACGAAAAACCTAGAATTTCAACATTTATAGCCTATACTAATTTTAAAACCGACGAATTTGAAGATTTAATTTAAAAAGAGAACTAAAGAACATTAATATCCTGAAAATTTCTATTTATATTCAAATCTGAAATTTATCTAATTTAAATATTCATACTTAATAAATTTCTTGCTTTTTTATAAGCCTTTCTAACCGAATGCTGAAGTCAGGCACGTACGCAGGAATTTTTTTTCGGGGGTGGGCCAAAACCTACGAAACAGCAGATATAAAGAAGCACTTTTTTTATTTAGTAGCTAAATAAATACAAAAAACACGTCCATCAGAAAATACAGATTAACTTTAATCTGTAGTATTGTAGTGGATGAGGGGGGGGGAAAGACTGAAGCCTCAAAAGTACGTTTTAGGCACAGGTTATGTTCATAGCGATTCAGAACCAGTGATTAATCTATTATATCCCACTGAAATGGAAATTTTAGGGTCAACAGTACAATATGGGTGCTGTGGGGGTAGTTCTTCTATTGCAAAAACGTCGATTTTAATGAGAAATGATAGTTTCCAAAATTGATCCATTGAAAGCTGTACTTTATCCTGAAAAGGGGGATAAACACCCTAATATCAAGGATGATTCTATTTTGCTGTGAAAAGCAAACTCTTTTTACGAAAATAATGACAGTATAATCGCTAATTACTTCAAAGAGGGTAAAAAGTTAGACAGAAAATCAGTTAATAATTGGGCAATGACTTGACCCGATAATTGCATGCTGTAAAATCCAAAAAAAAAGGGCTTCACACCTGTATCTAGATTCTTAATATATGTCCTACTTTTGCCAGAAATCCCAAGAAACCATGGGGAAATTAAACATTTCACAAAATTTCGGGGGGGCCCGGGCCCGAAGCCCTCCCCCCCTGCGTACGTGCCAGGCTGAAGTTTACATTGCCTACTACTACCATCTCACTACAGTATCAGGCCACCAGTAATCTATACAGCTGCACACACTCCTAATCCATACCAATCTAATTAAAGCTTCCTTGTTTAACTTCAGTTCCAATTTTCTTTAAAACCTTTCATGCTACTGCTTCTTACCCTATTTGGAGACCTTCGTTTTGTTCTGCCCTGGACGAATAGCCAAAGAGGCAAATCTTTGGCAGTCTATCATCCTTCATCAGCAAAACGAGTCCTAGTTGTCTCAACCTTTTTCTCATTCTAGTCCTAGGAACGGAGACACAACCACAATCTTCATATAGCTTACTGTTTGAAATAAGGTCATTCAAACGGGTTCCCGAACCTACCCGAAGATAATTCCTCTGTAAAACGTCTAATAAATCCTTTCCTGTCCTCCAAAGCTCCCACGTTTTAGAGCACTGTCAGCACTATAGCTTCCAATATTCTGATCTTGGTTTGCAGACTTTTCTTTCTATTCTTCGAAACTTTTTCAACTATGAAAAAACACCCTGAGCCTTGGCTATTCTACTTTTTATATCATTACCTTTTCCACCATCTTTACTAATAATTACATAAGAAAAACTAGTTTTTTTTTAACTGAAAGTAAGGGGCGACATTAAAACTTAAAACGAACAGAAATTACTCCGTATATGAAATGGGACGTCCCCTCCGCAATCCCTCGCTCTTTACGCTAAAGCTTTTAATTGTTTTAAAAAGCAGAATTGTGGCAAAGAGTCAAACTTTAGCGTAAAGAGCGAGGGATTGCGGAGGGGACAATCCATTTCATATACGGAGTAATTTATGTTCGTTTTAAGTTTTAATGTCGCTCCTTACTTTCATTTAAAAAAACTAGTTTTTCTTATGTAATTTCTGAACGTTTTTTAATTAATGCATGTTTGATTTTGGCTCTCCACACGAAAATTATTAAAATGAAATTTGCATATTAATTCCTTTTTTGGCTAAATGGCTTTCTCTTAGTTTTGATCAGACGATTTTGAGAAATAAGGGATGGGGAAGGAGGCCTAGTTGCCATGCAATTTTTCGGTTACATAAAAAGGCAACTATAAATTTTAATTTTTAACGAATTTTTTTATTAATAAAAAATATACGTAACTTAAGAATTAACTTACGTAACAAACTTTTATATTCTTAAATTTTTATTATGTATATGAAGGGGTTTGTACCCTCGTTAACACCTCGTTCTTTACACTATATCGTAAGTTTTGTCCCAATTCTTTAAGAATGACCCCTGAATCAGAAAGGCCGTAGAATAAATAGTTGAAATTACTAAAAATACTATAGCATAAAGAGCGAGGTATTTATCTCCTCCTATATACCTCGCTATTTATGCTAAAGTATTTTTTAGAACCCCTCATATGCGTAATAATCTCTGTTCGTTTTAAGTTTCAATGCTATTCTTTACTTTCAATTGAAAAAACTTTTCCATGTTTATTTTTTCATTGTTTTTTTTTATAATAATTTCAGAAAATTCTGCGCCCTTTTCATTGAATTTTTCGTCCCCCATGACATATTTCTCCAAGGAAAGATCCTCCCACATAGCCCCCTCCCCTCAACCCCACTTTCAAAACCAAAAAAATCTCCTGAAAACGACTGTACACTTCCCAATAACCATTATTATATGTAAACACTGGTCGAAGTTTGTAACTTGCAGCCCCTCCCCCAGGGACTGTGGGGGAGTAAGTCATTCCCAAAGACATAGTTATTATGGTTTTGTACTATGTGGAACAAAATGGCTATCTCAAAATTTTGATCTGTTGACTTTGGAGAAAAAATGAGCGTGGGAGGGGGCCTAGGTGCCCTCCAATTTTTTTGGTTACGTAAAAAGGGCACTAGAACTTTTCATTTTCGTTAGAATGAGCCCTCTTGCGACATTCTAGGACCACTTGGTCGATACGATGACAATTTTTTTGGAAAAAAAAAACAAAAAAAAAAACAAATAAACACGCACCCGTGATTTGTCTTCTGGCAAAAAATACTAAATTCCACATTTTTGTAGATAGGAGCTTGAAATTTTTTCTATAGGGTTCTCTGATACGCCAAATGCGATAGTGTGATTTCCATTAAGGTTCTGTGACATTTAGGGGATGTTTTCCCCTATTTTTTAAAATAAGGCAAATTTTTCAGGCTCGTAACTTGTGATGACAAGGACTAAATTTGATGAAACAAAAATATTTAAAATCAGCATAAAAATTTGATTCTTTTGATGTATATATTAGCTTCAAAATTCCGTTGTTTAGAGTTTCGTTTACTATTGAGCCAGGTCGCTCCTTACTACAGTTCGTTACCACGAACTGTTTGATACTATCCGGCTAAGTGAAGCTATCCATTTGATTGATTTTCTCGTTAACCAGCATTACATCTTCACCTTCATTTATTCCCAGTCTCAGCTACTTAGCCTTCTTAGCATTAAATTTTAAACCTACTCTCACATTCTGAGCTCACAGAGACCTCCAAAATTATTTACTTTGCCAAAATTTTTGTTTAGGACATTCAAAATCACCTTTATAAGTTAAGTCAAGGAGAATTTTACCTTTCCCTTTGATCCCAAGCTCCCCCTTAGGCTTCCCTGTGCATAGCTATGCAAAGATAGGACAAAACCCTGCTTAACTCCTGATTCAATAGAAACCTGCTACTTACCTCATTACCTACCATAACCGTAGTACTGTAATCCTCGTACATAACACTTACAACTAAAATGTATTTATCTGATATACTGTACAGGGGTAGGACCTTTACTAAAGCCCCGCTTTTGGTTAACCTAAACTCCTGTTCATAACCGATAAAACTGAGGATTAAAAGGGTCTAAGGATTCATGGTGTGGGGTATGGCACTTCTTAATTTTTAATCCGAGCATGATTAAATAAAAATAAAAATAATGTGTTTCAACTGAAAGTAAGGAGTAACATTAAAACTTAAAACGAACAGAAATTATTACGTATATGAAGAGGGTTGCCTCCTCCTCAGCACCTCGCTCTTTACGCTAAAGTTTACTTATTAATTTCCAAAAAAGCTTCTTATTGTTCTAATTAAATGACCCTTGCGTTTCAGGAGTCGTTCTCAGAGAATTGGGAGAAAATTCAAGCTTTAAAGTAAACAGCGAGTTGTTAAAGAGGACTCAACCCTCTTTATATACGCAGTAATTTCTGTTGGTTTTAAGTTTTAATGTTGCTCCTCACCGTCAGTTGAAAAAAGAACTTGTTTTTTATTTAATTTTTGATCGTTTTTTCAATAATGCCAGGAAATCTGGCCCCGCCTCCACAGAGAAATACTTTCCCCGCAAAAATAACCTCTAGAAAATTTAATCCCAGTGAAAATTTATCCAGGACAATTACCTTTAGCAACTCTACGCGTAAAATTGAGACAAAAAAAGAAAGCAAGCAATATAAAAAAAAGTATTGCAAATTCCCCCTGTGTATAATTTCCCCTGACAACTCAGCCCCTGGAAACTTCCCTCCCCATGAAAAAAAAACAGAAGAAAATTCGTCCCCCGTGAAAACGTATGCATACTCTTCGATTACAAATACTATTCATAAACAATGGGCAACTTTCATAAATTAAAGATCTTTCCCCTGGGGCTATGGGGGACATGCTAGAAAAATTAAACTAAAACAAATAAACACGCATCTTTAATCCTTCTTCTGGCAAAATGTACAAATTCTACATTTCTGCAGATAGGAGTTTGAAACCTCTACAGTAGGGTTTTCTGGTAAGCTGAATGTGATGGTGTGAATTTCATTAAGATTCTGCTACCTTTCGGTGGCGTTTCCCCCTTTTACTCAAAAATAAGACAAATTTTCTCAGGCTCATAGCCGTTAACGGGTTGACGGGTTGGCAACTAAACTTGACACTTGTTGGCCTGTCATTTCACGCAAATTAACGGGTCCTGTGTCAATTATAAATTCTTGGTCAACCTGCCAATGACCATAGGTAGGCGTGCCTTGTTTACCTTTCATTCCAGGCAATTAACGATCCTATGTTAATTTTAAATTCTTGGTCAACCAGCCTGAGGCTCTAGGCGGGCATGCTTTTCTATAAGCTAACAAACAAGTATTGGTTCAGTAAGAGAGTCATGAACCAAGGGTAACCGGGTAAACGGCTTACTCCCGCCGTTTACCCGTGCCATTTAACGAAACACTTGGAAAACTATAATTTCTACGACTTTCTACCTTGTTTCTGCCCTAGGAATGACGCAAGGACAGATGATAGATAGACATATCTATTATCAAATGAACTGAAATCATTTTTATACAATCCTAATAAGGGCTTATGCCAGATTTTCCTCTTACTAAATCGGACTATCTTTCTTGGCTTTTACTACAATTAGCCATGGATTGAAGCCCACAACTACTTGATTTTATTTCAATTACTTGATTTACTACTTCAATTACTACTTGATTTAATTCAATTGATCTAATTCAAATTAAGTATTTGAAATCAGCATGATAAGCAGATCCTTTTAGCATACCGATCAGTATCAAAATTCTGGTCACTAAAGGTTCAAAATTTGGTTAACACATTCACTCCCTTCCCTAAAGCCACACTGTTCTTCTCTTAAAACTATTAAATAAAAAAAACGAGTTTTTTTAACTGAAAGTAAGGAGCGACATTAAAACTTAAAACGCACAGAAATTACTTCGTATATGAAAGAGGCTGCTTCCTCATCAACGCCCCGCTCTTTACGCTAAAGTTTGACTCTTTCTCTCAATTCTTCTTTTTAAAACAGTAAAAAACTTTAGCGTAAAGAGCGGGGCGTTGATGAGGAAGCAGCCTCTTTCATATACGAAGTAATTTCTGTGCGTTTTAAGTTTTAATGTCGCTCCTTACTTTCAGTTAAAAAAACTCGTTTTTTTTATTTAATTTCTGAACGTTTTTGAATCAATGCATGTTTTGATTTTGGCTCTCCGCAGAGGAATAATCAAAACGAAATTTTGCATATTTTTTTGGTGGGGGCTAAATGGCTTTCTCATAATTTTGATCGAATGATTTTGAGAAAAAAAGAGCGGGGGCGAAGCCTAGTTGCCCTCCGATTTTTTGGTTAATTAAAAAGGCAACTAGAACTTTTAATTTTTTACGAATCTTTTTATTGGTAAAAGATTTACGTAACTTATAAATTAGCTTACGTAAAGAACTTTTGTATTCTCATGTTTTTATTACATATATGAGGGGATTCGCCCCATCGTCAGTACCTCGCTCTTTACACTAAAGCTTAAATTTTATCCCAATTCATTAAGAATGACCCCTGAATCACAAAAGCCGTAGAATAAATAGTTGAAATTACTAAAAATACTTTAGCGTAAAGAGCTACGTATCATAAGGAGGTGAGCCCCTTATATGGGTAATAATTTCTGTTTGTTTTAAGTTTTATTGCTGTTCCTTACTTCCAGGTGAAAAAGCTTTTTCACATTTATTTTTTAATTTTTTTTTTTTAATAATGCTATTAAATCCTGCTCTCCCTTCATGGAAGTTTTCTTCTCCCATGACAAATTCTCGATGGAAAGTTCCCCCAGCATATCCCCCTCTTCTCAACCCCTCCCCCCAACCAAAAAAATCCTCCTGAAAACGCCTGTATACTTCCCAATAACCATTACTATATGTAAGCACAGGTCAAAGTTTGTAACTTGTTGCCCCTCCCACGGGGACTGTGGGGGAGTAAGTCATCCCCAAAGACATAGTTATAAGGTTTTTCGACTACGCTGAATAAAATGGCTATCTCAGAATTTTGATCCGTTGACTTTGGGAAAATAATTAGCGTGGGAGGGGGCCTAGGTGCCCTCCAATTTTTTTGGTCACTTAAAAAGGGCACTAGAACTTTTCATTTCCGTTAGAATGAGCCCTCTTGCAACATTCTAGGACAACTGGGTCGATACGATCACCCCTGGGGAAAAAAAAAACAAAAAAACAAAAAAACAAAAAAAAACAAATAAACACGCATCCGTGATCTGCCTTCTGGCAAAAAATGCAAAATTCCACATTTTTGTTGATAGGAGCTCGAAACTTCTACAATAGGGTTCTCTGATACGCTTAATCTGATGGTGTGATTTTCGTTAAGATTCTATGACTTTTAGGGGGTGTTTCCCCCTATTTTCTAAAATAACGCAAATTTTCTCAGGCTCGTAACTTTTGATGGGTAAGACTAAACTTGATGAAACTTATATATTTAAAACCAGCATTAAAATGCGATTCTTTTGATATAGCTATTGGTATCAAAATTCCATTTTTTAGAGTTTTGGTTAATATTGAGCCGGGTCGCTCCTTACTACAGTTCGTTACCACGAACTGTTTGATCTACAGCATCTCAAAGTGTAAAAAATACCATCACACTAATTAATTTGCTTCCTACAGAAACCAAGCTAATATCTCTATAATTACTAAACTCTTTTTCATCACCTCTCCTATACAAGGGTTTATTTAAATTTTTCCTAAATCGCTAGGTATTTCCCCTCTTTCAAAAATCCCATGGATAGTCTTCAGTAATTTGTCTGTAACTTCGCACCACCATGTTTTAAAAGCTCATTTACCGCACTATGAGCTTATTTTTTTTAACCCTTTATTTATTTTTTAATCCTTTATTACTGTCTCTTAATAGTATTCTTCTTCGCAAAGCAAATCTTCGATCTTTTCGAAACTGTCCCATACTTTTTTATTCTTTTCTATATCGTTTTTCTGTAACTTTATCATAATTTAAAACATGCTCAAAAGTTTTGCCCGTCTCTCTTTAGTGCTTTCCTTATCCCTAATTGAGTCCTGTTTTTTTTTTTTTTCTTTAAATGGGGCAAGTCTAGATTGATTACTCCTTCTCAATGTCTTAACCTGTGAATGCAATATTTCGATATTATACCGTTTGGCTGCACCTTCCAAATCCTTAGCAATTTTATCCATGGCCTCTACTTCACAACTCTGCAATTCACACTTTAATGCCTTTTCTATTCTGTATATTCCTCTTATCCTCAAATACTACCTCAAATACTTACCGCTCAAATAGTACTTCTATAAACTCCTCCTCTTTCCTACCCAGCTTGGTGTTTTTACTAATATTCCTAGCTGCGTTACCAACTTTCCTCCCGAAGACTCTCTCTGCTGCTTCCAAAACTATTTTCCAAATTTATTTCATCCATCTTATTCATTTCGGGAAGTTCCTCTTAATTGTGGCCTGTAGCTTATATTTAAATGGGACAAGTCCAGCTTGAATACTTCCTCTCAGTTTATTAACATGTCAGTAGAACATTTTACTATTATATACTAACTAACTGCATCTTCTAGATCCTTGGTAATTATATCCATGGTCTCCACTTCACAGCTCCTCGGTGCATATTCTCATATGATCTGTCACTCACATAATCCTTATACAACGCACTTCTTCTCTTTTTTAAACATAAAGCATTTTCACTAGTATTCCTAGCTGCGTTTCTAATTTACTTCCCTGAGGTACCATCAACAACTTCACAAATTATTTCCCTAAAATTATTTCATCCGTCTTCTAGATTGTCAAATTTTAAACTCTTCAATTTAGTATTCAAATGTTCCTGGAAAGTTTCTCTCAAACTCTTATCTCGGAGTTTACCATCGTCATAGCTTCCTAGAAGGTAATTACCCTTTCTTCATTTTAGCTTGAGATTAACTCTAGACACTACTAGATGGTGATCTCTACCTTTAAAATCAATAACAGCACTCCTAAATGCTCTTTAGGGAATTTAAAATAATTTTAAATTTTCAAATAATTTTTGGACAATCTATTAAGTAATACTTATTGTTTGACCAGCAGTACCACTGATCCTGTTTCCAGTATTTTCCAAAATGCATATGTAAAAGCAACAGAGAGAAATACACATTCAGCTACTAAGAATATTAAGCGGAAATAATACTAATGCTTTTTTAGGCGTTTTCTTATGCCTTCATTGATGAACTGAAGCAAAGAGGTGTCGAATCTGCTGACCTTGCTGCTTGGAGAAGAGGTTGGGACAACATTGTCAATGTTCTTGAGGCTGGACTCTTGAGACGTCAGATCGACCTTGAAGTCACTGGACTTAGCTGTGTGGATGTTGCAAATATCCAGGAAAGCTGGTCAAAAGTCAGTGGAGATCTCAAAACTACCGGTTCTGTCGTTTTCCAAAGGTACTTTTCAGCAAACTTACAAAATAACTTTAAGAGAGATTAAAACGTAACTAAAATTTGGGGAGTAGTAAATACTAAAATTTGGGGAGTAGAGTGCTCTGCTATCTCAATATGCATATTTCAGTCTATAATTCAATCATAATTATTAGGCAGCCTTGTATATCTGGCCAAAACAGATCATTCAGAACATATGATAATCAGAAGAAAACATGATGACCAGAGAGAGTGTTAGACTTGCGAATTCAGAAGAAATATTAAAAGACGTTAGGCGATTGTCATTGCAAAAAAAAAAAAATAATAAGATAGTAGAGTTTGAAATGGGAGAGTTAAAGTGCACTGGCATAAATTGTAAGTGAGGAGTACACTTACAATTTATGTCACACTTACATAAAGGCGGAGTAACATAAGGGCTTAGACATAAGTCTAAATAACATCTTACAGCAAATTTCCATCAGTTACAAAAAGTCTTTGAATAGTAAGGCTAGCAAGAGTTAATTAATTTGATGAGATTAGCAATTGAGGGTAGGCTCAATTTGTAACTGATAATATTATACAAAGAAAAATCAAATTTTTTCTAAATCCAAACAATAGGATGTTTATTTATTAAAAACGAGCAAAAGGGTGTCTTTTGAAAATAAGGAAAAGATTCTGTTTAGCTTAGAAGTTATACTTATAATGGTAAAAATAATGTACTATTTGGCACTGTATTTTGTTATTTTATATTTTTGCATTATATTGCGCTGCATTATTTGGCACTGCATGATTATTCCAATGCAAGAAAAATGTCTGAATATAGACTGCAAAACTCAAGTAACTAAATTTGAATAAATTACTTGGAGTGAATTTGGTTACAAAAATAAAATATTATTTCTATTTTCCCTAAAACTAAGAGTTGTTAGCAAAAACAGAGCAAAGTGGGTCTCATTCAAAGTTATTCTTAACGGTAAACAAGTATCAAAGTACTAAGCTGCTATTGCTATTATTCTTCAAATAAATAAATTTTAATTTTGACCGAAAATTTAAAATGAAATTAGATTTTTCAAATGATTCATAAATAATCATAATCATAAAAATAGATTTTTCAAATGATTTCAAATGATTCAAATAATTCAGAAGTATTGTTTTGGATATGGTGAAACAGGAGGGGGGTGGGTAAGTTCATTTTAGTATTGTACTTGCTCATTTTAGTATTATACTATCTAGTTGACCGTAATACTTGAAAATATGAGCAGTGGTTATATATATTGATACTTCAGACGACTTTACGCAATCACACTTGATAAGAGTTAATGTTATTTAACAGAACTTAGGTTGTCTGCGTAAATAAATATGCCAAAAAAATTCTTTATAATTCTGAAAGCAGCAACTTCTAGCGGGTTAAAATTTAAATATAACACTTATTTCGATGAAAAGCTATTTTATATCACCTAAGGAGTCAATGCCTCCCTTTGATGAAAAATCTGGTTAAATAAGATTCAGGCCGACAGTACTTAAATATAACTTTTCTGTTTTTTTTTTAAAATTCTTTTTCTTTTTTTAGATTAATCAAAACTCACCAGGAGCCTTTTTCGACTGCAACTGTAAAAACTAAAAACAATTTCAATAGAAAAATAAAGATAATTTTTCAATTTTGTATCTTTATTATTTCAAAATCTTAGTTTTTTGGTTCCAGGTTTTTAAGTTTCTTTTTCTTAGTTGTTTTTCTCTTCTTTTTATTTATAGATCTTAAATTATTAATTAGATGATATGTTTATTTAACAACTTTTAAAGGCCATGGGGCCTCTATTTGGGGAACAATTTTTTGATTTATATCCATTTAAGAATTGAATTATGCTATTTTTTGTAATTTAAAACGTCTCTCACCTTCCAATCATAAAAACCTCTTTATTTTCTAAAGAGGCTCAAGTACAATAAAATTCATCAGTAATTTATGATTTTTTTTTTTTTTTTCAGAATGATCAACGGTCACCCAGAATACCAACAGCTCTTCAGACAATTCCGTAATGTAGAACTTGCCAACTTAGGTGAAAGTAACTCATTCGTCGCCCATGTTTTCCGTGTCGTTGCTGCTTTTGATGGAATCATCCACGAACTGGACAACAACCAATTTATTGTTTCTACCCTTAAGAGACTCGGTGAGCAGCACATTGCTCGCGGCACTGATATCAGCCATTTCCAGGTAATAGATTTGTTAAGCTTTGTTTAGAAGCTAATTATCATTTGGCTTTTTACAAAACTATAAAAGAGGTAAATATTAAAACTTCGAATAATACTGTTTTTGCTTCCGATGTCGATCAGCTCAGTGTTGACATGGTAACTCTAATTTCAAAATTATTAAATTATTCAATTAAATTAAAGAAGTTAGAAAAATGATTTCATTAAAGGAACAAGGGAGTCCCATTTTACTGCTTTAAATCGTTCTTACTACTTACCAAATTCTTAAACACATTAAGGCAAAAATTGGGGAGTCCAGAGAATTAATATTAGCACTTCCTTAGTCTACTAGAAGAACCATATGAAGGAGTAAATGTTTGTTAAATCTAGCTGTATTAATTTTTGAAAATTCATTTATTTAAACCTACAGTAGATCCCTGTGAAACATGGTCATTCTCACCAAAACTTTGCTCCTTTTCTCATGTTTATTTTTTTTAAGCACGATTCTAAATATGTAAATCAAATCCTATTCAAAAATAAGTGCGAAAATCATGCAAGAATACCCAGGCTTCTTCAAAAATCCTCAAGAAAACACCATCTATGTAGGTATTAGTTTTACAAAGCAAAGAAGTCAGCGGAGAATAAAATCATATTCATAACTTAAATTTATAGGAACTGGAATCATTATTTCTTTCAATTGAATTATCAATTTTAATGATTAAACATGAAACTATAAATTTTAGTGCAAATTGATTAAATTGGTTTGTAAATTGGAATCATAACTTAAATTTGTTTACAAAATTTTTATACAAAACAGTAAGAAGTTGTGTCGAATGTGGAATTTTTCCAAAGATAGGAATTAAAATAAAAATTATGCAAATAATTTGGCTATATGATCAATAGCCATTCGTATTACCAAAGTCTAAAAAGAAACAAATAAAAGACAAAAAGGTTAAAAGATTAAAAGAAAAAGAAAAGTACCTTGGCATCATCGGTTCGCAAAAGTTCTGTGCTTTTCTTTACTGCTAATCTTTAACCTTGTACTGTTCTTGCACACAGGCTCAGCAGCATATTTTATTCATTTTATCATTATTCAAAACGAGTAAAATTTGGACCTATTTTAAAATATACTTGATGTTTTATTTTATACCTGATATACCTTCTTGTTTTCTGTGTGATGGAAAGGTAGTGAGACCTTTGTTGATTCTTCCTAACTTGTATACTGTATTATAGTGTATTACTATCTATTATACTACATACTGCTTACTTTGTATTGTACTGTATACTCCATGCACTAACTTTATAATTAATTATATTTCATCACCGGGAACTATTTATTGTTTGGAATCATGCTCATTGGAATCATATGGAATCAGCTCCTTTAATGATTTCCATGTCGTACCGGTGAATGTGGACACTTGAAAAATGGCGCTTTTCATTGGGGGAAATTTAAATAATGCAAATTGCTTCTAATCTTGACAATGGTGCTTTCACACTACGCAGTAAAACCTTTGACGCCAGCATAATTTAAAATTCTTTGTTTTGTTATGTAATCTTACCGAATAAATATTTTTAATAGCATAAGCAATGCAAATATAGAATCAAGCTCTGCATAGAATCTTATGTCACTTAAGCTTATGTTATGTTATGGAGAAGTCAACAACAAAGGCAGCAACAAAATGGAACTCCTGGATGTAAAATTAATAAATTTGGAAAATAAGTTAATAAAATTATCCTAAATAGCCTTTCCCTAATAGCCATAGGAGACCAGGGCCTGTGTCTCCATTTCCTATCCACAATTTCAATTTTTGGATAGTTTGTTTAAGCTGACTGTGATAATTTTATAGATAATTACGAAATAATATGAGTAACTTACAAGAGTGGGAACTCGTGCTAGTTATGACAAACGCCATCTAGCGTTTGGCGACACATGAAATTTTTTCAGTGTAATAATGAGAATGATTAATTATATTTGTAGATTTGGTAAAATTAGTGTAATAATAAGAGTCTGATCTGAGTTTCTGACAGAAAAATGATTACTAAGTTTGAAAAATGCCAAGTATCACTAAGCGCTAGATGGCGTTAATAATTTTTTGCCGATAATAGCGCAAGCTCCCACTCTTATAAGTTACCCATAATCTTTGGATTATTACATTAGCCTTGTGTAAAAAGATTCTTTGAAGTGTGGAAGATTCTGCTTAACGTAACGTAACTTAAACACTTTGCACATAAAATGATATGCGTAGTGTGAATGCGGCCTAAAACTCAAAATACTTTGAGTCTCAAGCGTTTTATAATCTTTAAAGAGTATTAAACATATTTTTTTTTTCCATTAGAATTTTCGTGTCACCCTCTTGGAATATCTCACGGAGAACGGCATGAATGGAGCTCAAAAGGCATCATGGAATAAGGCATTTGATGCATTTGAAAAATACATTTCAATGGGTCTCAGTTCCTTGAAAAGAGTAGACCCTATCACTGGATTGTCAGGGCTCGAAAAGAACGCCATCCTTAGTACATGGGGCAAAGTCCGTGGAAATCTCCAAGAAGTTGGAAAAGCTACTTTTGGAAAGTAAGTAACTTGTTTAATAAAGATAAATTTTATACGACCCTTTCTTATCACTTACCGTTGCTTAAAAATAGCCTTGAATAACCGTTTCCTTTCTGACTAAAATTGAAGTGTTGTCAATCGTTTGAACTATGATAAATTCTGGGGTATTATCCCGAATTCGATTGACCATTTTATAACTTTATTCAAATGCATTTCGTTGCTAATTCATGTATTGTTTACATTAGTTAACAAGGCCTTGCAGGAAACGTGGACGCTTTTCCCACATGATTCAAAGAGCCATTATGAAAAAAATACTATACTTTATTATCATTTGTTTATTTAGAAAAAAATATATACTTTAATTAACAAAGCTGTGCAGGAAACTTGGATGTTTTCCTTACATGATTCGAAGAGCCAATATGAAAAAAAAATATTTCGGCCAACTCTCACTCCACTATAGTTACCCTCATTAGGGGTTCGTCATCGGCTTTAATAAGCGGAAAGTATTATTATGTTCTGTTTTTAGCATACACAACCCTGCTAAAATTTTAGAACAACATTTTTCAATAAATTGAAAAAATCATTATTCCCTTAACTTCTAAGAAAACTAGGCGAGTGGTACTTTTACCCATTTTGTATTTGTCATTTGCGCATTTAGAAACGGAATAAACTGCAAAAGCCGCGAAGAACGTCACGTATTCGACTGGAGAAGTTTGAATTCCAAGTTTAAGGTTTGTTTTCTGACAGCTAAGTAATTAATTTTGTTCGGTTAATTGTAATAAAGTCTAAAAAGAAGCAAAAACTAAAACAAATTGTATCAAATTACCAAAAAATTAAATTCATTGCGCTTAGAAATGCTCTTCATGAAGCTATAGAAAAAATATAGCTTAAAGAGTGACGGGGCTAAGGTATCTGCACTAATATACAGGACGTGTTCTGTTCATAATGTTTCTCTTTACTTTCTCTTGAAAAATGAATTGTTTTTGTTTGTTTGGTTCGAGATCAATCTACGGTTCAAGATACGATTCAAGATCTATGACGTGAGTTCTGAGTTCTGAGGTGAAAGAAGGAGATATTGGGGAGAGATGGGAGGGATTTAATAAATGAAAAAACCAGAATGCTGAATTTTTGACACCCAAGTATGTGACAATTTCTTAATACATTTTGAGTAGCCCCTCTCCTTCTTTCTTATAAAGAAACAGGAACATCTTACAAATTTATTTTATTATCATGCTAGTAAATAATTATTTTTAAATTTAACTATTAAATTATCATATCTAGTTCTGCTTCATTAGATTTCTCCAAACAAAAGTTAATCTAATCAAAGGGTGAAAATAATATATACTGACCGATTTGAAGTTTTTCCTCTATGCCCCTCTGTTATTACTGTAATTATTTCCCTTTTAAATACATGATTTATATTGTTTGAGGTAATTTTTCCCAAAAAACGAGTAAATTTTTGTGGGTTTCCTTAACCAAGATTTTTTTGAATTGGTTATGATCGGTGTATTTTGTTTATCGATCGATCGTGAGATTCGATTCTAGGATTTACAATCATGTCTTCGATAATCAGATCCCTATTGAAGGTTCACAGGGATGTGCACTTCAACCTCGATCGAAGTGCAGCGTCTTAGAAAATGGTTCTTCAAGTTAGCAGCGTTGGATGACCCCTGTAATTGAAATAAATAGAATTATATTCAAAAATAAAACAAGTTGTTCAAGTAACAAGGGAATTTATATATTAGCCAAAAAAAATATAAAATTTTTACTTAAAAAAACTAACTGAGGGTACCACTAGAAAAGAATTGCTCTGTCTCAGATTCATAAAACAATGACCATATGCGTTTAAAATGTTTTGTTTATTTATATTATGTTGGTTTGCTTATTATGCTTGTTTTTACAATTTCAGGCAGAAAGAGCCGGAATTTCAGGGCCTATGCCTTGTCATAGCACTTCTATAAAAAAAAAGTCTGTTTCATAATCTGTTTCATTGAATATGAATATATGTTTTGGATATTGCAATATCTGAATCTCTTTCATAATCTGTTTCATCATAATCTGTTTCGTCGAATCCCCAAAAAATATTTACACAGCAATATCTTTAATCCAAGGCAATATCTAGGTACTTCTGATTCTCCCAATATATTTCTCTTATTATCTACTTTTCGATCTTTTTTTTTATCGATATACGATCTTATTTTTGTATATTCTCATCATAACCGAACTTGCGGTGCCAAGCAATTCTCCTTTCCCCTTGTGAAATATTTAGTAAATTTACTGAAGGCATAAGGTCTTTGTGCATCTCAGAGATATAACCAAGGCATCTTGAATATATTTTTATATACGTGCATGCACGAGTATAAACGAGAGAGGAAGAGTCGCGTTTGAACAAACACACCCTGAAATTTTTCCCGACTCGTAATAAAGTAGCAAAAATGTATATAACATATTTTGATGTTTTTATGTCCCAAAAAATACATCCCACCCCCGAGAAAAAACACCTCCCCCAACAAAAGTACTCCCATCCCTCCCCTACTCCGAATAAAATAGAGGATACGGTCTTTCGGGCACTTAGTTGTTACATGTGTCACGTAATTATTTAGAATATCTATTATGACCAGTAATTAGTATACTGCGACGGTCAATAGGCTATTAGGCATGTTTAAAATTGTTCCTAGTTCTCATTTTTGGCAACTCTCAAAGTCAAAAATTTAGTAATCGAAAAAAAAAAGTCAAACCTTAATATTGGTTTTTGAATATATAAAATTTTTTGCAATAAATTAGTTCTTAAAAAAAGTGAAAAGTCAGTTTTAAACCAGTTTTAAAGTCAGTGAAAAGCTCACCCAGAATACCAGCAGATGTTCCGCTTCTTCAAAGGTATGCCATTGGCTAATCTAGTAGAGTCTCCTAAGTTTGCTGCCCACACCCAACGTGTCGTTTCAGCTCTTGACCAAACTCTCTTGGCTTTGAACAGACCATCTGACTTCGTATACATGATCAAAGGTAAACAGTCATTTCTTTTGCTGAAAATCCTTAGTATTTTCAAAATATACAAAATACCTCACATTTCACAATTTCACAAAATACCTGAACCAAATGTGATTAAGTATTAATATGAACACGTGTTCACTTATTTGGTAATATATCAATAAATAACACGCAGACCGTAAAAATTGAGAGATGGGCATTTAGAGGCGGTCCAAACATCGGATATTTTGATACGTATTCGGTAAAAACTGAAGACTACCTGTGATCAGTGTATTTCGTGCAAGATATGTTTTGGTGCAAGATATTTTTCGGTTCATATATTCGGTGGAAGACATGTTTTATTCATTAATTAACAATTTAATTAAAGAAACGACAATACTTTCAACTAAAAAACTTTTCCAATGACGAAATTTTTGTTTCAAATTTAGAAATTAAAATATTTCTAATATTTGGATATTGTTGTTTTGAATCTTTTGTTTTTGTTCTGCATTTACGAGAGTGAGTGGAGAGAGTGTACAGCTTCCTATTATACGCCAAAATATCTTTTCAATCAGTTTTAAATCTGGCTGGGCTTTTATCATAAGACATTGTATCTTATTCTAACTTAAGCACTTAAAGAGAAAAACAAAATAATATACAATGGATAAAGGGTATAATTAAAATCTTTCGTGACTTTTTGTGTCAATTTTATGTAAAAATTTTATGTCAAAAATAATGATGATATAATAATGACATAAAAAATTTATGTCAACAAATGTAAAATAACTCATATTACTCTAACTACCTAAGGTTGAGTATGTTACTGAACATTGATAGCTTGCTGAACATATCCAAAGGGAGATAATTAAGGTAGTAATCTTCTCAAAAGTTTATTGTCCCCCTCCTCTATAAGAATTCTTAAAACTAAATGTCAAACTAAGTTTTATGAGAGTAGGATTTTTGTCCTTCCTGGTGGCTGCCCTCCCCTTAGGTTAAATTACTAGTTGTGTCCATGATTGTACAATAGGACATTACTTTTCAAAAAACAAACAATTTAAAATTAAACTAAAATAGTTCGGTATGGATCATAAGAACCATGGTCATACATGAGTCACTCTGAAAACCAAAAAATTCACTATTTATGTTCGGTTCGAAATACAAGATATTTTATATACCCATAACTAATTTCTTTGTTTAAAGAATTGGGTTTGGACCACATCAACCGAGGCACTGACAGAAGCCACTTCGAGAACTATCAAGTAGTTTTTATTGAATACCTCAAGGAAACTCTGGGAGATAGCCTGGACGAATTCACCGTCAAATCTTTCAATCATGTGTTTGAAGTTATCATCAGCTTTTTGAACGAAGGTCTCAGACAGGTGAGAAAGATAGTATGCTTTACTATATTATACTTTTTAATAAAATGGCTAATAAATGTAATATTTTTGCATAACTATTTGTTACATTAGAGGTGATGGGTCTTGCATCAGGAATAGAAAACACACCCAACATCCATTTTAAAGCTTGGTGGAAAGAATGAGCTGAACAAAACTGTTTCTTCAATAATCTACTTCGGTTTATAGAGTGTTCTCCTGTAGATGATTTAGTATTGATTAATGTGCAGAACTGTATAAAATTCTTCTATACAGTTTTTCATTATCTAATATATTATCTAATATCTATTTTTATTATCTATACAGTTTTTTATTCTATACACTATTCTTCTAATACTGAATAAAAAATTGGTCCTGGAGATAATCATGGGAGATTGTCAACCACTAAGGTTTTTTTTTTTCGTTACTCTCGTGTATCTATTGTACTGTATTGCTCCCCTTTTATAGCTCTAAGAATATGTATAACCCTATTTGTCAAGAGACGGATTACAAGGACTGCAGCGCGTCAGGAGTGCCGTTTAACAATTTATATTATGCGTGACTTGCTTGTGACATAATCATTAGCTATGTTTTAAAATCTGCTGTATGCAGGATAAGATTAGAAGTGATGTGAGAGTAGGTTTATTTTATGAGGGGGTGGGGAGGATTTTGATAAATTTTGAATTTGAATTATAACTCACATTTTTAAGGCCTTGACTATATATACGCACACCGCACTGACGAGCATGTGTGATGAATGTGATTAAATAGATTTTGATCCTGTTGTAGGGAACGAGTGGACCTATTGGGATGAATTTTGGTACGGAGCACCTTCTCTGGTAGGAGATGTTTGAGACAAAGATCAGGGAGATGATAGTCGCATACCACCTGTCATTTAAATGCTTTAGTATTAACGCGATTTGTTTAATTAACGTGCGTGACATACCGTGACAGACTTGTACTGCTTTTTCTTATTAATGGTCAATGGCGCAAATTAGTATAAGTACAACTTACTTTATAAGTAATGGCTAGTCCTGGTAATTAAAATTGACCTTCCTCGTTAGCTGAGACAAACATTCAAGAGACTTCTTAAAGACTTTTCACCGCAAAGCACTAATATTGAATTGTACAACACAAAATAGAAATTACCCATCATAACAGTTTACAAAAGCATTGTTTTATCCCTCAGAACAGAAGTTTTCACAAGGAGATTTGAAATGGGATAACTGCGTAGCTTAAATATCCTCTATAAAAAGGCATCCTTAGCCTTTTTAAAGGATTCTTGGCACACTTAACCGCGTCAAAAACGTAACCGTGAATTAGCTTCTAAAAACGCTGCAATGTTGCTTCCCCTAATTTCCTGAAGCAGAAATTTAAGCTTCTGTAATCTTTCAGGCTGATATTGTTGATCCAGTTACACATCTTACCGGCCGTCAGAAGGAAATGATCAAGGCTTCATGGTCTAAAGCTCGCACGGATCTCCGCTCTCTTGGACAAGAGCTCTTCATGAGGATGTTCAAGGCTCACCCTGAATACCAAACATTGTTTGTTAACAAAGGCTTCGCTGATGTTCCTCTCGTGAGCCTCCGTGAGGACGAGCGTTTCATCTCTCACATGGCCAACGTTCTCGGTGGATTTGATACTCTACTCCAGAATCTCGATGAATCTTCCTACTTCATCTATTCTCTTCGTAATCTGGGTGATGCTCACATTCAGCGTAAAGCAGGAACTCAACATTTTAGGTAAGAAAATAACAACACTAATAGAGTGCTACTATTTTTAGGCACAATAATCTGTTTATAGCCAATACGGTATTTGATCATGAAATGGCCCAAAAGTTTACACGGTACTCATATAATGGTAATATGGCAGGCCATATTGTAAACCGACGACTGACAGGATCAATACATGGTACTACGGTATATATAAGTGCCATCATTGATATTAAAAGAATAAAGATCGTTATCTAGTAGCGTCTAAAGTTAATCTAAAATTGAAATTATGAAAGGCTACTAATTTATATAACATTAATGGGATCTAGAAACGAGATGAACTTTCCAAGAAAACATAGACCTGAGACTAGACAGTTTAAAATTTGATAATTTAGAAGATGAATGGAATAATTTTAGAATACATTTTTCGAAATAGAAGAAAGTATTTTCGAGAGGAAAGTTAGAAGCATAGCTTCTTGAGAATATAGCCTTCTTAGGGAGTGTCCTCCTACAGTTTAGCTTTTTAGGGAGTGTCTTAAGGTTGCATGAAATGATATAGCAAAGAAAGAACAAAATTCCACGGGTTGCGTTAGTTCGCGAATTAATATTAGTATATTCGAAGCCACAGTGATCAAGTATGGCTCTAAAGTATTGGTGTTTTGAAATGTTTTAGAAGTTTTTTTCCGTTTTTAGTTCTTTACACCAAAAATAGACTGAAAACATGGAATGGAAAATGGAGTTAAATATTCAGGCTTTTTTTTTTTATATTTGGCGTTGAACTCTCCTATCTTCCTAGATTTATCGTTATTTTATTTATATGTTTGGTTTACTGAGGACAGCTCTTGGATATAGAGCCGAAATATTCATTTTTTTAAACCAAAATAATGGATTAAACAAATTTCATTGTCTTAGATACATTCCTTATTGTTCTACTTTTGTTGTTTTTGTGATTGGAAGGCACCGTGGTCTTTACTCACACTATTAGATTGTTAAGATTTTAGTCAAACTAGCATATTTATACATTTTTGATGAAAATATAAAAATAGCTTTTGTTTGTCCCTATTCTGCCTAAATAAGACATTTTGGGAGAGCAGCTTGGTAAAAATTGTCACAATAAATCCAACACTCATCAAAATGTACTTTCTTCGTTAGAAAGCATCGGATTGTGGATTTAGGGTCTTTTTATACTTTAAAAATTCTATTTTTAATATACTTTATACTTTAAATATTATTTTGCAGAAGCTTCGAAGCAATCTTAATTCCCTACCTCCAAGAATCTCAAGGTCTAGATGCCGCTGGTGTGGAAGCATGGAAAAAATTCTTCGATGTTTCTATTGGTGTCATTGCCCAAGGTCTCAAGGTAAGCTGCCCTTTTTAATTCCTGACTAAATTCAAAATTTTTGAAATATTTCTCTTTTTTGTATTGTATCCCTTTCTAAAATGTATATTCATTTCCTCTTCTTTGCTAAAATTGATGTCATTTAATTTTTGTTTTTTTTTGTCCTTTTTGCATTCTATTCATTTCTAGAACAGGGGGATTCAAAGATGAAAGCCTAAACTGTAGTGATATTTTCTCGTTGTCTAAAAAATCAACAAGAACAAAACTAACAAAACAATAAATTTGCCTCTTCGTACTTGGTAGACAGTTTGGAATTAAGACTTTTTTTCTTTTTTTTTGTTCAAGTATTTGAAATGAGTTTTATAAACAGCCAAACTCTGAATAGAAAATCCCCAAACTACTCTTCTGTCTTAAATAGGTTTAAAAAAATAACTAAATTTTAAAGAAAAATGTGGCAAAATCACCCTTAAATACATTAAGATAATTAGACAAAAATACATGCAATTACGAAGTAATTAATTGGCTAAGAATGGACATGGACAAAATAATAATTCCTGATTAAGTTTTCCACAGTGAGAGATTTCGAATTCATGGATGATGAAGACCTTAGTATCTTTTATGTTTAATAATTTTTATAATCTACATCGCTGTTATCTTTTCTTTCTTTTTATATTTTTTCTTCTTTTACTAATTTTTCTTCGGGAGTTCCAATAACCATTTTTTAGTTTAATAATTACTGCAAGTAATTCGGAAATGATTAGAAATGAAGCCACCAGTTTCGTATTAACGAAATGAAACCATTCATTGGAATTTGGAACAACTCCAAATAATCTCCTTTGAAAGTATTTAAACTTTGTAAATAAGCCTGATACTAATTAATATTTTACTTTCTTTCTGCGTTGGCTACCTCTTTTATCATATTCTTAACATGTCATTATTTGGCGCAAATATACAAATCATCAGAAAATTAAGGTTTTCATGTCTTTTATTGTGTTTCTTAGTGTATTCTGTATTATTCCCTTTTCCCATTTTTGTTGAATAAAATCATAATAGATTTCGAAAATAACAAAATTGTAGTAATCTAGAAACGTTATTTATTATAATATAATTTTTCCCATTTCATATTTTAATATTATCCTTCTTGAAGGTTGAAACTCCTAATAGGTGTTAATTTATAGGTCGCCACATCTGAAGAGGCTGACCCAGTCACCGGACTTTATGGCAAAGAAATTGTAGCCCTTCGCCAGGCTTTTGCTGCTGTCACCCCTCGCAACGTTGAAATTGGCAAACGTGTTTTCGCCAAGTAAGAGTTTCCCAATTCTTTGAATAGTAAAAACAGAAACTAAACCCAATTGTTAAAATCTTTTTTTGTCCAAATCGGGAATCATTTTGGCCAAAGCCTTATGCTGTATTTATAATTATGGATAATATACATCTTAGTTTTGGTAGTCTTGAGTCGGCTTTTGTGGCCTCCCAATAGATCCTAATATATCAAAGAGCCACAATGTCAGCATCGGTTTATAATGTAAAGCCTTTGTCTTACCGAGTTGGTGGCTATTGTCCCCCATACCACAGAAACACAAATCACGATATTTGGTCTCATCAAAGTGCCTTTTTAACCCACAAACAGCTTCCCTTGTCAAGTAAACTTCCCAGTGGTATCAATTGATGGGATGGCCAAGGGTCTTTTCCCCCTCTAGATTTTAAAATTACCCTTTTTAGTATTTACATTGGAATAAGCAACATAATTACAACTTCTAGACTTTAATAAAAAATACATTTTGGCCCCTTAATTTCCGTAAACTGACGCCACTTAGACTGCCAGTTCACACACTTCTCATAGTTTTATTTTTTCAAACATGGTAGATTATCTGTTTATTTTTTCTACTGGATTGTGATGTTTTTATTCGATGTATTTTTTACACTCAATGAGAACACTCTTGTTAATACCGCATGTTAATCCGTGGATAACTCGGGTTAAGACACACACAAATCACGATATTTAATCTTAACAAAGTGTTTTTAAGCATTATAACATCAAGTTGTCGCAGTACAGTGGCTTTGACGCATTATAACATCCCCTTTACACCAAAGGGGGTGAGGCTGCTCCTCCTTGCCTCGTTTCATTATACCCCATCCTTCAAAGTTGAATTTCCCCGTGCCTAACCAACCGCTCAGTATTTCTTGAATTTTAAACAAGTCCTTTTTCTTTTTTAGTAATGTTGATTTAAAAAATATTTTATACAATAATTCTAACAAAAAACGAATCAGCCTTTCGCAAATTCTTTTTTTTAATTATATGTTAAATTCTATGAAAGCGTCTTTTCATCTTATATGTTTTGCAAATTATGGGGCCGTAGAAGAAATGTTGAGAGGGACTCTATCTTTGATATTTTGTTCTATTCTAGTCCCTATTCTAATGACGCTTGTTTTTTCTTAGATTGTTCGCTGCCCACCCTGAGTACAAAAATCTGTTCAAGAAGTTTGAACAGTACTCCGTTGAAGAGCTGCCATCAACCGATGCTTTTCACTACCATATTTCGTTAGTTATGAACCGGTTTAGCAGTATTGGCAAAGTCATTGATGACAACGTTTCTTTTGTCTATTTGCTAAAGAAACTTGGAAGGGAACATATTAAACGGGGTCTTTCAAGGAAGCAGTTCGATGTAAGTTGTGTTTTCGACGTGCTTTATATTTGAAAGGTGACATCTATCCACATTTGAATTGTACTAAATACAGGAATGTTAATGTGGAGGTATTGTCAAAGGAAACAAATATAAATTTGGATTTCCGAAGATTTTATGGATTTTTTTTAATGAAAGCAAGTGCATTGTGAAACTTAAAACAAACACAGATGGCTCTACATGTCGGGGGATATATCACCCGCTAAGATCCTAGTTCTTTATGCTTAAGTTTAACTTACAGTTTACTTAAAGTACGACTGATGGTTAAATCATACTAAATTTTGGTGTAAAGAGTGAGGAGTTTAGAGGTACTTTGATTCAAAAAAGTATATTTGTAATTTTGACTCCTGTTTAATTTTCATATCCTTTCCACGGCCATCTTATATAAAAAAAAGTCTACCCCCAACTCAACCCGAAGCAACAAACACATTCAATATCTCTCTAAAAGCTGGTGCACTTTTAATTTATTCTTTATAACTATTAAAATGACGAATATTAATGTAATATATCTGTCCAGATATTCTATAATTACATTCAGTTGTAGAATCCTACCAGATAAATGTTTGTGATAAGGAGCTGTAGGTATAAAGCAACTCGGGCTTATGGTAGCCGAAAACTCTAAAAAAGAGTTTTTGATAATATTAAAAGAACTATTGAAAAATATTAAAAGACTAGCTAATGATTCTCAAAATGATAATGGAAATCCTGATGAATCCTGAAAATGATGATGATCAACATCCCTTAAGTTTGAGGTTACCCACCGAAAGCTACCAGCCAGAGAACGTTTGCTCAATTTTTCTAAAAGGGTCAAAACACCCCCAATTGAGTGAGTAATCTTGATGAAAATCCCGCCACCAAATTCAGTATATCCAAGATTTCTGTTGCAGACATTTCAAACTTCTATCTATAAAAATTTCGAATCTTGCATTTTTTTTTCTAAGAAAAAGGATCGCGGATTTGTGTTTGTTTGTGTGTTTTCGCAGAGGTGGTTGCACCCAAACAATGATCCTAGAAAATTATAAAAAGGCTCATCCAAATTAAAATTACTCTAATACCTTTTTCAATTATAAAAAAGATTGTTCTATAGAAAAGTGGCATTTTCTGCTTTTTTGTGCAAAACATTAAACTTTGGCCTAAAAGATGCGAATATTGAGTGAAAATTCTGAAGTACCCAATCGATATTAAATAATTGAAAAAACTATATACTCAGATATCTAGTTTCAGGGGCAGAAATATCAGATGGTGGGGCATTCGTCTTTAAATATACACGTAGTCAATACAAACTACAGCTCATATAGACCATATTTTAAAGCACAATTAATTAAGTTTATGCATTTGAGCCTTGATAAAATTACTCACAGTATTGTTTAATTACGTATAAAAATTTATGGAGGAGGGCCTGAAGCTATTTGTATAGGAGGGGGAGTGTGCCTGGACCACAAAAAGTTTGTTCGATTCTGAAAAGTTTGTTCAACGCTCGGCGGGCCTTCAGACAAACATAGGAGGAGGGTTGGAGGGAAAGAGTAAAAATTTGCCTCTAATCCCCCCTTAGTTCCCGAAAATTTCGTTATGCTACGCCTGAGATGTCAATGCTGTGGGGTTTAATATATGCAAGATTGTTGATAATAAAAAGAAGTGATTTAAAGAGAAAGATGGACAGGGCGGGAGAGAGGGGGTGGAAGAAAGAGATATTGGGGAGAGAACGGAGGGATTTAATAAATGAAAAAAACAATTTGAATGCTGAATTTTTGACACCCAAGTATGCAACAATGTCTTAATAAATTTTGAGTAGCCCGTCTCAATCGTTCATATAAAGAAACGGGAACATCTTACAAATTTATTTTATCATCATGCTAGTAAATAATTATTTTTAAAAATAACTATTAAATTATCATATCTAGTTCTGCTTCATTAGGTTTCACCTGGCAAAAGTTAATCTAAACAAAGGATGAAAACAGTATATACTGACCGACTTGAAGTTTTTTTCTATACCCCTCTATTATTACTGTAATTATTTCCCTTTTAAATGCATTATTTATAAAGTTTTGTGAGCTCCAAAACAAGTTCTGAAAATCTTCTTGATTTTCAGTCTCAAATTTTTTTTTTATATGTCAGGTAATACCGAAGTTGTTTATTAATACAAATTCATAGCTGTAAAATGAATTATATGCCTTAAAATAATCTGAAATGAACAAATAAATATACCACAGTCACTTTTTAGTTTGTAATTTAAAATGACGCGTTTACTTTACAGCAATTTGTTGAGCTATACATTGCCGAAATTTCGTCCGAATTGAGCGATACCGGTAGAAACGGTTTGGAAAAAGTTTTGACCTTCGCCACTGGTGTTATCGAGCAAGGACTCTTCCAACTTGGTCAAGTCGACTCTAACACCCTAACCGCATTGGAAAAACAGTCCATTCAGGATATTTGGAGCAACCTTCGCTCTACTGGACTTCAAGACCTTGCAGTCAAAATTTTCACAAGGTATTATTTTTTGTCTTACCGGTAGATGTGATTCACGAAACTGATGTGAGGTGAAGGTGAAGTGGGGTGAGGAAGTGAGCCAGTGAGGTGAGGCTGAAGCAAAATCCATTTTTCAAAAATACAGTGGAACAATTCTTTTTCTTCTTTTTTTAAAGAAAAATCCAATTATGTATTTTCCAAAATGCAAAAATAAGATTTTTCAAAATCTAGGCGACAGTAAATAAACTTAGGGAGTAATTCCCCCTGCCCTCAATCGGCGTCACTGTTTTCTACTGAAAACTTTTCACTATTCATATACCTGTAAGACACCTGCTTAGTATCAAAGGACTATCTAATTATTTTATTTTTGATTTAGTAGGACTGGTAATCAACACTATTTTTTTGAGATGACGAGATTTTTTCTGTCTAAGTGATTCCTTTAATGGGAGTAAAAAATTTTCAATATACCAACTTTTGATAAAGGGGCAATTTAATTTCAATGAAAATACCCGAAAATTGTAATTTTCAAAATGCCAAAATAAAGTATTTTTCAGAATCTACAGGGTAGTAAATAAATCATCAGGGCAATTAAATCCTGGCCTCCAACTGATGTCAATATGTCTTACTAAAGAATTTTCGCTACAGATATACCTATAAAAACCTGTTTGGTATCAAAGCGGTAAGTACTAATTTAGTTTTAATTTAATAGAACCGTTAACAAACATAAAATTTCTTTTTAGATGACGACATTCCTTCCGTGTAAGTGATTCTTTTAATTTGAGTAAAAAAAATATCTCAATATACCAACTTTGAAGTTTTAAATGGAGAGATTAATGGATTTGCACGGACTAGAGAATGTTGAAACTTAAAAAGTTAAGTCTTTGAACAATACACAAATGTTTTTTTTAATCATCAGAATTATGTTGGAGAAGAAGAATTTAACTCAGGTTAATTTAGAAAAAATTAAGTACATTCTCTAGTTTCAGAAAAATGAATCTGAAACTAGAGAATGTACTTAATTTTTTCTAAATTACCCTGAGTTAAATTCGTCTTCTCCAACATAATTTTGATGATTAAAAAAAACATTAGTGTATTGTTCAAAGACTTAAGTTTTTAAGTTTCAAGTTTAAGTCTTAATTGTTTAAGACTTAAGTTAATGTATTGTTCAAAGACTTAAGTCAAAGACTCTTATCAAAGACTTAAGTTAGTGGTGCTACTATAGTTGGTATTTCTTGTTTTAAAGGCTTTTTTATGCATCTCTTTTTTGTGATTCGATAGGCCAGTTAAACAGCCGTATAGTTTCTTCTGGATGACGCATATTTTTTGTTTTGATGATTCTTCTAGTCTAAGGATTTTTTCACTTTTAAATTTGGGAATGGGATATTTGATGCATCTTGTATAGAATAAACATTGTACTTCCCTTTATTGACAATTTTTTCTCATAGGTAAAAAAAAAGGTAAAGGATACGGCATTAGACTTTACAGTCTGTACCGGCGGTGCTGATCTCCGTTTCTTGGCCCTTCAGCCAGGAAGTGCAATGGGGGGTTGGGGGCCAGCCATCCTGTGCTTTCGCACACCCTTCCTGTTTACCTTCCCCAGATTTCTCCAGGTACCCATTTAGAGCTGGGTTGACTCTGGCTAAGCTTACTGAGTCACGCCACTGACCCCCGTCCCAAACTGAAGAATTGGGTACACCGGAATTCGAACCCGCGTCCTCTCAGACAAGGGATCCCGAATCCAGCGCAGTGAATCATAATGTACTACGTCTTTATTTCATTTTATTACTATCTCTTTGGAAACATTATTTTCCTGGAAAAAAAAAACATATTTATCTTTCTCATCAGGACTAATATGCGATAAAATATGAGAAAAGATAAATACTTGTAAATATAATATATAAAAAATATATACTGTTGTATTTTATTGTTATATTCCTTATATTCTAAAGGAGGATTTTTACCATTAAATTCACAAAAGTTAATATATTACATAAGTTTATCAACAATGCTTGTTTATTTTTGTTTGATTGAATAATAAAAAGTTTTAAAAGGACTAATAAAGATTAGGTCATTTTAACTTTACTTTAATTAATTTTAACTTTAATTTGGTTTAAGTTAACTTAATTTAAGACTAGATTACGAAATTAGTTTTCTTTTGCTACCTTGTACAGGGTATGTTTGGTACCATATTCAAATTTTGGAGAAATCCCACCCCTCCTCAAAATGTAAATGTATACACACTCACCCTATAAACGATATTAAAACAAATATTTGCTTTCAGACTTTTCAGTGCTCACCCAGAGTACAAACTTTTGTTCACTGGACGGTTTGGCAACGTTGACAATATCAACGAGAACGCCCCATTTAAAGCCCATCTTCACAGAGTGCTTTCAGCTTTCGATATCGTCATCAGTACTCTTGATGATAGCGAACATCTTATCCGTCAACTAAAGGTATCTTTATTTATGTTAACTAATTACTAGACACGATTTAAATTAATATTTGGCAGTGGTGTTTATTCGCAAAATTTGGGGGGGATTTATATCAATATCGAGAAGGTTGGAAAATTGGTCTTTTTTCCATTTTTTAGACACAAAAAAGGCATTCTTCGTAATCAAGGGACGGGGGCGTAAAAATACATTGAGACATTGGTCTTGCCATTTAGTTGCATACTATGCAGGGGCAATAATTTACCAGACAAGTTTTAGCAAACTTAGACTTAGATATATCGGATGAGGTACGAGGATTGAGCCCAATACCAGCAATTTTTCTAGTTGATAGGTAAAAATTAAATTCTCAAATTTGCTTGATCTTGCATTCTGAAAGGTTTTAATCAAATCAATCACTAATTATTGTTATTTATCAATTATATTTAATCCCTAATTTGTACCTTTTCACTGCAGCATACAAATGCTTCCAAATACATTATAGAAAGAACATGGCAATTTATTCTGGAAGTGGATGTAAGGAACATAGAAAGAACATGGCAATTTATTCTGGAAGGGGATGTAAGGAACATACGTTGTTTTTACAAGAGAACTGTTAAATCTCTTCTGAACAAATATGATCTTGTCTGACTGTTTCAATTTGTCTAGGACCTTGGTCTTTTCCACACCCGTCTTGGCATGACTCGTTCTCACTTCGATAACTTTGCTACTGCCTTTTTGTCTGTTGCTCAAGACATTGCACCAAACCAGTTAACAGTTCTTGGTCGTGAATCTTTGAATAAGGGTTTCAAGTTGATGCATGGTGTCATTGAAGAAGGTCTTCTGCAGCTCGAAAGGATTAACCCCATTACTGGTAAGTTCAAAGTGTTTCAGCCAACTTTTTTTCTTTTTGGTAAATCTTTGAAAAAATAATAAAATGAATTGTTTATCTTGCCAATTTTAAAGGTAACATTCCCGATTGGGTTAGCTGAGCTGGTTTAAACTTCCATTTGCCTTCATTCTCATTGGAAAGTGGTGTAACCAATTTGTGTCTCGGCAAAAATTAGGCCCTGATTCCAAAGATGTTGACTACCGTGGAGATGTCTTTCACCAGAAGGAGCCAAGGATCTCGCAGCATTGGCAGCCATGTGGGAGTCGACTGAGATGGGAACCGGAAAATACTTTCAGATGTGCTTAAGACCATGATCACCAATGTGCGCAGCCGTCACTCCAACCATAGGTGGATTCTTTCCTCAACGTAACAAACATGTGAGATGTTTACAGAGACTATTTTTGTTTCCTATGCACTGCACTGTCCGGGAGAACTAATCTTTAAGTCTTATGTCTCACTTCTTATTCTTAAAAGTGTGACTATTGCCTTTGTTTGCGATAACTGTTAACGGATAGTTCTTTTCTTTTATTTTTTTATGACAAAATATTTTCAAACGTTATAACAGTTTTGAGATGACTGCTCTATAACGCAAATATCAACGAAGTATTTTCAAATAGCTATTTTTAAGAATGCTTTTGAAAAAGGAGGGGGTTAGGATTTTCGCTTTTTGACAAAATCATAAAAATGTTTAGTTTTTTTCTTAAAATTGTTGCAAAAATGTAGCAATACTGTGGATACTAGAAGCACAAAGTTCAACCTAGGAATGCATCAAAGGAGGAACTGCAAGAGTAGGCTCAGCCTAAGAAAGTAGAATCATCGCAGTAACTGCCTGATTTAGGGAATTAGGATCTTTGTCTTGGTGATTAAGCACCTACCATTAATCATGAATTACCTCAATATCTGTCACTACGTCTATCATGACGCCAGTGGATTTCGGATCGCTTATTCCGAGTAGGATCTCTAAATCAAGAAATATTTCATTCATGTAATTCTCTACTATATATTTCAGCAACAATTTCTGCCCATCTATCTATCTAGTTAATCATCCATCTAGTAAATCAAACAAAACACATCAACCGTCTGATGTTAAGAATGTTAGGCTATGTGCCTTTAAAAAATAACTTACTAGTTGCAATTACGCTCAAATAGCAAAAGAAAATAACTTTTCTGGAAAAAACAAAATAAATAGGATATAATAAAAATAATACGTGACATAAGTAAAAGTTAAGATTATAGTGTAAAAAATATTAAATCTTTACAGTTTTCTTGGTAAGTGGCCAAAGGACATGCTTCCAGTAAGGGGGGATATCCAGGAGGATTTGTAATCGATAGGGATACGATACTTAAGCGCTGTAATGGTGACTTTGAAATTGAATCTGGTTTCAAAATGTCTTCCTTACAGGTCTTTCAGCTAGAGAAGTTGCAGTTGTTAAGCAAACTTGGAATTTGGTTAAGCCTGACCTAATGGGAGTCGGTATGCGCATTTTTAAAAGGTAAGCAAGCAAATCTAAAATTTTAATGTATAATATACTTCTTAAATCAAATATTTCAGCGGTTCTAGATGTCGATGTCACTCTCAAGAGGTGGCTGTCTGCACAGTTACCCAATCAATGGCATTAAAGATATTAATGAAAATGTAAACTGCAATAACGCCTCCAAACATAAAAAACGTCGACGTCAAGATATTGCTGTTTGTCTATATTGTCAAAGAGCAGTATTAAGGACAATGATAAAAACTCAAACTATAATGACACATCTGAAGCTACTGAGAAGCTCCTAATTAATCAATGGAAGAGTAGGCAGTAATTTTCAAAAAATGCTACTTGATACGCATTTATTATCTTGATATTTTGATTTTTTGACAATTCAATTTTTTTATATTATATACAACATAAAGTTATATTAAAGCCGAAAATTCTACAGCATTTAAATAAACTTTTTAGATTTTTAATTAAAGTTATTGTTTTATCGTTTTTTCTTTTTGACTCTTTATCATCAACTATAAGACTGGATATCCGTCAGATAATGGTTGATAAACATCGCAACGAAAATAAAGTAAATAGTTGAAAAAACAATAATACTAGCTAAGCCATCGAAAAAATAATAATACTAGCTAAGCCACTTGGTACAGTATTAGTATTACAAATTAACTTGAAGAACCGTTGCGAAGAAAAGATGATATAATTCTTGCTACAAATACCGCTTATTTCGAAATTATTTTTAATTCTAAAATAATCAAAAAGTAAGCTAAATATCCTGAATTTTACTTATTTAAATTCTCGAATCAAATTCAATGGGGTATTTCGGAGGGTGGTAATAAATTGTATATGAAGTGAAAAAGAGTAAGCTTGGGGGCGGGTATAACAGTACCCCCCCCCCCAAACTTAAACCCTAAGGGAGGGGGGTAAAGAGAAATTTAAGCTGCTAGTCCCACTGGCAGTAGAATTTTTTTGCATAAACAGATCATTGTATAACATTTAGCATATTTACTATGTTATACATATTATATTTTATGTACATATACCTAATATAGATATCACTTTTTTGTATAAACAGAGCATAGACAGTTACTTTGAAGACAAAATGAAACAGTAGTGATGCTGAAAGCTTTGGGAGTGTTTTAGACTCTATTTGCTTAGAAAAAATAGCAGAACCCTTACAAGATGAATTTTACTTTGCTAAAATTGACTACAGGATTTTGCATAGTGAATTGGAGTGGTAAAAACTAGTAAACTAGGCGTGGTTAAAATGTCCTGAGTTTTATCCTTCTAGCTGCTGTTGTTAAGCTGCTCATTTCCAAAAACCAGTATTCTTTTAGTAAAATTGATTATAAATGCTGAGGTAAAATAATTCCTTTTTTTAATATTGGAATAATAAGATCAAATTTATTTATATAATTTAAATTAGACTAAATAATCATTTAATTTAAATTGTAACTTTTAAATGATGAATATAAAAGAGCAGAATGGGAACAAGAGAAGAAGAAGGGTGGGTCGGGGTGTTTTTCACTGTAAAGCTAAAGTTTAAAATTTAATTTTTCAGCCTTTTCGAAGCCTTCCCAGCTTATCAGGCAGTCTTCCCCAAGTTCAGTGATGTTCCCCTTGATAAACTGGAGGACACCCCAGCTGTTGGCAAGCATGCCATCTCTGTAACTACTAAGCTAGATGAACTCATTCAAACCCTTGATGAACCAGCAAACCTCGCCCTCCTTGCCCGACAACTCGGTGAAGATCACATTGTCTTAAGAGTGAACAAACCCATGTTCAAGGTAAATATTGATTTTTGTAGTACATTTGTCATGTGAATATACCATTACCTGGTATACCATGTGCAATATCTGGTGGTAAGTTATTTTACCATCTGGGATGGTAAAATATTTTACCATAGTTACTGAGCAATAAGCTGGTTAGAACCTAGTTAGCTATATTTTCAGGTTCAAATTAGCCCCCTTTTGGGCTGACAGACATTCCAAGATTTATAGAGTTATGAGGACACGAGAATTTTTTAAAGTCATACAAACACTATTTGACTAAAAATGGCAACCCTGAAACTACTTGTTTACCCTAAGAAATGAGTTTAATGTGTTTGCTTGTGCTTGTTATTTTCTGTTGATTTTTAAAATAATATTAATTGAAATAAATACTTCCATGAACTGAAACCATGTGCATATAAACAAATTTCCTAATGAAATGTAATTCTAGCCCCAAAAATGAAATGATAGTACAGTGGAATAGCAGCCGAGTGTCGTAAAATATACTATCCTATGCGATCCTGATGAAATCTTAATTCAATTTCATTCAAATTATCTAACTGAAAGGACATAATAAGTCATTTTTTTTTCTAAGGAAATGTCTGAAAAAAGTGTATCCCGTTTTTCTTTCAATGAGGATAAAAAGATAAATTTTTGAGTTTTCTCGCCATTTATGTTTCTCATCATTACAAGCTATTTTGAAATTTCCGACAAACTTGAAAAAAATACTTCTCTAAAATTTACACAAAACAAAGCCTTTAACCCAGATGAATATCAAGATTATTCTTATGAATTTATAATATTTTCCATGTTGATATTATCTTTTTATAATTTCGGGAAAAGCTCTCGTCCGTCTGCTGAAGAACAGCTTCTGTCAAAGTTTCTCAAGCTTTAACTCCAATCAATGGGCCTAATACCTAAGGATATTAGACGTTGTTTCTGACCGTAAGACCTAATGGCTTTATATTTTTATCAGATAATGTTTAATTTTATCACAATGGATGTCAAGCTTATCCAATGAATTTGCAATATTTTCTATATTAATATTATTTTTTTAGAGCTTCGGAAAAGTTCTCGTCCGTCTCCTCGAGAATGAATTAGGTCAGAGGTTCTCAAGCTTTGCCTCCAGATCATGGCATAAGGCTTATGATGTCATCGTGGAGTACATTGAAGAAGGACTTCAACAGAGCTACAAACAGGACCCTGTCACTGGCATCACTGATGCAGAGAAAGCACTAGTACAGGAATCTTGGGACCTCTTGAAACCAGATCTTCTGGGTCTTGGCCGAAAAATTTTCACAAAGTAAGCTTTTTTGAATAGACTATAGATTGAAACCTTAGGAGCTAGTAATGAAAATATTAACGAGGATTAACAAAGAATAAATTCTTTTTCTAGCAGTCCGGTGTATAACAGACAGGAAAGACAAAGTAAATAACTTAAAAATATTACCACTAGTAACTTAGTATAACACCAAGCCACCTTAGGCCACACACAGCTTCGCATACTCACCCTCCATCCCTAGCTATTTAAAGCCTCCCAACTTAAAAAATTCCTGTTTTCCTTATATCTCTCTTTACAACATCCTCCCACCTCATTTGGCGTTGACTTGCTTTGGTTCTAGATGATTGCCAGACAAGCACAATTTGGTTAATCTGTCACCTTGGCAATCTGTCACCCTTCATGTCTTAATGTCTCAATTTCAAACTTCACCACGTTTTCCTCTCTCCATTTAAGGAAAATCTCCAATTCCTTTGTAATACAAGGAGCTTTGGGCTTAAACTAGATTCTACCCCAATAATCTCGATGATTAGGTGCGAAAGCTTTTTATGGCACTCTGCATCGTTGCCAGTTTTAATAGCGGCTGATTTGATTTTTTTTTTTCTTTTTAAGCTATTTTTTATTGTTATAATTATTTTTTTCGTCGGATTTCTTGTGGTGACTTTTAATATTGACAAGTACTTCAGAGAATAATCAAACAAAAATAAATGAACTCTAGCTTCTGCTATCTGTAGAAATATTTTTTAAATGTCCCTAAACAAGTTTTTATGTTAAAATATAAAATAGTTTAGTCATATTGAGCTTACCACAGAAATATTCATTAATTTCAAATACAACTTGAAATTGTGGAAGTATTTATTTGCGGCATTAACGGACAAATCATGGACTATTATAATCCAGTTCTTGATGAAGTATCTGAAAACTTAACATTATTCAAAACTTACAATGTGTGTTTTTATTAGGGCTGGAGGAAGTACACAAATTAGTAAAGGTAGCATATAAATTATAAGTATAACGTAATGAGGTATTCTCGAAAGCAAAGCTCATATGGATTGAGACCGTTCACAGTCGTATTCCAAGTTTAGACTGCTTTTCTTGAAATGGGAAAAATTGTCCATAATAGTTAAAAATGTCTACTATTTAATATTTACTAATAAAAAACAAAAGCTAAGAGATCATAAGGCACTTGTGACGAGAGATCGGATCCGGTCCGGTTATGTCAATCAGGCATCTAGAACTTGTGCCTATTCTCTAACTCGCGAAAGCACTAGAAATCCCCCCAACTCCCCCAATGAAATCGGATCTGGTCCGGTTATGTCAATCACGTATCTAGAACTTGTGCTTATTCTCGAACTCGTGAAAGCACTAGAAATCCCCCCCAGCTCTCCAAAAAGATCGGATCAGGTCCTGTTATGTCAATTACGTATCTAGAACTTGTTCTCATTCTTCCCATTAAGTTTCATCCCGATCTCTTCACTCTAAGTGTTTTCCAAGATTTCCGGTTTCAAAGATTTCCGTTTCCCCCTCCACCCCCAACGTCCCCGGATCCAATCCGAATTGAAAATGGAGCACCTGAGACATGACATCATTCTATACATTATATTAAGATCCCATCCCCCATTCGTGAGATAAACATACCTCAATTTTCACGATTTCCCCTCCCTCCATCCCCCCCAGACGGTCAAATCGGAGAAAAGACTGTTATCAAGTCAATTTGTGCAGGTCCCCGACACGCCTACCAATTTTTATCGTCCAATGCCAAAGCACTAGAAATCCCCCAAAACTCCCCCAAAGAGAGCGGTTCCGGTCCGATTATGTAAATCACGTATCTAAGACTTGTGCTTGTTCTTCCCACCAAGTTTCATCCCGATCTCTACACTCTAAGCGTTTTCCAAGATTTCTGGTTTCCTCTTCACACTCCCCCCAATGTCTCCGGATCGGGTAGGGATTCGAAATAAATGCTCTCAGACACAAGGTCATTCTAAATATCAAATTTCATTAAGATCCGATCACTAGTTCTCAAGTTAAAAATACCTCGTTTTTTCTAATTTTTTCCGAATTAACCATCCTTCTACTCCCCTCTCCCCCCGAAGCGACTATTTCTGTTTTATTCTGGTCAATTCCCTGCTAAGCCTACCAACTTTCAGCGATCGCTATATCGATCACGTATCTGGTTTTGTATCTTCTTCATGTAAAAATTGGGTAATCTGGGATTCGAATCCAAGACCTCTCACACCCTAAGCGAGAATCCTACCACTAGACTAGCAAGCCATACTTAAGAACAACAATCTTTTGTTTTATCGGCAAATAAAACTCTACTAATCTATCTCATTCGCCTGCCCCCTCCCAGATGGTCAAATCGAGAAGTGACTTTCTAAATTAATCTGATCTGGTCCCTGATACGCTTGCCAACTTTCATCTTCCTAGATTATCTGGAAGTGCCCAAGCTAGCAAAAGCGGGACCAACAGATAGATAGACAGACCGACGGATAGAAATTGTGATTGCTATAGGTCACTCGGTAAATACCAAGTGCCATAATAAATACAAGTAAGTGATCTTTCAAGGTTAAGAACAAGCCCTTAGGTAATGGAGCCTTTATTAAGAAAATTTGATTGTGCTTGCACAAAACAGGGAGAAGAGGATCCCCCTACGTCGATTTGAAAGGACCCACTTCCATAAAATTATACCCCTAATTTGACATGTTTTGACATTAAATCACTCTCGCTTAATACCTCAGATCGCTTCCAATCTCGCTTGAAAGTCAAGCCTCTAGCTTTAATTCTTATGGTTTCTGTACGGTCGGTTACATAAGAATATTATGAAAAAAAACATAAATAAAATGTATTATTGCAGGGTATTTACCAAGCACCCAGATTATCAAATCCTCTTCACCCGTACTGGCTTTGGAGATACTCCACTTACCAAGTTGGATGACAACCCTGCCTTTGGCACACACATAATTAAGGTCATGAGGGCATTTGACCACGTTATTCAAATACTGGGCAAACCAAAGACCTTGATGGCCTACTTGAGGAACGTTGGTACTGATCATATTGCTAGAAATGTTGAGCGACGCCATTTCCAGGTAGGAATTGACTTTTGTAGCTTACACTCACGAAAAAAAACATCCCAAGATTTTATTCTTACTTTATTAATATTCACATTAAATAATTTCATTCATATTTTGCCAAGCGCATACTTGCCAACTTTTTAAATTGTATTCCAATTAAAGGTCCTGAACATTCAATGTAAATGTCTCTAATTTTTTCTCCATATTTCACATTGCGATTCCCAAAAAATATTATTTTGCCATCACATGGAATCTAAATAATGAGGACTTTGGTAAGGAGTCAATTACATGTATAGTATTCATTATAAGTTTTCTTTCACATAGCTCTAGGGAGTGGGATCAAATTCCATTTAGTTTAATTTTTCAGTTATTCCTACTCTCCCAAAATTTCCCATTTATAAAAATCTTCCTCAGTCTTTCAAAGTGCACTGATTCCAGAACCATACTTAACAACTTTCATTACCATGGCTTCCCATTTTTTAATTTTAATTGAAGGACCTATTTTCATATTGTTCAAAAACTTTCTGATCTGTGGGAAAAACATCCTTCGTGTCGGCTATTCTATACAACATATCTTCACCGCAACCACCATATTGACCATCACTGCTGTCCATGTAAGTGAAGCTATCCATTTGATGAGTTTTCTCGTTAATTAACATCAATTGTTCGAACTCCTCTATTCCTACTCCAAGTGACTTGAGTCTTCTTAACATTACTACCAGACCTATTCTTGAACACTTGCCTCTTAAAACCTCCGAAATTTCAGTTGTTTGACAACATATTTTTCTAGGACACTCGAGTCATCCGTGTAATCAGAGTTAATCAGAGTCTAGGGGAGATTTTTCACTTTACATTACTACCAGACCTATTTTTGATCCTTGGGCTCTCAGAACCTCCAAAATTTCATTCGTTCGATGACATATTTGTCTATGATACCCAAATCATCCGTGTGATTTTGTTTTTTTTTATTGGCTAGTTTAGTGATTGGCTGTTTTGTGATTGGCTAGTTTAGAATGCATCCCTTGTACAAACCGAACCGTACAACAAATAGAAAAACACTTTCAAATAAATTGCTGTAAATTGAAAAAAAAGTTGGATTATTGGATTATATGCCCCTAACTTCAAAACTCCATATTCAAAAAATTCATTACAAGGTAATCAGCACCCAAGGTTTTATTCTATTTCGATTCTTTCAATGCTGTCACTAACTTATACTTGCAATATAAATCTTCCTTTATTTTCTAATTGTCAGACATATTTTTTTATTGCTACGTTGTATTCTACAGTTTTATCAAAGTTTAACAAATCCTTAAAATGCTTTACCAGTCTCTTCTAATCAATTGATTTATCACTAAATGAAGCCAACTTCCTGTTTTTAAAATAAAAATATCCAGACTAGCTATTTTCTCTTAATTTCTTAACACAATATTTTAATACTGAGCCATCTGGCTGCTTCATCCAGGTCCTCGACAATTTTTCCGTGGCTTCCATGTAACGTTTCCTTACATTATACTCTAATGGCTTCTCTCTTTCCCTTGCGTTCCTCTTATTCCGTAAGGTCTATCCCTAAGAAACATCTTGCACGGGTCCTGCTGTCTTCTACCAAGCTTATAGCGTTTTCACTAATATTCTTAGCTGCATTCATAAGTTTCTTCTCTAAGACATCTTGTACTACTTACCAAACTATTTTTTTAATTGATACATCTATCGCCTACTTTGCATGATTCTCCGGTATCATATCCAACTGTACTTTGAAAGTTCCTTTTGAATTATTATCCTTGAGTGCAATGACATTGCAACAATCGAGAAGATAACTACCCTTTCTGAATCTCACCTTTGAACTAACTTTAAGATACAATCGAATGGTGATTTTTACTTTTAACATCAATAACAGAATTCCTATACATCTTAGCATTATATCTTAGAATTCTAAGAATTATATTTTATAATTCTATTATATATCTATATACATAATCCTTCCAGTATTGGAATTACAGTAATGTGATCAATATGACTGGGGGTCCCTAGCTTATTACCTATTTTGTAACCAAATACTGTTATAACTAGATCAGAATTCCCAAAATTGTGGCACTCTGTTACCGCTGCCATTTACCGTAGTACTATTTCTTCCTTTAAAAAACGAATTTAAAAACAAATAAAACTTGTTAATTCTAGGCCTTCTCAGACGCTCTGATTCCAGTTATGCAGCATGAGCTCAAAGCCCAATTAAGACCTGATGCCGTTGCAGCCTGGAGGAAGGGACTCGACCGTATCATTGGTATAATTGACCAAGGTCTGATCGGCCTTAAGGAGGTAAATCCACAGAATGCTTTCTCTGCTGATGACATCCAAGCCGTTCAGAGAACATGGGCTCTTGCCAAGCCTGACCTGATGGGAAAAGGAGCGATGGTTTTCAAACAGTAAGTGAAAGTTTTTATTTGTCATTTTTTAAATTTAAATTTATAAATCAATTGTTTAAAAAAAATATTTTTTTATTTGTAATTTCATTTTTTTTTTCTGCAGTACAACCATTGACATATTAATCTATAAGAAACTGCAAACAGCAAAATTTTCAGGTAGCTCCTTGCACTTTTTTTTTCTCTGTCTGCTTTTGTTCTAGGTCATATGGAAAAAGGCAAATTTCTAATAGTGTCCTTTTTAATTTTTATTCCAACATATTTAGCAAGTGAATCAAAAGGGATAGAATGCCGATTTCCTTAGCCCTCATTACGAGAACTTGCAGTATACACTACTTGCTGTTACACTTTTCACTTTTGACATTGGCAAAAAAAAATTGTTTAGTTTAAAGGTATCTGAAAAATAATTTAGCCCCTTGCCCCCTTGCCAAAATCACCTTCCCTTCTCTCAAACATGCGTCATTTTTGGGAATAAAATCATAAATCAAATTTTGCACACATTCCGAAGTAGTAGCACTTGTGGTAAAACGGCGTGGTCGTGTTTAATAGGTGACGATTTACCCTAAAACAGTTTTTCACTTCTTTTAGGCTGTTCACTGACCACGGTTACCAGCCACTATTCAGCAATCTTGCTCAATATGAAATCACTGGCCTTGAAGGATCTCCTGAACTAAATACTCACGCCAGGAATGTTATGGCTCAACTTGATACTCTGGTTGGAAGCCTCCAGAATTCCATTGAGCTTGGACAGTCGCTCGCTCAACTTGGCAAAGATCATGTACCTCGTAAAGTTAATAGGGTACACTTCAAGGTATGTTTTTGTTCCAATTGAAATGTAAGATAAAAAAGTAAGGCTTTTATTTTATTTAGTGTACATTTTCTAATCTTTCATTGTTTCTTGAAATTAAGTATATTTAAAATTCGGTTGGTGTGATGTTGTTCCTGCCAGCCAAAGATTACGCCGAATTTCCAAGTTAACAAATTTAACATAGATAAAAAGTTATTAAGTATTTACAGATTGACAGGAATGGATACCATACAATTTTCTTATTCTTAGCTTAAATTTTGAGAGCCGTCAGACATTACCATCCTTAATTATGTCCTCCAGCTTAATATTCAGTAATTTTAATGAACACTTGCCATAGAAATAAATTCATTAGTTATAAAGTTTTGTATCTAAGCCTGGAAGGTATAATATTTTTGGAGAAACCAGAGATTACGGCTAAGTTTTAAAATTTTGAGATTTTTTTAAAGTCGAAAACGAAGATCGATAACGCCTTCTAGATTTTGAATGTTTTGCTCCTTTTTTATCTCACCCTAAACTCCGACAGCCTTGTCTTTTCTGTAGCTTTATAGTACAGGGGAAGGTAAACAGAGTGGAGTTATGTTGTTTGTAAAATTTTAGAGTATTTATGTAAAATTGTATGCAAAGTAGAGTATGTAGAGTAAGAGTAGAGTATGTAAAATTTTGAAATTGTGCTAGTGCCGGAAACAAAGATCAATAGCGCCATCTGGAATTTGATGGTTTTGCTCCTTTCTAGTCTACCCTAAACTGTGGCAGCTTTGTCTTTTGTGACAACTTATAGAATAGAGGAAGGCAAATAGAGTAGTGTTATGTTGTATGAAAAATTGTAGAGTATTTATGTAAAATTGTATGCAAAAGTAGAACATATAGAGTAAGCTTAGAATACATAATCTTTTTAGATTATGCTATTGTCGAAAACAAAGAGGAATAACGCATTCTAGAACTTAATGGTTTTGCTCCTTTTTTAGCCTACCCTAAACTCCGGCAGCCTTGTCTTTTCTGAGACCTTAGAGAACAGGACAAGGTAAATAAGTATAGTTATGTTGTTAGATTATGTATTTAAAATTGTATGCAAAAGTAGAGCATGTAGAGTAAGAGTAGAGTATGTAAAATTTTGAAAATATGCTAGTGTCAAAAACAAAGATCAATAACGCCATCTAGAACTTAATGGCTTAATTCCTTTTTTTAGCATACCTTAGACTCCTTCAGACATGTCTTTTCTGACAACTTATAGTAAAGGGAAAGATAAACAGAGTAGAATTGCTATCGGTAGGTTTACCAACTAAAATTCGCAATCTGTATAGATTCTTAACGGCTTGGAATGCTTCATGCACATCGGAAAATAATTTTTGAAATAATATTGAAATTAACTATTTTAAATAATTTGAGCTATTTTAAATATTAACTATTTTAAAAGCTAATTTCATCAGTTATCCTATTTTCTTATAAACCTAGCTTATAATCAAGTCGCTAGTCACTATGCACTGCCAGTGACGATTGGAGTAATTAAGCCCCATATTTCGATGTTAGAGCATCGAAGATCCAAACCGTAATAAATCTGTTTGAATATAATTCTTATTATTCTAGAGTACATACTTTTCATATCATGCATCGCTTTTAAGACCAAGTTTTCTCCATGATCTGTGAAACAGTAACATAATTTGAGGGGGATAGTGAAACTTATACCACCGAGATTTTTCGCCTCACCCTCGATTTTGAAAATTACCTTTGTTTAGGGTGTCTTAAATTAAAAAAATATTTTAAAAGGATTTTAAATAATTTCTTGGTATTTTATTGAAAAAACTGAAAAGAACGATTATTTTAGCAAGTCGTCGGATTCTGAAAAACACATTTCAACCCCCCTCCATAATTTTTTGTGAATTGAGGCCAAGTATTTTTCCCTCTTCTATAAGTTTTTTACATACTTTTTTTCTTTATGTTAAGTAAAAATGTCTTTTTTGGTATTATTACAAAAAAAAAATTACAAAAAAGACGATTTCAGCCAATTTTCTGTCGTTGAAGACAGATTTAGCCTCTCTTCCTAAATTTTTATGGATTGACGCAACTGCCTTCAGATCCTGAATTTTTGAGCGATTAATTCAAATCATTAATTTGACCATTTCTATGTTTTCGCCATAATTTAGAAACTTGTTGTTTTTTGCTGGCTAATTTAAATAATAGTTTTGTATTGACTAACATTTATGGTAAAAGCATGAATGGCTGAGTTTAAGCAGTCAGCCAAAAAAAACTATCGTAGACAAAAACAATGATTCAGTAAATTAGTCTTTGTTAATACACTTGATTGTATGATTATCAATTAAAATTAACCAACTTGATCATTGATCTATTTTGATGATCATTTAATTTTATTCAGTTTTAATTTTCGCTAGATTGAATTAATCAGTTGATTCAGTAGAAATAAATAGATGATTTACATTGATTTTAACACCTCTTTTGCTCCTTAATTCGACAATGTATACATTGAATAGTTCATTTATTCTTAATAGGATTTCGCTGAGCATTTTATTCCACTTATGAAAGCCGATCTTGGTGACGAATTTACTCCACTGGCTGAATCAGCTTGGAAAAAGGCCTTTGATGTTATGATTGCTACCATTGAGCAAGGACAGAGGGTAGGTTCTTAGTGAATTCTTAAATTATTGTTTACGTCAATTATTTTGACAAGAGATTTAAAGATTCTGCTGATCAAAAATTGAAATTAAATACATAAAAACTGGTTTTGAATTTCGATTGTTCCAAACGAAAAATACAACGCCTTCTAGCAATATCCGTCAAAATAACTAGTTTTATTATAAAATTTAAAAGGAATATTAGTTTTATTCGTGTTTTCATCTTTCTTATTATTTTTGCTCTGCATTGGATCGAAACTAAAAGACGTACTTTATCAGAATAACACAATAGGTGTATATGTCTTCCATTTTATTATATGATCCTTGCTTGTATACTATAACTCTAAATACTTGATAGTTAATTAGAAGCACTTTAAGAAAGGAAAAATACTTTCAGCAGATTCCTGGTGGGCTACTATAATTTTTGAACTCTGATCAAAGTCCGACATAAAATAAACTAAATCTAAGCGGATTTTTTGCTTTTTTTTCTTTCTTTTGGGTTACGGTGACGTGTCAGTAACACAAATATCTTTATTTCAAAAATGATAATAAACCTACATCATACTAATCAATAAGTACAGTAATGAATTTTATAAAAACTAATAATAAACTTATTTCTGAAAAAATTTCATTAGAGTAAAAGAATAAAAACTCTAAGCTTTAAAAAAGCCTTCTAAAACTAGTGAAGGTAGTAGAAAAAAAACAGTAGCAATTATTTTGCCAGTAGATCCAGCCATATTCATCATCAGTGAAAATGAATAAAATCAGGCTATTCTCTAAAAGAGAATAAATTAAGAAGAGATAACAGCCAAATGTATAAAGGAAAATTAAAACCAATCTTCAAAAATTATCGTAGGGAGGAGTGTGCGAAGGGCTGTTTTCTCTAGATTTTAAGTCCCCTTACATTTAACAAAAAATGTGGGTGGAGGATGAGGGGGCGGGTCATATTTTCATTGTTGGAAAAATGTCTTTCTATGGTGTTGCCGTTGAAAAAACGACAAAGTCACCCCAAGGTATTTAAAAGTACTTCCTCCCTCCCACAAGTTTTCATTGACTGATACCGCTCGTAGAAAATCATCAAAATAAAACAATATTCAATGGGCATAAGAATTACTTCTGTTGAATACAATAATTAGCCAAAACTAAGCAAAATCCAATATATGAATTAGCCAGAACAGTCAAACTTGAATGTATATTCTCTATTTACACGAAGTACCTGAATTGTTATTGGATTTTCTTTTTATTTTGGCTACTTTGGCTAATTCTGTATTATGGCAATTTATAAATCTTGATTATAATTTCCCCGATTATTGTTGGGCTTTTTTTCTTGTTTTGTTTTTGTTCTATTTACACCCATATTGTTAGTAGTTTCGAGTTGTTTTTATTTCTGCTTTTCTTTTTACTTGTACTTAGAATACTTTAGTAATATAGTTTTACGGAACATCCCACTAACTGTTTTTATTTTGTAAACTCTATATGTCTTAGACTTATTTTCCTAAATTATTTTACAATTAATTTCTGTAATTTCGGGTGACTATTTGTAAATTAGCTGAGTAATAAATACAATATATACGCTACGTTTGCTTTGCCTTTTTATGTTAAGTTACTCGTGGTTTTTCAGTTTGAAATTCTTTTTTTTCCGTTTGAATTTCTTTTTTCAGTTTGAACTTCTTTTTTCAGTTCGAACTTCTTTTTTTCAATTTGAACTTCTTTTTTCAGTTTGAACTTCTTTTTTCAGTTTGAACTTCTTTTTTCAGTTTGAACTTCTTTTTTCAGGCTCGTCGCTCAGTTGCTACCTTCTTGACAAACCCTGTGGCTTAAACTGAATTTCAGTGACTGGAACGAATGACTATTACGGACTTAATTTATTTCACATTTTGTACAATAATTAGAGTAAATAGAGATATTGCATTATAATTACTTCTTACTATAACTTCTTAGACAATGAACAAAATAATGATATTAATTGAGGCCAATGTTACATTCCCAGTAAATTGTTGGAGCTCCTTGAAAGTTTTCGTTTCTTACAAGATACATGAGATTATTCATAGCTTTACTTTCGAGCACAGTTGATACACCTTTTTTAACCCCACTTTTTTTAACCCCACAAAATTAGCCCCACTTTTTGATAAAAATGACAAATTTTCTTTTGGGTTGTTTTCCCCTTTATCCCAAAATTTTGTATATATTCTTACCCTAATAGCTTTTGATGGTTACACATAACATTAGTAAAGTTTACATATTTAGAATCTGAATAACGATTTGTTTTATTTATTGTTAAACTCCCATTTTTGTTATGTAAATAATTTCTGAGACCACACTGTCTAAGCACGAGAAAATGAGAAAATACCTGAATAGACAAAAAAGTAAGATTTTTCCAGATGGTGAAAATGAAAATACAATGCAAATATTTCGGCCAAGACATCTGCTATACTGTCCTTAGTGAAAAAAAAAACACAAAAAGCAATCACTAAAATAAAAGCAGACCCTTTCCAAGTAACGGTGAAAGGGTAACTGCATAAAAAAAATCTAATACCGAATGGTGATTAAAAGACTAAATCAGAGTTAATTTTATTTAATGCCTTTTTACAAACTAATCACTTTTGTACTATTTTTGCACTGAGGACGGTTGAGTGGAGGTCTTGGCCGAAATTTTCGCAGTGCTTTTTACCGACTCGAAATATCCTCCTTTTTCGTCTTTTCGATTTTTTTCTCATTTTATCTTTTTTCCTATGGTTTTGGCTTCAATTGACAAAGAATGTCTCTTTACCAAAGGTAAGGTTCAAATATAGGTTTTTTTGTGGGGAGAAGGTACAAAAACCTTTAAAAACGTATGAAATTTGTTGACATTCATTTTTGTCACGTTTATACGAGTCGGACAAACATTTCGGGGGAGAGTTCAAACTCCATGGCCCCCTCCCCCTCCTGGATACAGTCTTGAAAAGGTTTTTCTGAAGTGTAGAAAGAATATCACATTTTTCGACCATTGCTTTTTAGGCTGAAGTTTATTTTTGTGTAAAAATTCTTTTGCAATGACAAGTATTCCTGAAAAATTTATCCCTTAAAATTTGTCCGGGATAGGGGGTCAGGGCTGTCTTAAAAGTAAAAAAGAACCTTAAAGTTGTGATTATCACTTTTGTGTTAAGAGTGGCTGTTCGGACACGTCCTTTTCCTAGGGGCTCTTACTGTTATGATCGTTGCATTAATTCATTGAAAAAAAAAGAAATAAAACTGAAAATTATATTTCGCATTAAAATTTAGATTCAGCAGAAATAAGGACATATAATAAGCGAAAGTTTAAAGGAGCTAGAATGAATATGAGTGAATAAATAAAACATAATCTGAACAAAAATTAAAGCCAATAATCAATTCAAATTGAGGAATATTGCTATGAATGAACAAATGAATTCCAGAAAAACAAATGAAAAATGAATATAAACAAGCAGAGGTTACCACAGATACCTCTAAACATTAATTTGCCCCGCTATTACCTTTTCCTGTCAGTTTGGAGCCAATGTATCTGAATAACTCGAACTTCCATTGGCCTCAGTTTCTTTCGAATTTCAGTCAAATTACACCATAATTACGTTAGTCCGACACCAAGCTGTAAGATTTTGTTGTATAGATGGCTCTGTTTTTTTTATTTTTACAAGCAGGAACTCCCCACCTTCCATATTGTTTTAATCATAGGATTTTGTAAACGCATAGGGATCAAATTTTTAGGGAATATTGAAGGGGGAATGTTAAAGTAAATTCATAAATTGTTTGGGGGTTTGGTAATTAAAAGAAAAGTTAAGAAGAGCTTAAAAAATTTTAATATGCATTATACTTTCCACATTCTCAATTTTCGGAAAGGTTTGTTTAGATGACCGAAATGATTTTATGGATAGTTACCAAATAGTGTGGGTAACTTACAAGAGTGGGAACTGGTTCTAGTGTCGACCAGAAAACCCAACACTATCTAGCGTTTGGCGACTGTTTGCATTTTGTTGTTGTAATAATAAGAATAATTGATTACATTTGTTTAGATGGTAGAATTAGTGTAATAATAAGAGTCTGATTTGAATTTTTGACATAAAAATAATTACAAAGCTTGAAAAATGCCAAGTGTCATCAATTACTAGATGGCGTCAATTCTTTTGACAGAAGCGGAAGGTCCTACTCTTACAAGCTGCCCATACTCTTTGGATTATTACATTAGCTTTGTGTAAAAACATTCTTTTAAGTACAAAAGGTTACGCTTAACGTAACGTAACTTTACCATTTTGCAGAGAAAATTACATACGTAGATTCAATTTGGCTTAAAACTCAAAATGCTTTAAGACTTAAGCGTTTCAGTCTTTAACATATTCTTTCTATTTTCCATTAGAATTTCCGTTTCACCCAATTAGAATATCTTACGGGGAAGGACATTAATGGAGCTAAGAAGGCATCATTGAATAACGTATTTAATTCATTGGAAAAATAAATTTTAATGGGTCTCAATTCCTTGGGAAAAGAAGACCGTATAACTGGACTGTTAGACCTAAAAAATAACGCCATCCTTAGTACATGGGGCAAAGTCCGTGAAACAAACACGACCCTGCCAAAACTTGAGAATACCATTTTTCAAAAAAAAAATGTTAATATGCCCTTAACTTCCAAGAAAAATAGGCAAATATTACTTTTTCCAATTTTTGTATTTATCATCTGCGCATTTAGAAACGGAATAAAATGCAATTGCCATGAATCATGCCACTTATTTGACTAGAGGACCTTGAATTCGAAGTTTTAAATTTTTTCTGGCAGCAAGGGATTTCGGGTAATTTAAATGAAGTCTAAAAAGAAGCAAAAACTTAAAAAAAAATCTATCAACTAAGAGAACAGAATTGGACAAATTCTATTGAGTGTTAATGTCATATTTAGATCTATCCAATAAATGATGATCTAGCCTTTTTTGCCTTTGTGCTTTTCTTGTTTTTTCTTGCTGTTTTTCCCCTCCTTACAGTTACTGTATTAAAAGAAAGTGAAACAACTGACCGATGCCTATTTGAATGTAATATGTTATTGTCTGCACACCATAACGTGCGATGTAAACTTTAAAGTGCTTTAAACACCACAAAATCTAACTACCAGCTAAGATTCTATTTGACTGCACCTACACACAGAGTTGAGAACTCAATGTTTATCTTTTTATATTTCAACTCCTAGAATCAAAAGATTTACTGAAAGAAATCTGAGCAGATTCAAGATAAACAAGACGTGACTAATTCAGTAGGTCTGTTCATCTCACAATGTGTATCAAAAGAAAAAGGGCTGAATAATCTCGACTGAAAAGCCCTCGTTTGCCGAAACACAAGAATCTCTATAAGAACGCCGAACCGTTTTAGTTTGCATTAGGAACGCCGAATTCGTAACCACCAAAAACTAAAAAGAATTTATTAAGCAGCACTGTTAAATTCAAAAATGCTCGCGTGCTTAATTCGAAAATTCTGCACGAGACAAGAAATGGTTCGAGTTCTCAATGTAGCTGAAAAGAACGATGCTGCTAAAAATATTTCAGATCTTTTATCAAGAGGAAATTATAATAGGGTAATTCATAAATGCTTTGCTTAGTTTGTTTTCCAGTACGGCTATGATAATTTACAGCCACAAATAAGTCTAGGTTATTTTTGATTTGGCTGAAAATAGTTTTATAAATTGGCACAGGCCCACTCAAAATCTCAATTTTATTATCTTGTTAATGGTCAAACTCTAGACAAATGGCTTTTAGCTATTTTGAAATCAATTTAGTTAGGTTACTGAAGCTTTCAGAAATGAGCCCAAATCCTAGGATAGCAAAAATATTTCTAATATGCCTAGGCTATGTCTAGGTAGACTGAAACTAAATGAAAAATAACTTTGGTAAAATTCTAGTTTAGTGACTTCTTGCTATCTTGGAAAGGTATTAGGTTAGGAAAATGAAACTTTCAGGGATGGGTCTACAGGCTAAAGTAGCCTATGTCCCAGGAACATATTTTGAAGTACCTACCTCCACTCCCTCTCCCTCTAGAGGGTCTTGATCTTTGATGACCTTTAAAAATGTGTATGTTATAAAAGTGAAACCTTGCAAAATAGATCTTCTGCTTGAATAAAGTACAACAAAATTGTTTTCAGATTCACGACTTTGCTCAATCCCAATTTATAAGGTTTTAAAGATAGGCAAATACAATTTATAAATTTTGAATAAACATTGACATGGCTAGCCTGTAGACCCATCCCCAAAAGTTTCATTTTCCTAACCTAAACCCTTTCTGAGGTAGCAAGAAGTCACTTAACTACAATTATACTGGGGCTTGTTTCATGATTAAATTAGGCCTAGCTTTAAAATTTTTAATAAGTAGGCTATATGATCAGCTTGAGTATTTCTTTTACTGCATAAAATAGGCTACCAACAATTTTAAATACAAGGCTACATGATCAGCTTGAGTATTTCATTTACTGCATAAAATAGACTACCAGCAAATTTAAATACTTAGGCTAGGCTAGTCAATACTAGAGCCAAATCATAAACATATATTTTAAACTTGAGCATAAACATTGGAAATACTGCCCAGTCTAAGACATGAGAGTCACCATCATCATAGACTAATTGCTACCAGATTTGTCCTTATTGCTGGCAAGTATGATTTCAAGAAATTTGGAGGTAGCCTACTTGGAACTTAAAAGTTAGAATGAAGTATCTACATCATAGACATACTCTGTCATGAATACATTCAATACAAGGCAGATATTATGAAACAGAATAATTTTATTTAAATAAGCTAGGTTATAAAGGCAACTTTTGTTTCAGTTAAAATACAAAATAATTAGGCCTATCTAGATTATATTCAGCTATTCTAACTTGGCTAGTCAAATTGCAACCATCAATCAAGCCAAACTATTTTGAACTATCTACCCTATGTTCAAGACTAAGAGCCTACTGCCTGTGCCTATTAAAGGTATATGTAATCAAAATGTTTGTTCTATATTAGGCCTAGTCACCAAGGAGTTGGACCAGGGATGTAGCTTCAGCATTTTTATTAGAGTAGAAGACCAAGAGGGTCCCAAATCCTGATAGTCAATGGGCATAGGCTATTGACTATCAAATTAATTATTTTATTTAATTTGTTGTTTGTTTTTTGTTATGCAAATTTCCTATGGCTCACAGGCTTTTTCTGGAATAAATTATTATTATTATTATAAGAGTTTGTTTTCCAAATGATTGGTGAGGAGAAACTATCCCCTTGAAACAAGATCCCTGGGTAGGGCTATTATCCTAGGTGTAGACTCATCTTCTGTACAATTTTTTCAAAGTCTTAGAAATAGTGAAGGGACATAAATAAGAGCTTTGAAACACCTTTCTAGGACATAATTTAGGCTCTGAGTTCATTCCTGAAAGTTTTAGTCTCCTAAGATAGTTGAAAATCCTCATCTAGTGCTCTATTATGAAGTTTTCATAAATAGATCTACATCACAACTATGATCAGAAACTAGTGTTGAAACTAGTTTCCAAGTAAGCTAAAAGCCCTCAAAGTTTTGAAAAAAATGTAATTTTGTACATTTATTCTATCTTTGAAGGACCAAATTGCAACACTTATTCAAAATATAATTGTCATGAATATGACAGTACCACACCCATCCTCTCCTTGGGATAATCTTTGCTTTATTTCATGGTTTGGCCACATATTTTTAAATTATTTGAGATGCTTCATTATTGTGTGTTTCTTTACTTAGAATGTTTATGTATCTTAATTCTTTAATAGCTATTCTTTTATCAATAATTTCTGATCAATATTTCTCAGTATATATGAAAATATTCCTTGATACATGAAGTCTACAAATATATGACTCTTGAAATTTAAAAACATTGACAGCAATCTTTAGGCTTTATACCTTGACTAGTACAAGAGATATCTAGTCCTTGGTTAATTTAATTCAAAATAAATTGATTGTTTCTGTGGTTGTCCAGATCAAAAAAGTAACAACTCCTTTTTTCTTAAAAAAGGAAGAAAATAAACATGTATTTGTAAAATGTAGGCAAAGAGGTTTTTTAGTGATATGTCCTATGACAATTATGAAACAGTTCATGGTAGTGAATTGTAAGTAAGTAGCAATTTGGTCCAATTGTAACCAAACTTCTAAAAAAAGAAATATGATAAAAAAAATTTACATCAAAAGAATTGCTTTTTATGTAGAATCCAAATATATAAAATTTTTATTTGTAAAAAATAGTAGAAAACCTCCAAAAAGTTGTTTTGATGAAATCTCTGGTTTTTCTATTTAGCATGATATTTTATTCTGAGTTGGATTAATTAGCTTATACACTATTAGTGTTTGCAGTTTGTTGGTTTCATCCCTGAGTTAAAGATATTTTTGAAAACCGGCTTGGCAGATTTGACAAGGGTTATTTAGTTTGTATGGCCCTGCACAGTGCTGGCTGCACAAGGCCACCTTGAATGCACAGGTTCATTTTTAATCAGCCTAAATAATTAAGCTTTATTTTCATGACTGAAGGTTAGAACATTGATAAAATATTGCATTACACACCAGAAAATTTTGTAGGTGATATGCATGTCAGTAACATTGATAATATATTGCATTACAAACCAAAAATTGAATTTTCAAATAATTACCTTAAATACTTAAGAAATGTATTTACATATGAATGCAATCTAAGATAGGTCTGTGAAAAAGATAACAATGAATAGTAATTGCTAACTATTTATGTAATTAATTACTAACCTACTAACTAACTATGGAAACTAATAATTAGTTCTTAAATCTTTTGATCCTATTCTTATAAAGATCCTGAGGCAGTTGTAAAACATAAACTGAGATAAAAAAAAAACTTGCCTTCTTTCAATATAAGAAAAGAGATTCCAACTGTTTCCCAAAAAAATCCTAGTTGAAATTTTTCTAACAAAGATTTCTTTGTGACAGCACAATGTTAAATGAAATTCAAACTGCTTTAGTTCCAAACAAGGTTACAGAAAGATCTTAATTTGGTTTTCTCCATGTAGTTACAGCCCGATTTGAAATGTTCATTGAATTGGTGCTGCCTATAACTGATTAACATGTAGTTTTTATAATTTGGTTTTTTTTTTAGAAATTTCAAATTTGGCTATTTAGATTTTTAATTTTTAAAACTTTTGCAGGCAATTTAAGCCAATTCATAAAAATACAAAAATGAGAGGGTTAGCTTTACTCTTATTTTTGTTTACCAAAGATAGCAGACAAATTCTTCAAGATGTTTATTGAATCAATACAAAACTTTTAGTCAGTGTTTTTTTTTGTTTTTTTGAGCCCTTCAAGGGCTCAAAATAAAAATTGTTATGGAAGTCATTAGTTTATTTGGAATAGCATAAATAGACCCATTGAGAGGTGAGAACTCAATATAAAAAAGTGATTTTACCATTTTTTTTTTGTTTTTACTTGGTTCCCAAAAACAATGGGCTCCCACCTCATAAACAGACTCATCTGCATTCTTCCTACCTAAGTAATAGTAAGGCTCCAAATTTATCACAGTTTCAATCCTCATTTCTCATTAATCTCTCATTCTTCTTTCATTTTAGTCCTAGAAAGTGGGGTCAAACAAATTTTTTGCATAGCTTGTTATACTTACATTTGTTCCAACAGGAAATTAAAGCTTAACAAATCTCCTAAATAACAATGAAAACGACTTCATTTGTAAATTTTGGAGCTTCAAAAGAAAAAAAAATCCTTAGATTGCTCCAAGCTGCAATTTAAGGCAAATCTTCCTCTGCCTTTTTAAGTGACAGTGTTTCAAAACCATATTTGACCACCATTGTTACTGTAACCTCCAGTCTGCTAATCTTGGTTCACAGAATGATCTCCTCATTCTTCCAAATTTTTTTCAACTGTGAAAAAACATCCTTGGTCTTTGCTTTTCTACTTTTGACATCTTCACTGCATCATTTAAAATTACTATTAATACTACCCAGGTAATTAGACCTATCCTCTTGATTGATCTTCTTATTAGCAGTATTGTCTCTTCATCTTTATTTATTTTGAGTATTATTAATTATTATTATTATTAATTTACAAACTTATTCTTGCACCCTGAACTCTCAAAGTCTTGAAAAACTCTTTTGTCTTGTTAATATTTTTTATCTAGGACACTCAAATCATCTGTATAATTGAAGTCTAGGAGAGTTTTCCTTCCCACTTGGTCCCAAGATCTCCCAGACTCCTTAGGGCAAAGTCTGTCAAAATAAATGATATAAAGAGGGTGGGACGCAACCCTGCTTAGCTCCTGATTCAGCACAAAACCAGCTACTAACCTTACTTCCTACCCTAACAATGGGAATATTGTTCTCATAAATAGCTCTTATTACCTTAATGTACTTATCTGATGTAGGCCTACCATTAAAAGATAAGGCCTTTACTGAAGCTTTTCTATTGGCTTAGTGCCTGTTCATAAATTATGAAACTGAGAACTGAAGGGGTGTAGGGATTTAGATACTTCTTAATTACAGATCTAAGAATGAAAGTTTGGTAAATGCATCCTCTGTCATTCTATAAACCATACTGCTCTTCTGATAAAACTTTATCTAAAGCATATCTTAGTCCAATGAGTATCATCATGCTAAGTAATTTGCTTCCTACATAATTTCCTTCTCTATATTTCATTTCCAATAACTTTTTTATGGTTTACCACATTCTCAAAATGTTCTTCCCATATCTCTTTAACACTTTCCTCATCTCTAACTAGAGCTCTATCCAATTACTATATTTAAATCACAGCCTATAAGATGGGTGTTGAATTCTTTCTATGGGCAAGATATGACTCTGTGCAATGGTGTGTCTATGTAGGCTGTGATCTAAATACAATATCTTACTGTTAGGCCGTCTGGCTGCATCTTTCAGATCCTTAGCAATTTTATCCAAAGCTTCCATTTTTAAACTTCATTATTCATAGTTTAATGTAGTTTTTACTTCTCATTCTTTCATTTTATTGTTGTATAATTTTTTACTCAAAATCTTCTTGTATAAACCTCTCCTCTTTTCTACCAAGTTGAAAGCATTCTTACTAATATTCCTAGCTGCATTTCTAACTTTCTCCTAAGGTGCTTTCTGGAACATTGCAAGCTATTCTTCTTAACTTAGTACATTCGCCTTCTACATTGTCAAATTTATAACTTCCTAGTTTCATATTCAGCTGTTTTTTGCAAGTTCCTCTCAAATTCCCATCCTGGAGTCTTACCAACACTTTGGCTTCTCAGAAGGTAGTTACCCTTCCTAGATTTTATCTTTATATTAACTTTAGACTGTACTAGATGGTGATCTACACACTCACATATACTCCAGTATATTGTACTAATCATGTTGTTGTTGTATGTTGTACCAGTATGTTGTACCAGTATGTTGTGTACAATAGCATGATCAATAAGGTTTTACATCTTATCATCATGCAAGTATCATGCAGGGTCATTACAAGTCAAAATGTTAGGAGGGAGGGATGAAGGATTTTACCAACTGTTTTTATTAATAGTTAGCATAATGTCCATTTCAAATACTTAAATAATTACTGATACTTAAAAAGATACTTAAGGTACTTAAAATTACTGCACGAGTTGGTAAAAACGCTGCATTTGCTAACTTAGATTGGGATTTCGGTATAGGCCTATATCATATCACTTTTTTCATGCTGTTTGTTTAACCAAATGGAAAATTGTGGCATGATCTGTAAAATAACAGCAGGAGTCGGTACAACGGCCGCGTTTACCAACCAAGCTTGAGATATCTGTAGATGACACGTCATTAGCCTATTTTTGTGGTCTTTATTTAACCAAACAAACATTTTTGGCAGCATTAGAAAAATCGTGATGCTTTGCGCCACGATTTTACAGGCTCATTTTTTTTTTTTTTTTTACTGAGTGCCCAAAAATATTGGGGGGTGGCATCACTCCCTCCCGTTATATGTGACGACCCTGGTACCATGTTAACTTATGGGTTATTTTATGACCAAATACTATATTGTTCACGAGTAGATTATCATACTTTGTAAAATTGCAATAGTCTACTGTTGCTTACATCTTTTTGTCCATTGAATTTACCTTAGCTAGCATAACATTTATCCATATTTCTACCAACCTGGGCATTAAAATCTCCTTATATAACTGCCATATTTCTACCTGAGATTCTGTTGACTTGTTCTTGGGACTGTATATAAAATTTGTTAATCACTGTTGTCTCTGTGAGTTGGTTTACAGGGGCATATACCACTATGATGACACCTTGCACATTTTGGTCATAAAGTGAGCAATTAGAATTTTATTATTAATCAAAGATTTATCAAGATCTAGAAGTTTCCTTATTCATTGTAAATCCCACTCCTTTCCTATATACTATATTCTTCTTACTTGAATAAATTAATTCTATATCACCTAATTTCATGTTTTCTAACCCTGGGAGATGAATTTCTGAAACTTCTAACAAATCTAGTTCCAAACTTTCGAGTTTGTTAGTCAAAATGCTTAATTTTGGGGTTGTCTGAGGGTTTTAACTGGGGTTGAGGGCGGGTATCAAACACAAACACTGGGTATTAGTCCTAATCTTACAAACTGTCATGTGCCTCTCTAATAGCCCTCTTTTGGTTTTAGACCAGGGCACTTAGTATCAATGGAGTTCATATACCACAAAAGTGCTAATTCCAGGGGGCAAGGGGGTGGGTGATCCAACCACAGCTGAATTATTTTTAACAAATTTTAATTTTGATTTTAGAAAGAAGGAAGGTCAAAGTTCAACAAAATCTATGAATTTAGTTTTGAGTTACTGAATCAAAAATGTTCAATGGCCATGACATCTGTTTCGGGTCACCTACTTGGATATGAATTCCAAAGCAGCTTTAAATATTGGGAGAGTGTAAATCCTGTCACTTTATTTGAAGCTCCAGTAACTAAACAGTGCCAAGATAAGTTTAAGGATATTAAACAAACGTTAGAGCAAGAGGCCAGAAGAGCTCAGTGGCTAGTGATTTGGACAGATTGTGATAGAGAAGGTGAGAATATTGGATTCGAAATTGTTGAAGTCTGTCTCAGTGTCTCTCCAAGACTTAAGGTAAAGTCTTCTTTACCAATATTTTTTCAATCTCCTCATGAAACTTGCAATATATATATATATATATATATATATATATATATATATATATATATATATATATATATATATATATATATATATATATATATATATATATATATATATATATATATATACTAATCTTGTCTGACTGTTTCAATTTGTATAGGAACTTTGTCTTTTCCACATTCGTCTTGGTATGACTTGTGCTTGCTTAAAAGTAAAGTAAATATGGGGAAGAGCAGTGTGAGTAAAGAGCAGTGAAGATCAGTAAAGAGTAATGTTGGCACAATGTATTATTTTTGTGTTTTTGGTTTTAGACCAGGGCACTTAGTATCAATGGAGTTGTCATAGAAACTTCAGAAAGAGCTCACTCGACTGGAAATTGAAAGGGCTAGTGCCCTTTTTTAATAATCAAAAGTGATTAGAGGGCAATTAGCCCCCTCCCATGCCCACAATTTCCCCAAACTCATCCACTCAAAATTTGTAGGTAACAATTTTGTTCAAAATAATTGAAAGGCGGAAATTACGTCTTGAGGACGACAACACCCCTGCCCCAGCCCTCAGGACAAGGGTTGTAAGTTATACCCTTTGGGCATACGAGGTTCATATATGTAGAAAGGATAATCGTATAAACTTTGGAGGGGGCTCACTGGATTGGTAATCAAAAGCTCTAGTGCCCTCTTTTTTGTGTTCTAGTCTTGAGAAGGCATAGGGGTTATCAGCCCAACTTATGTTAATTTTTGCTCGTTTTGAGTTTGAATTGGCTATTTATTGTAATTTCTGTTCGTTTTGAGCTTCATTTATTTATTGATAGTGATTTGTGGTAGTTTTACGCTTGGGAGATTATTCAACTTTATTTTTACTCATTCTTGGCTTAATGGAGCTCTTTACTTTTCTTTGAAAACTTGTTTTGTTAAAAAGTTTTTAAAAATAATATTCACGAAAAGTCTATTGTAAATCTATTGACAATATATTGGAGTCTTTTTGATGTCTTCAAAAAAAACAGTTCTTTTGAGGTTGTTGGTACACAGTTGTTGGGAGAATTAAAACTTTCAGGAGTCGGTTCAGAGCCTAAATTATGCCTGAAAAGTCTTTTCAAGCTCCTATCTATTTTCTTTTCCTATTTCTAATGCTTAGAAAATCGTATAGAAGATAGTTTCATCTTAACTTTTGGGAAACATTACGTATTTAATAATTTTGGTTTGAGTCTGCTATTCTTTGACTCTAGGTTTGAAAAGTGATTCTAATAATTTAAGTACAATTTCAAGCTAAATTAGTATTTTTTTTTTGTAAATTTAAGAGACAGTCTTCTAATGTTTTGAAACATTACTTGGTACTTGTTAATTAAACAAAACATACTCAAGAATTACGCTTAGGTTAGATCTGAGAAAACCGGTTTCACAGCCACAAAGACAAGCAACAGAATAGATGGGATTCCAATTTGATCATTCCTTTTTTTATTCCATGTGTTCTGCTTGTTTTGGTTGTATACTGCCATCATAAGGGGCCAATCTCGTCTTAATAGTTGTTTTTTCTTTCTTTTCTTTTTTGTCTTCTTTATTTTTTATCTTTTGCTTTTTCCCTTTTTGATTCCGTGTATAATGTATATTAGCATTGTGAGTTGTATATTTGGTCTTAGTGATTATTTTAACTTTCTTTTCTTTTTTCTTTTTTCCCTTGTTTGCTCTTCCCTTTTTAATTCCATGTGTTATACTTGTTTTGGCTGCATATTGCCATCATGAGTGACCAATTTCGTCTTAATATTTATTTGCTTTTCTTTTCTGTTGTTGCCTTTTCCTTTTTTATTTCATACCTTTTCCCTTTTTTATTCCATGTGTAATACTTGTTTTGGTTGTATATTAGCGCGATGAGTCGCCAATTTTATCTTAATGATTATTTGCATTTCTTTTCTTTTTTGCTTTTGCTTTTGTTTGCCTTTTCCCTTTTTTATTCCATGTTTTATACTTGATTTGGTTGTATATTAGTATCATGATTGGCCAATTTGGTCTTAATGATTTCTTTTGCCCTTTTCCTTTTCCTTTCTTTCCTATTACCTTTTTTATTCCTTGTGTTTACTTGTTTTGGTTTTATAATGCCATTATGAGTGACCAGTTGCGTCTTAGTAGTTATTTTGTATTCCTTTCCTTTTGCCTTTTCTTTTTTCATTTCGTTTGTAATACTTGTTTTCGTTGTACATTAGGATCGTGAATGGTCAATTTGATATTCATAAATTATCGAAAATTCTGCAGAACCCAGCCTCTTGAAATCCAAAAACAAAAACATTAGTTTCCCAATCTAGTCATCCTAATGACATAATTTTAAAAATAAGTTTTGAGCTTCATTTATTTATTAATAATGATTTATGATAGTCTGACGCTTGGAAGATTATTTGACTTTATCTTTGCTCGTCCTTGGCTTAATGGACCTCATTACTTTTCTTTGAAAACTTGTCTTGCGAAAAAGTTTTTAAAATTAATATTCATGAAAAGTCTATTGTAAATCTATTGACAATATATTGGAGTCTTTTTGATGTCTAAAAAAAACAGTTGTATTGGGAGAATCAAAACTTTCATGAATTAGTTCAGAGCTTAAATTATGTCCTTTATTTCCTATTCTTTCCTTTTATGTAGGAAAGTTTTACTGCTGATGATGGACGCTGTATATGTGTCCGAAATATTCAGTTACAATTTTATATTTGTTTCACTGTCGATTAAAAGGTTTCATCCCTATTTTGAACTGTTATACTTTCCTATTACCTTTTTTATTCCGTATGTTTTGCTTTCTTTGGTTTCATGGTGCCATTATGAGTGGCAAATTTCGTCTTAATAGTTATTTTGCCTTCCTTTTTCTTTTGAATTTTCTAATGATTTAGTTTTAAAATTAAGTATTTTCAACCATCATTTATTTCACTGTGAAAAAACTCAGCGTATTTTTTTTTTTTTTTTCATACAACAATAATAACTTTCTTCTAGTAAGGGTTATGGACTTCCTAGTAACAACAATTTTTCATTCTTCTGATTTCACTGTACTTGATGCAGTATACTTACAATGGAGCCGTTTTGCCGTGATGACAACACGCCGTGTTGCCATGATGACAACAATTTTTCGTTCTTCTGATTTTACTGTACTTGATGAAGTATACTTAAAATGGAGCCGTTTTTCCGTGATGACAACACGCCGTGATGACAACAATTTTTCATTCTTCTGATTTCACTGTACTTGATGCAGTATACTTACAATGGAGCCATTTTGCCGTGATGACAACACGCCGTGTTGCCATGATGACAACAATTTTTCGTTCTTCTGATTTCACTGTACTTGATGAAGTATACTTAAAATGGAGCCGTTTTTCCGTGATGACAACACGCCGTGATGACAACAATTTTTCATTCTTCTGATTTCACTGTACTTGATGCAGTATACTTACAATGGAACCGTTTTGCCGTGATGACAACACGCCGTGATGACAACAATTTTTCATTCTTCTGATTTCACTGTACTTGATGCAGTATACTTACAATGGAGCCGTTTTTCCGTGATTACAACACGCCGTGTTGCCGTGATGACAACACGCCGTGATGACAACAATTTTTCATTCTTCTGATTTCACTGTACTTGATGCAGTATACTTACAATGGAGCCGTTTTGCCGTGATGACAACACGCCGTGTTGCCGTGATAACAACAATTTTCCGTTCTTCTGATTTCACTGTACTTGATGCAGTATACTTACAATGGAGCCGTTTTTCCGTGATGACAACACGCCGTGATGACAACAATTTTTCATTCTTCTGATTTCACTGTACTTGATGCAGTATACTTACAATGGAGCCGTTTTTCCGTGATTACAACACGCCGTGTTGCCGTGATGACAACACGCCGTGATGACAACAATTTTTCGTTCTTCTGATTTCACTGTACTTGATGCAGTATACTTACAATGGAACCGTTTTGCCGTGATGAGAACACGCCGTTTTGCCGTCATGACAACAATTTTTCATTCTTCTGATTTCATTGTACTTGATGCAGTATACTTACAATGGAGCCGTTTTGCCTGAAACTCTGAAATAGGATGCATCTCTGACTGTCTCCTTCTTCTGCTATGGCTTATACTTAATGCTCCTCCTTCCTTCACGTTACTCTTCATGCTCCTCCTTCCTAAAGATGAGTATTACACTGAGACTGCTTGCTGCAGTTCATATATTGTTACAGTTCTCTGAATCCTAGGCACTAGACAATCAAGTTGAATATTTCCAGTTCAATATTCATTGTGAGGGTTGTGTTATCCAGCATTTTTACTGAAAATGATAGTTCGTAGGATTTGAGGCAATTTTATGTTGTATTTTTTAGAGCATATTATTAAGTGTAGTTATTGGTTTAAGGAATACCTCTTCTTCTTCTTTGGGTAGTTGGTTGACTGACACCAAATGTATATTCTTTTATATCTTTTGTCATCTGCAGCAATATTTTAATTGTTCAAAACGTGATAAATTAACCTAAATATTAAATTATTTATGCTTTGTGTGAATGCTAGGAGATGAAAAAAAATATTTATATGTAAAATACTTGGAGAATAATAAATACTGGAAAATACTATGGAAAATACTTGTTTATGGACTGTCGCTGGTTTTTGAATAAAGTCTCCCCTACCGAGCTACAATGGTTATTTATGGTTACAAGGGAGTTTTGGAGCTATATGAGGTTACAACCAGTTCAGGATTCTAAAATAAATTTCATTTCTCACTTTTTTTTAGGTGTACAGAGCAAGATTCTCTGAGATAACGCATCGTTCGTTAATAAATGCTTGTCAAAATCTTGGCCCTATCGACAAGCGAGTAAGTGACGCCGTAGACGTCCGATCCGAATTGGATTTAAGGATTGGTGCTGCATTTACACGTTTTCAGACATTGAGGTTAAAACGGGTGTTCCCGTCCGTAATCACGGACGGAAAGATAATCAGCTATGGAAGTTGCCAGTTTCCAACATTGGGTTTCGTTGTCGAGAGGTTTAAATCAATTGAAAGCTTCATTCCTGAGGCGTTCTGGAAGATTCGAGTAATTATATATTTAATTTTTAAATTTAATGTTCATTCTTTCTTTTCGTCTGTAATCTCGGACGGAAAGATAATTAGCTATGGAAGTTTCCAACAATAGATTTTTGTTATCGAGAGGTTCCAATCAATTGAAAGCTTTAATCCTGAGGCTTTCTGGAGGATTCGAGTAATTATATGTTTAATTGGTAATTTTTAACAATTAATAAAAAAAAAGTTTTTTTAAACTGAAAGTAAGGTTAAACATTAAAACTTAAAACGAACAGAAATTATTCCCTGTATGAAATGGCTGTTGCTTTTCAATGCCCCGCTCTTTACGCTAAATTTTTTTACTGTTTTATCAAGTAGAATTGAGAGAAAGAGTCAAACTTTAGCGTAAAGAGCGGGGTGTTGAGGAGGGAACAGCCCCTTTCATACGAAGCAATGACTGTACTTTTTAAGTTTTAATGTTGCTCCTTACTTTCAGTTAAAAAACTTGTTTTTTTTTATTTAATCTCAATTATTTTTTAATTTAAATCAATTGAAAGCTTTATACCTGAGGCTTTCTGGAAGATTCGAATAATTATATATTCAATTGATAAATTTTCAGCCATTAGTTAAAAAAATTATCTCAACTAATCTTTTGGTGCCCAGTCATTCTTTCTGTCATATCTGAAATATATATGCTACTGTTATTTCAATCCTTCAATTGTGTATCATATTATCTTCAACCACTGACAAATGATATGTGATACAGATTTTCAGAATCTATATCTGATAATATTACATTTTAGTGTTCATTGAATCAAGAAAAGCAAGGTAAATCAAAAGTTGATGTATTTAAACGTTAATTTAAGCAAATGGAATACCGCGTTCCCTAAACAAATAAATAAATCAAATACATAATAAGATGCAGGGAGAAGGAGCCCCTCCCCCCACCGTTGAATTCCTAAAGTTTCCCGTATTTGTGGCACTTCTTATTTAAATTATAGATCAAGTTTGTTTTTTTATTTTTTCTTTCTTTTTCTCCTGAAAAAAAATCCCACGTACATCCTAACCCTTATTACTTTAGATTTTCTTAAAAATTAAGAGAAATATGCTTGAGTACAGTATAAAACAGCATCTTACTGTGTTAAAAACCTAAATGCTTCCAGTGAGCCTTTAACAAAAGCATAGCTTTTTTTCTTTTTTTTTCTTTCGTAAAAAAAGTGTTTTATTAAATAAACAAATGAACAAAAAACCCAAAGTTTATGAAGTTGTATAGGTGAACATCACCCTTTACAAAACCCTACTTAACTCACTCACTACCAGCCATCCTTACACCCTCCCCCCTAATATATTTATATATATATATTATATATATATATATATATATATATATATATATATATATATATATATATACTAAAATAACTAAATATGTAATAAATATTCAAATTAGCCATAGATATTCAGAGTTTTGTTCTCCTGTGTGAATTCATATCTATATGTTTCTGTTGATCAGTCAGTTGGTTTTTGGACTTTAATCAAGATTGATTGCAGTCTATTGGACTGCCCAATTATGAATTCTTTTTTTTTCGGCTATCTGACAGTCTATTACTTTAAAATCTTAATGAACCAGATATACGTGCAAGACTGTGATTTAGGGTTGCTCAGGCTCATGAAATAGAGCAATTATAGATAATTGAAGGATAATTTCATTCAAACCTCCGAAAAAGTTTTGTTTCGTTCACACTTCCTTTCAAGATGCTCAGATTATCTACAGAGCGCACATAATTTCACAAAAGTGGTAAATTCACATCTAACTCTGTGCCCTCCCATAGCCTTTGCTCAGTTTCTTCAGGCAAACATCAACGAAGTCGACCGATATTTATAGAATTAGCCTAACGCAGACCTACTTAAATCCTCCTGATTTCTTACCTGGTAGAACTGCTTACCCCCCCCCCCTACCTTAAACGGAGCAATATACAGTACAGGGATAGAGGTGTCTCAGTTTATCATTAAAAGCATAGATGCCGCTAAAGAGAAAACTGCTAGATAGAGTAATACATGTATATATATTACCTGAGGGATTGATTTTTTGAGGGACTGAGTTGGATTTTCAGCAGATAAAGTCCCCCCACCGCCCTCCATAGTATTTAATGTTTTTATTTATATTTCTTGCTCTTTTCTTAAAAGTGGATTTTAGTTGGATTTTCAGCAGATGAAGTTTCCACAACCCCCCCCCCCCCCTGCCCTCCATACTATTTAATGTTTTTATTTTTATTTTTTGCTTTTTTTTAAGGTGATCCATGAAATTGATGAGTCAGAGCGGGCAGAATTTATTTGGACTCGCAATAGACTGTTTAATGAACTAGCTTGTCAAGTCATTCATGATCATTGCGTAGATGCTGGAACTGCAATTGTTACCAAAATAGAAACAAAACCGAAATCTAAATGGCGACCCCTCCCGCTTGATACTGTTGAAATGGAGAAATTAGGATCCAGGAAGTTGAGGTTAAACGCAAAAGAAGTCATGAAAATTGCTGAGAAGTTGTATGTACAAGGTTATATCAGCTATCCAAGAACAGAAACCAACATTTTCCCAAAAGAATTGGACTTGACGCCATTGATTCAGTGTCAGACAAGCGATTCAAGATGGGGAGGTATATTTTTTAAGCCTTGCATTGCTACCTTTTTTTTTTCTTCTTTTTTTTAGAAATTTGTTATTTACTATACATTTGATATTGTATAAACAAAATACTGGTTCATCCGAGTGGAATATGGATATTCCCGTTCAAATTTCCGTGGTAATGGGCGTATCTAAAGACATTTGTTTAACTTGTGTGTATCTGCGTTTTAAACATCAAATTAATCAATTAATTAATTAGTTCTAATTAATTAATTGAAACATTTTAAACATCAAATTAATGCGTTTTAAACATCATTTTCGCACGGATTCTTACCGGCGCTATTAATTACACCTATTTTTCTACTATTTTCTATGTTACACGGTTATTTCATTAAATGTATTATTTTTCTTCTTCATTCCACTCCAGCCAATCCGGACTAGTCCCAGTTAAAGATAGAAATGGGGCCACAATTAGTGATAAGGAAAAAGTTAAAGAAAGATGGGTGGAACATTTTGAGAATATACTAAATCGAGATACAGTTGCAGGAAAAGATATAGATGAAAATGAAACAGTTTGTGATACCTTGGATGTGAAGGAAGATTTGTTTAGTGAGGAAGAATTAGCGACGGTACTAAAAGGATTAAAAAATAATAAGGCTCTAGGTGCTGATAGTATGATTAATGAGTTTCTTAAATATGGTGGCTCTGAGGTTAGGAATAAGCTACTGAAGATTATGAACATGATTTTTGAAAAAGAGGAAGTACCCAATGATTTTATGAAAACCCTAATTAAACCACTGTATAAGAAAGGTGACAAGAGTGAGTGTCGTAATTATCGAGGCATTAGTCTGGTCTTTGTAGGTAGCAAATTACTGAGTAATATGATACTTTTTAGACTGAGAGATGCTGTAGACAAAGTTTTAAGGGAAGAACAATGCGGTTTTAGAAAAGGTAGAGGATGTGTCAACCAAGTTTTCACTCTTAGGTTAATAATTGAGAAGTCCCTTCGTTGCCAAACACCTTTGGTCCTCAGTTTTATCGATTATGAGCAAGCTTTCGATTCTATTGATAGAAGAGCGTTAACAAAGGTCTTATCGTTATATGGTTACCAGAAAAATACATTAAAGTGATTTGTGCTATGTACGAGAATAATACTGCTGCGGTTAAGGTAGGAAATGAGGTTAGCAACTGGTTTTGTATTAAATCAGGAGTTAAGCAGGGTTGTGTTCTATCCCCCTTTATATGGATCATTTTGATGGACTCCGTCTTATGGAGCACAGGAAAGGCAATTGGAGACCACGAAATCAAATGGGGAGGGAAAACGTTCCTGGACTTAGATTATGAATGAAGTTTTAGAAGCAAAATGAATGAAGTTTTAGAGGTTTTGCGAATTCAGGGTGCTAAAATAGGCTTGAAAATTAATGTTAAGAAGACTAAGTTACTAAGGCTAGGAATAAGTGAATATGAACAGGTGACATTAGGTAACGAAAAGATTGATCAGGTTGGGAGCTTCAGTTACCTTGGTAGTATTATTAGTAAAGATGGTGGGAGCAGTGAAGATGTTAAAAGTAGAATAGCTAAGGCTCAGGGTGTTTTTTCACAGTTAAAAAAAGTTTGGAAGAATAGAAAGATAAGTCTGCAAACCAAGATAAGAATATTGGAAGCTACAGTGATGACAGTGGTCAAATATGGTTCTGAAGCATGGGCGCTCCGAAAAGCAGATGAAAATTTCGCCTTTTTATGTGAGCTGAAAGGATAATTTGGATTAACCCTGGTTGGGGTGTAATTTTATTGAAAGATAGAACCCACCTTGGTTGAATTCAAAGCCATTGAGGTTGATCTCCCTGGGTCTGGAATAGGAACTTAACTAGGGATAAGTTATCTTGGATAGAGATTGAGACAATGATATAGTTATCAACTAATCATTTGGATAAAGTGATTAGATTAAATTACCCATTAGAAATAGTTTTTAAAAGTTCTGTTTATACCAAATCAAAACAGATAAAAACGATTTTTTATATCCTCTAAAAACATCTATATGAGTTATTACTGAATGTTGTCTATATCGTATTGAAGCACATATAACTTTATAGTGCATTCAAACGTTTGCCTTCTTCTTCTTTGAATTCTTCTTTATCTTTCTTTATCTTCTTCTTCTTCCTCTTTATCTTCTTTTATCTTCTATTTATTCTTTATCTTCTTCTTCTTCCTCTTTTTTTGTCTAATTTTTGAACTTCTTCTTCTGGCTATTTCAAATTATGGAGTTTTTAGGACAGTATCAGGTTTTCGTCAGTGTGCACCTACAAAGGATAACTACACCTTCTTAAGCTGTTTTGGTCCCGTGTGTTTTCAGCTTATTTTTGGCTGATTTTCACCTATGTTCTCTTTTTTTAAGTTTGGCTTTCGCTACTACCAATAACTGCATAACTGCATCCGCAGTTTCTTCATTAAAGATTTCATTAAAAAAGACAACTTTCAAGTCTTTTTTTAAATAAAGATCGAATTTATATTTTTCCTAAGTTTTAAGATATATACGGTTGTGCAACTTTCTGCCTAACCAGTTCAAATAATCAGATTTCATTGCCGCTGTCCTTGGTACTTGAAGGAAGACGGAAAAATGTGCAAGATTTAAAGGACAAAAGGTTTTTGAATCGAAAGTTTTCCCATAAACAGGGAGGGTCTGAACAGATTGGGATGGAGCTGTGTTGGTTTCAGGTGGTTTGGTGATGCAGGGATTTTTTAGTAGTACTAGTGGTAGTAACGGATTTCTCGTAATTTGGTAAGTTTCCATAGCAAATTGAGCGACAACTGTAAATTTTGTTTCTGAAAGGGAAGACTATGTTACTTTAAAAAAGTGCGTTTCCTAAGTATTTTTTAAGCTACGACTATCTAAATTGTAAGTAATTTCCAAAGACCTTAGGATAGTAACTACTACTAATAACTCATTACAGCCCCACAATGTTTGAGGCCAATGCTGCTGTGCCCGTTCCTTTTCCACCCTGACCTGTTCAAAGCCTTAGTATTTATCCTCTCCCATGAAGGTTCAATTTTCTTCGAGTCCTTTCTTAGGATCTCCTTCCTATCCCCACCTCATTCGAGGACAACCTGCTTTTTGTTTTGCCTCAAGTGAGTGGGCAAAAACCACGATTTTTGGCAATCTATCAGCTTTCAGCCGCAAAAGGTGACCTGGTCATGTGTTTGTACGGTTAGTCAAATGAATACCACAGTCCTTAGACAATTCCTCTGGAAAGCAAGGCATTTCCAGCCTATTCCCAGCCTATGCCTATTGTCATGCAATAGGCATATCTTCCTCAGCCTATTGAAGCGCTGACGTTTCAAAGCTATACTTGACCTCTGTTATTACCATGGCTTCCAGTATTCTAATCTTAGTTCGAAGGCCTATCCTCTTTTTCTTCTAAACTTTGCTCGACTGTGGCAGACATGAAATAGCGCATGTTTAAGCTGTCTCAGCGTATTTTTTCTTTGTTGCCAGAACAAATTATAGTTGAATACCAATAAAGTCAATAATTTATTTTTTTGCCTACGGGAAATGTACATAAGCTGGGAGCTCTTGAATTTAATTTTACCGATATTTTAGCCTAGCAGCTTAAAGGCTGGGTATTTGCTTATTTTTGTATTTATTTATTGTTACTTAGTTGTTGCTCTTTTTTTCTTTTTTACCTCTTACAAGTTTGGCCTCTGGAGTTTTGGGTTTACATACCAATATTTTTTTTTCTTCAGTAACATTTATAACTACTCCAATGGTTTGTCAAGTTATTTCTATGAAAATCTTTTTTCCCAAAATTAAACTCTAAGCGAATTTTTCTTAAGTCTAGACATATCTAGATCGTTTTTTTTCCCACCTGAAAATGTCATTTTGCCGATTTAAAAAAAAAAGTTGTAATGCTTTTGTCGAGAAAAAATTTAAATATAAATAAATAAATATACACGTGTATAATTATTATATGTATCATAAGATGACAATAATTATTATTCACTCAATAAGATAAGATGAATGAGTGACAAATTGTTCATAGGTATACTTCAAAATGTAGCATGTGCCTTGTTGGCTGGACTGACACTATTTACTTGAATTCATTCTTCTAGGGATTTTAATGAATACCAAGCGATTTCAAATTTTCGCCAAGAAAATTGCCAGCTGAGTTCAATACAGTCTTACGAATAAGCCTTGAAATTCTTTCTTGGCAACAGCTGATTAGTGCTGACAGCTGATTAGTGGCGTTGATTTACGGAAATGGTGGGGGGAGGGGGCAAAAATGTTTTTTTTGTAATCCAGGGGGGACAATTTTTTCAATTCCGTCTGAAAATACCAAAAAACGTCATTTTTCAACAAAAATACGAAAAAATAACAAATAAAATGAGATACTTAAACAGATAGCCTACCTACTCCACTAACCCACATTCATATATTCTATTCTCTATAAAATTTCGCAAATATGTCATGGGAAGTATCTTAAATCCTCCTGAAATACCTTTTCCTAGCTACTGACGGCGATATTCTTTATTTCCCTTTGACAAAGTTAGTTTTCACTTCCCGAGTGATTTTCCGTTGAATCAGTCTTTTTAAACAATGTATTAATGTCGAGCACTCTTGAAAAAATGAGGAAGCGAAAAAGCGGGATTTTTTTTACCCAAACCAAGGAAACAGTGGCGTTGAGTCACATAAATGGGGGGGGGCAGAATCCAGGGGGTTGGATAATTTTTTCAATTATGTCTAAAAATGCCAACAAAACGCCATTTTTCAACAAAAATACAAAAAAAATAATAAGGAAAACGAGTGAACATACACAAAACGTAGGCAAATAATAAGGATTAATTAAAAAAAAACATGGATTAATTAAAAAAAAAGTTAACTAAATTTTCATTAAAAAATAATAAGGAAAACGAGCGAACATGCACAAAACATAGGCAAATATAAGCATTAATTAAAATAAAAGCATGCATTAATAAAAAAATAATTATATTATTATTAAAAAATAATAAGGAAAACGAGCGAACATACACAAAACATAGGCAAATATATTAATTAAGGATAGCATGGATTAATTAAAAAAATTTAATTAAATTATTATTAAAAAATAATAAGGAAAACGAGCAAACATGCACAAAACATAGAAAACGCCTGTACATATAAGAAAAAGGGAGAAACAATTGGGATTTATTGTTAATTTTTCGGCAATGTACGGGAATTTTTTTTTTTTTTTTTTTTAATCTGGAGGTAAAGCGCTGAACGGTAACAGTTACGTTGGAGGATCTTTCCATGGGGGAAGGGACATTGCTGTAAAAGGGCGCTGGGTTTCCCATCGTTATTTAAAAAACGATCAGAAATTAATTAAAAAAACAAGTTTTTCAACTGAAAGTAAGGATCAACATTAAAAGGAAAGTAAGGAGCAATTATTAGGTGTATGAGGGGGTTTGCCCCCTAGTGAGTACCGCGGTCTTTAGTACTAGCATAAGAGCTATTTATTCTAACTAAACAGCCTTTGTGATTAAGGGGTCATTCTTAAGGAATCGAAACAAAGTTTTAACTTTAGCGCAAAGAGCGAGGTATTGACTAGGGGGCGAACCGTCTAATATACGTAATAAAAATATACGAATATAGAAGTTCGTTACGTAAGTTAATTCGTAAGTTACGTATATTTATTGCTAATAAAAATATTCTTAAACAAATTAAAAGTCCTAGAATCCTTTTTAAGTAACCAAAAAATTGGAGGGTAAATAGGCCCTCTCCTCCGTCCCTTTTTCTCAAAATTGTCCGATCAAAATTTCGAGAAAGCAGTGAATAAGGCGAGTGGAATCTGAGTTGGTAGGAGAGTGTTTTGGAATTTCTTTTTCATGCGGGAATTTGTTTTTGCGTTTTTTTTTTTTTTTTTTTAAATAGAGCCACGACGTCACTCTCCTACTCTCAAGCATTACTAGCCTACCTGTTTTTTGACTAAGAGAGTACGGAATTTACCTTCTTTGAAAATTATTCACAGGGTTCTTTTTGAATGGGTTCGATTTTGTCTGATTCTTCTCGAGAGATGCCAGGGTGCCAAACCGGCCAAACATATTCAAGATGAGGGCGTACATAGAAAGTATAAATCCTTAAAAAATGAGAAGGGGATAGGCCAAATTTATTTAAGACCTTAAGGATAGGAATAGACGCATTAGCCTTGTAAATAGCGTTTTTAAAATGGATATCCCACTTTAAATTAAAAGAAATTGTTGCACCCAGTAATTTGAACGAATACACAGGAATTTCAGGAGGGATAGATGTAGAAAAGGGGGCAAGGATCTAAGGAAAAATATTGCCGCTAGCATGGATTTGGAAGGGTTTACTCTCATGTCCAAGTCCAAGGCCTCATGTGCAGTGTCGTTGAGGATCCTCGTAGGGCTGCTCATTTAATATCTATCGGTGCTCATTAAATTGTTCAATAAATTTCTCACTGGTTTAAATGAGCGTTTGGCTATCGACAGATCTGTATCTGTCAGAAAATTCTTTGGTGAGGCTGTTAACCATAGCTGGAAAAATAAAGGAACCTAGGAGAGTACCTTGGGGACAAGGAGGGGTTGAAAAAAATGATTTTTATCTTTGACTACTTGTGCTGCTTAAATTGAGTGCTAAAAATTATCTTATTTTTTTTTGTCTTTTGTATATAAACATGAAAAGAATATTTTCCAATTGGTCTTTAATATATAATTTATGTTTTGTTTCAGCATTTGCTTCCAACATTCTGAATTCTGGCCCGACTCCAAGACAGGGTAAAAAATCTGACCAGGCTCATCCTCCAATTCATCCCACAAAATATGCCAACTCCCTTCAAGGTAATGAAGCGAAGTTATACGAGTTTATAGTCCGCCATTTCCTTGCCTGTTGTTCAAAAGATGCCCAGGGTCTGGAAACCAAAGTCGATATTAAGATTGGCGATGAACAGGTATTTCCTTCTGAGTTTGCTGTCATTGCGCTAAGTATAATTTTTCTTCTATTATTAGTCGTTGTTGTCACTTTAAAATTGTAATTGATTTTTCTGTCATCAGTAAAAGTGTCACATTTTTCTTTACCTCTTTTTTTTTTTTTTAGTATCATTGGCGTATGAAAGAAAATTACTTAAATTTTGAAGTTGGTTGGTTTAATCACCCGACATTCAGTCACCCATTCTGGTTGACCCTCCTCCTAGTGCCCTAGGATGACTTTAGTTTCAATGTTCTTATGCTCTCCAATGATTAATAAATTGAGCATCTCTAGATGTCAGTGAGTACAAACGCATTGACCTTTCATCGAGTTAGGCATCCGGTACTGGTTGAGGCCCCCCCCATCCTATAATAACAATAATTTCAAGTTTCTTAAACTCTCCAGAATGTCGGTGACTTAAATTCTAAATTTGGCTTATGTCAGCTGACCAGATTGCTTTGCAGCTTTTGGAGCCATCACTTTCTTTGGATTCTGTACAGTCGTAAGGATGGTTTCGTCAACGTTTCACATAGCATGGGCTTCAAGTTTCTCTTTTTCTAACACAGCCGAGTAGTTGTCGAAAAACTCATTGACTGAATTGCGCTTGGTCAATATTAAAATTGATTGTCCTGGGGTGTTTCCGAAAATTCAGGAACAGTAAGATACAGAGTAATAAATGACGGTACTGGGGCCACATGGTGTGTATGGGTGATATCAGGCTGCCCCACGATTTCTGGAACTGGGTTTATAAGGGTATTAAAAGACGCGGACAAGAACAAGCGACGTTGAGTGAACAGCTGAGACACTTGTTTTTCAACATATTCTTTTTGCGTTAAGGAATTAATGTTTATGAAAATTATCAACCCTTTTTTCTAAACAAAATAAAATTCCAGGGCGAGACTGCAGAAGTGGGAAATGTTTGGGATGCTGTCTGTCAACAAGTGTCATAATTGTCCGTTAAAGCAAAATTTAAATGGAAAAATAAACGCCCTTCCCCTACTTTGTCCCCTCCTGGAATAACTGTGGCCTAAAAATATTCCTATTTGTATCCTCTTTTCCCGGGGAAAATTCCCTGACCCCTGGTACTTTGAGTTTCAATTCAACGGCTTTCTCGCCTATTGTTTGAAAGATGCTATGATCTTGAAGCCAAATCTTACGTTAAAATTACTAATGAACAAGTACTTACTTTAGATTTTTCTGTCATTGTTTTTCTTTCGGTGCAAAAAGCTACAAAAATCATTCTGATTTTGCTGCTATTGCAAACAGTATTATTGTTTTCTTCTCTCATTGGTCAAGTGTTTTGTTTGTTATAATTTTAAAAAGTGTCATTGATTTTTCTGTCATCAGTCAGTGTCGTTGTTTTATTTCCCCTTGCGAAAAGTTTCATTGTCTTTAGGTCATTAATGTATGACACAAGATTGTTTCATTGTCGAACTAACACAAAGTCTCCTTTTAGAAAGTGTCATAATTTTATATGGAAACCTTTTTTTTTTGTCTGTCATCGCACTAAGTGTCGTTAAAAAATCTGTGTGATTTTATATTAAATCGTTTTGTCTGCTAAGGTAAAATGAGCGAACCTGCACATAATGGCTAGGCCGACCCCTCCCCTGAGTGGTAGCCTTCAAAGGTCTCCCCATCTGGAGAAGTGGCACATTTTTTGTAATTTTACCCTCTTCCCTTGGAGTAAATTCCCCGACTCATGACCCCCGAGTTTATAGACCATTATTTTCTTGCTGTTCAAAGGATGCCTAGGGCTTGGAAACAGAAATTAGTATTAACATCGCTGATGATAAGGTAGCTTATAAGTTCAGGAAGTTCAATTTTAATGCAGGGGAAGAAATCAGATGAAACTGTGAGGGTCCCATAGCCTTGTGGTAAACGCTCCAATAATATTCCCTAAATTCCCTAAATATATAAGTGATTACGAGATGATAGGATGTGCAATATCTTCATGCTTATCTAGATTGGGGAGGAGGAGCTGATTTAGGCACTACATTTAACACAATTTACTTCTTTATTTCTTCTTACTTCATTTAGTGACTTGGTGAAGCTTACGAGCCAAAGCACTTAATGATATAGCAGGGCATGCTTTAACAGCTGCTAAATCTGTCATGGCCTTGCATTTGTTTTTTTAGAGAAAATCTGTAGCAAAACGAAAGACGGAAACAATTCAGTGGTGGAAAGATCAGACATAAGGGAATCCTCCCGAAAGGGTCTTTTTCAAAGGAGAACAGTTGATACGTGAAAGGTGGCTGGGTGGCTTTGACGAGTCTGGATAACTCCTAATTTCTGCAAGGCGTGAAGTACTGCCTGTCTTATCAAACTTTATCTATACGATTAGGGTCGGATTTAAATCATTGTTGCCCCTAGGCCCAAAGAAATTTTTTTGGGGAGACTCAGATAGTGATGGGCCCATAGCTCCTAGGCCCAAAGCAATTTTTTCGGGGAGACACAGATATTGATGGGGAAATTCCCATAAATTTGGGGATAAGGGAAGCCCTTAGCAGAAGGCAACTGATGAGTGATGAGCCAAAAGTAATGCAAGAGAGAGGTGGTACCAACCCCTCAGCTGCCATTCTTGGTAGACATCTGACAGTTTATAGGCGGGTACGGAATTCCTGTGTTATTTTAAAATGTGGATAGGCAGCGCATCAGCAAAATGTACCTGGCACTTTGACGATAGATCCCATCACTCCAATTTTTGTTAAGAAAAAAATTGCTCAGTGTTTTTTTTTTGCGCCCCTAGGCCCGGGCCTATGCGTAAATCCTGGCCTGTATACTACTTTCGTTTTAAATGGGCCGAGTGGATAGCAAGCAAATTGGTCATTTTGCAGTTTTATCAAAGTACTTGTAATCAAGTGTTTAAACACTCTTAAAATATTAGCTGTTATGGAAATCAGGCAATATGAATGAAATACATGTTGTTGAAGAGGTGGTGCAGGGAATCAGAAAGGCTTCTTTCATGCTGCCAAACCTGTACCTCTTGGTCCCCTCAAATATTTCCTATCCATCAATATATATACCTATCTATATCCACAATATCAGTATTTTTGTCAATATCTATCGCCACCTCAATATCTGTACCTAATCTATTATTCCATACTTCCCCCACTCTACTATCTTACAAAACCTCCTTACCTGATATGGCCTTAAACTTGAAAACTCATCTGTAATAGCTTTTAAATAAGCTGATTTAAGTAATTGCGCTCGCAGCATCTTCACAATACGTTCCCACAACCGAGGCCTAAGATGTGTCTGCTAAATAATTCAAAAAAATTGTTAAATTATTTAATTAATTATTTATTATAAATTATTTATTATAAATTAAATATAAATTATTTAATTGATTAATTATTAAATTAAAAAAATATATATAAGGATTGGGGATAGTGTAGTTAACATTGTTCTACATCGAAATACTTTTTTCTATGGATGCAAATAAAATGTATCGCTGAGCACTCGGAGTTTTTTTGCACATAGTTCAATTGTATAAAAAAAATTCAAAATATTTTCCTAAACTTCATCAATTTACGGGATGCTTCAGTGCAAAGTGCCCGAGAAGAGACGAAATTTGTTGAAACGGATGTTTAAACTGCCGATTTTAAAACCATAAAATAAGGGGAAGAGGTTTTGTACAAATGCTGAATTCCAGGGAAAACATCATGCATTATACTCTTTCCATAATAAACTAATTTATTTTGATTTCAGGAAAGTCTATTCTCAGATATAATCAGATGTTGTCTTTGCAGTTTGTTGCTACTGGACTTATGATTACTGCCAGAAATTATTTAGAAGTATATCCTTACGATAGGTGGTCGGACAAAAGTCTACCGATCTACACAGAAGGTCAAGTTTTTACGCCAACGAGGATTGACCTGGATGAGAGTGCAACAACTGCCCCGCCTTTACTTACTGAAGCTGATTTGATTGGTCTTATGGAAAAACATGGTATTGGTATGTTAGCCAATTGGATTACATCATTATACTAGATTATCATATTATGTTAATTTAAAAAAAAATTCTATGTTTATATTTTAATATTTATATTGTTTATACTATTTGTATTGTCTCATATATATTTATATCTATACTATTATATATTTTCAATTATATCAAAATGTTATATTAAAACAAACATTAAAAAAATAGAAAATATTGGCCTAAAATGCACTGTTATGTATTTCAGTAACCTCCATCCCCCACAACAGATGTTATAGACTTCCAACACCCGAAATTTTAGCCGAAATTTTAGAAAATCACCATGAATCAACACCTATTTTCGTATTGTTTTTATTTGTATGTGTATTGGGGTTGTAAGCCCAAACAAGCTTTGCTTCGGTCCATTTGCTTGTTTTGTTTTGTTTATTTGTACGAATAAACCCATGTTTCTTTCTCTCTCTCTCTCAAAAATTGGATTGTATCATTATACTAGATTATCATATTATGTTAATTTAAAAATAATGTCATATTTATATTATATATTTTTAATTATATCAAAATGTTATGTTATACAAACATTAAAAAAATAGAAAATATTGGCCTAAAATGCACTGTTATGTATTTCAGTAACTCCATCCCCTACAATAGATGTTATAGACTTCCAACACCCGAAATTTTAGCCAAAATTTTAGAAAAACACCATGAATAAACACCAATTTTCGTATTGTTTTTATTTGTATGTGTATTGGGGTAGTAAGCCCAAACAAGCTTTGCTTCGGGCCATTTGCTTGTTTTGTTTTGTTTATTTATATGAATAAACCCATCTTTCTCTCTCTCTCAAAAATTGGATTATATTATTATACTAGATTATCATATTATGTTAATTTAAAAATAATGTCATATTTATATTACAATATTTATATTGCTTATATTGCTTATACTATTTTTCTTGTCTCATACATATTTATATGTATATTATTATATATTTTTAATTATATCAAGATGTTATATTATACAAACATTAAAAAATAGAAAATATTGGCCTAAAATGCACTGTTATGTATTTCAGTAACCTCCATCCCTCACAACAGATGTTAAAGTCTTCCAATGCCCGAAATTTTTGCTAGAGATAGGGAGAACTCCCTATCCAAGGTGTTTGTATTTGAAGAATGAGAACTGATGTTTTTTAATAATAGCGTATACAGGCGTGTCACTTATATTGAAGAAGGACAAAACTGATAGAATCTCAATGGCTTGATATCTTATGGAATCATGCGTGTATGTGGCGATTTCTATTCGAGGAGTAAATACGGAAACCGGTCAATAAATAGCAAATTATTTGAAAACAGTACAGTAGCCGTAATCGACGTAACAGCCTTTACTTAGTAAAGAAAGAAATGCCTCCATTTCTGGCCCCTTTACATGGAAGGGTGAAATTTTGAGGCAGCTATTTGGTTCGGCAAAGGTTTTATAAATACGGCTCTGGGTTGACATGGCCCGGTTTATGTAAACTACTCGTTCTTTGCAGTAAAGTTTTAAAAAAGACGGCTATGTTAGGTCTTAGTATGTTTGAGTATGTTCTTAGTATGTTAGTATGTTTATAAATACGGCTCTGGGTTGACATGGCCCGGTTTATGTAAACTACTCGTTCTTTGCAGTAAAGTTTTAAAAAAGACGGCTATGTTAGGTCTTAGTATGTTTGATCTCAGCTTGGAACTCATAGGGATCGTTTCTTAGGTCAATATTTTCCAGACTTATTCAAGGGCTTACTCCTGAAACAACATGTGCACCTGAGCAGATCAAAAAACATTCTGTACACCCAAGTTTTCAAAATAAGTTATCAGCATGATCTTGGGAACAGCTCAGGTGGTTCAATCGAAACTTTCAGGGACTATTCAGGGGAGGGTAAGAGGACTTAAACTATCGATTTTGAGGAAGAAAGGGTAAGTCTACAAAAATTTCGTCGTTGATATGCCTTAAGGTTCTTTGGCTATGAGCCCCCGCGCAACTTCTTTTATGTTGAACTAGCAAGGTAAGTCGCAAGACACTGTGTGTACACAGTGTCTTGGGGGACATTAAGGTAGCATATTTGCAATATCTCGGCAACAGCTTTGAAGATTGAGTTGAAACTTTCAGGGGACATCAATAGGAGAATAAGAGGACTTACCTTATTGTTTTGATGGAAAGAATAGGGGGCTGCAAAAATTTGTCCGTGATTTGCCTTTAGGTTTCTAGGCTATGAGCCCCTGCGCAGCTTTTATTCACGGTGAAGTAGCGACGTAAATCGGAAAACACTAGGTGATTTAATGCTATTAAAATATATGTGCAATATCTTGGAAAAAGATTCGAAGATCGAGCTAAAATCTTCAAGGATACTTCAATTATTGTGTTGCTGGAAGGAGAAGAGAGGATACAGGTTTCTTGTCTTTGATCCGCCTTAATGTTTTTGCTCAAAAAACCACTACGATTCTCCAAGCAATGACGCGGTGAAAATGACGCGGTGAAAATGACGCGGTTGCGTCATTTTTACCAATGTAAATTGGTAATCTATTATTATTTTATATTTATTGTATTATTTTGTCTCTACAAGGTACTGATGCGACTCATGCAGAACACATAGAGACAATAAAGAGTCGTGACTATGTTGGCGTTCAGACAGATGGCAGATTTGTCCCTTGTCCCCTTGGTATTGGTTTAGTAGAAGGATACGATGCTATGGGATTCGCCATGTCCAAGCCACATTTGAGGGCGGAACTAGAGGCAGATTTGAAAAGGTAAGTCAAGTAATCTAAATGATGGATTTATTAGAAGATCATGATGGTAGATAAGATAAGGTAGATATTCCCAAAAGACAATCACAAGCTCAAATATACATGAACTCGTTTCTTGTGTCAAGTCTAAAAAAAGATAAATGTTCAAAAGTAGTTAAAAAAGAAATCTATCAAAAAAAAGAAAAGTTAAAAAAGAAAAGTAGTTAAAGATATATTAAACGATCATTAAATAATTAAAAGAAACTAGCAAATTATAGCATTCGTGATAAAAAATTAATGAATACAGGGATCGGCCGCTGTCACTGAAATCACTACGCCACTTTTTTTAGAGCGTGTCACTATTTTGGTGAATTTATTACTAAAGTCACTAGCTTTTGTTCGTGTTTTGAGTTGCTTTTTTTTTCAGTAACTTAGAGAACTAATGGAAAGTGAGACAGTCAAGTTCCTAGAAGAGCTAAGTTTTTATTTTGATAAATAATTCTCCTATAGCTGCACATAGGCCTCCATGCACTGAGCATCCACCCAAACTGGCTGCTGAGAAGGTGCACATTTTGGTAGAGATTCTTCAGTTATGTTCCAGTATTTGCCTCTCTTTTTATGTTAGAGTGTTAGCTGTGGAGAATACAAATTAAAACCCATAAGCGTTGGGGACATCAAACGCAAGAAGGAATAAGCGGTTTTCATTGGCTTTATCAGTTATCAGTAGAAACAACCACTTTTTTGTGATGAAATTTAAAATGAAAAAAAAATTTTATCCCTTAGTTGCCTGTCGCTATTATAAACTATCGCCCGTGAGCCTATGGAGCATATTTAACATGGTAAATTTAACAGCGGTAAACTGACATATGGAAAACCATATAAAGGGAAACTCTCTATTAGTTACTAGCGGGGCTGTATCCATAAATTTCGATCAGGGGGAGGAGTACCAATCCTCCCATGCAACGACTTTGAGTAAGATTTGAGCATTTTTAGACTGATTTGTAAGCCATAAAAAAATTCTGGAGTTGGGGGGAGGGTCAATCCTGGTACTCCCCTTCCCCTGGATAAGGCCCTGATTGGTATTGTTTAGACTTATTCATGAAAAAATCGCATTTCGACTGGTTAACGATGTTCATGCAATTAATCTGGTATCGAAAGGCCAGTTTGCCTTTTTGCTTTCAGTAAAGCACTGGAAAATTTGGAAATTATGGAAAATCTGTTTTCAAGACTGCAAATTACTGTTAGTCAGAATTGTATAAAATCTTTCATTCCTGAATCAGTCAGTTTAATATTTTTTCCCCGGAGAATTCTTTTTTTTTTACTGCGTTTTTTAATTGGTGGGCACTATAAAAAAAATGGTGATGATTGCCCTTTCAGCTCCAAAAGCCCGTACTGGTGGTGCTGATCCGCGACTCTCTGTCCTCAGCCTGGAAGTTCAATGGGTGGCTGGGGGCAACTTCTTTATCGTAACCTCTTCCTGTTGCCCTCCCGGATTTCTCCAGGTACACGTTTTGAGCTGTGTCAGATCTATCTAAGTTTACAGGTTAATGCCACTAACCCCCGTACTAGAACAAATGACCGATGATACCATGGTTCGAGTCCCCACCCCAAAAGGGTGCAGAATTACGGGACCTGGGTGGAGGTTTGCTGTCTTCTACATTGCCGCAATCATAATTACTTGTTTGCGTTAATTTGTTAGTTCGTGAAATGGCTTTTTAAAGTCATCCTAACACTTATTTCTTATTTGTTTGTTGTTTTTTTTGTTGTTGTTTTTTTCGGTCACTGTGAGTGATGAAGAAGACAATTTTTTTGAAAAACTAGTTTGATAGGAAAAACGATCTGGACGCAAAGAGCAAGAAGGGTTTGTGAAGGGTAGTGATAGTGACAGTCCACTTTACTGCAAAATATGTAAAAAAAAACAAAAACAAAAAACACTCAGCTGCCAAGAAAGATTTCAAGCTCTTCTTCAACATGCAGTTGTAAAGGAACAGAAGATGAACACGCCTACTGTGCTAAATCCAAGTCATATTTTTAAAAGAATTAAAGTTTTTCTATAGTATTAGCCAAAAACACATTTTGTATTTATGAATATAAATCCTCCCCTCCCCCCTCTCATTGTGACTTCGAGGGGTGATTCTATTGTAGACATAACTTATCCTCTGTTGCAGGATTTGTGATGGAACTAAAGACCCATCAATTGTATTAAGAGAGCAAGTTGCTAAATACAAAGAAGTGTTTATTAAAGCTGTTGAACAAGTCGACAAAATTGACGACGCCATCTCGTTATACCTGCAACAGCCAAAAGTTGCCGTTCAGCCATCTGCAATGGCTCTGCCGTCGGCTCTACCAAAAGTCCAAAAATGTCCAAATTGTCAAGGGGATCTGACCTTGAAGCGTAAGAGAGACGCGAGTGGATATTATGTAGGTTGTAATAATTATCCCACCTGTAAAGCTGCTATTTGGCTCCCGTCTAGGGTTAATGAAGTTGAAGTGGATTCAGAAAAGTGTCAAACGGTAAGAACTTGTTTAAATTATTTCAAGAAGGGGGCAGTAGACCTGAGCTTTTCTTGTTTATCTCTAAAGCTGTTTGTTGTCCCCCCACTCCCACTCTGTGTTCCGAAAAGTGTTAAATTGCAAGAACTTTTTCGGATTCATATAGAAGGAACGGTTTATTTATGGTTGTAATAAGAATGGAGCAAACTGGAGGAAAATCATGCATGAATAGGCTGAGCGCGGTAGACTTCCAAATACACAAGACACGGCAAATGCAGTTGTACTTGCGGTATGCCATCACTTAATCGTTGGTGTACTGAATCTGTTTAGGCTTTTATAAAAACTTAGGCTTTTGTCAAACCTACTTTCCTATGACACATACAAAAACCTGCATAGTTCACCCTTACCACGACTGGGATTAGGTTAAGCCTAATTGCTTTCTGGTCGATGTTTGCTTTGAAATTATTCTTAAGCATTATTCTAAAATTAATTATTAATTAATAAATTAATTAGTAATAAAGAAATTAATTAGTAACAAATTAACTATGATTAATTAATAATAATAAATTGATTATTCTTAAGTAAATGTATTCTTGAGGGAGAAGTTTAATAGTTAAATTTTTACAAAAACCTGCATATTACCAGGACTCCAGCGTAACGCGAAGCCACTCACTTACGCTGTAGTCTTGAAGAACTGTCCCAACCTGTCTTCGCCAGAATAGAGGAAGTAATTTGTAGATTGTCTATATCCGTCTGCTTCGAAAGATATTGAAGAGCAGAAATGATAAAAAATGAAAACTGTTGTGCGAAGCAGAAAGGCTGCCAATTTAATCGCTGCAAGTGTGAAACAGTCCCAGCAAAATATAATAAAACAAACGTACCAGCAAACGTACTGACATTTAACGTCAGTTTCTTTCCTAAAACGTCTTCACTACGTCAGTGAAGTTTCCAGCTTTCATTGCTCATGACACACATTCTTAAATGCTCTTTAGTAGTTAGTGTGGTAGATCTAGGGCATTTAAAGTTGTTTTTGAACGGCTACTTAATTTGCAGACATTTATTAGTGAATCTGTCAAAACAGGCTACGAAAGACGCTTGAAAGGCTTGCTTTCGTAGCCCATTTTCATGCCAAAAAAGTGTTTCAATTGCCAAGAAGTTGGCACAAAGAAGCAGAGTGCAAAAATGTGACCTCGTGTTCAAGATGTGGTTCTTCCGAGCACATCTCATCCCGTGAGAAGCCGTGCTATAAGTTACAGCGGTTATAGTCACACCAGTTACGGCGTAAAGTGTCCGTCCAATCTAGATAGTGAAAAAAAAAGAATTCGTAATGCACTTACCAGGGCTCTCTACTTATCAGTGCCAAGATGTGAGATTTGTTTCATGCAACATAAATGGTAATTTCTTGAATAAAATATCAGTATTGCAAGGTATGCTGCTGAATAGTGATTTAATGCGTATTCAGGAACAGTTCTTTCCATGTCCTACTCTTAATTTATTGAATATGAGTAGAGACTTTCGTGCTTTTTCCGTTCCCGCAAAGCCTGTTCATTCCCTAGGTCGTCCGTCTGGAGGTCTGGCAACTTTAGTTTCAGCGAGTATTCGATCAAGTTTGTATTGTTCTAGTAATACTTTTCTAGCAGTAAGGGTAGAGGTTGCGTTGTGATAAATTTGTATTTGCCCACTAATTATAAAAATGATGAATCGAAACGATTATTTGCTCAAGCCTGTGAGAAATTACATGCATGTATTAGACAAGTTCAAAAACCTAATATCCCATGTGTTGTTGCTGGGGACTTTAATTGTGATATTAATTTTTCTGAATAAGCCGTATCACTTTGTGCTTCTATTATCCCTGGTATTTTTTCTGATAAGCTTATTGTGCAGCCAATAATTGAAAATTTTACGTATTTTCACAATTCATCTTATACATCAAATCTAGACCATGGGAACACTTTGATTGATTTTCAAATTTCTGTGTTTACCGTAATATCTAATTACCAATTATCGGACCACCTCCCCATAGTAGCGTCTTGTAAACTAGATTTAACATATACACTAATACCAAGATACGCCCAAGCTTTAGTGATTTTCAAAGATTGACTGGAATAAGATTCCTTTGCTCCTATATCAAGAAGTTCTTGATTCTGTTTTGAAGCAAAAAAAAAATCCATCCCTTTCCACCTTCTTCAGAAATCTTGCCCTATTGACAAAAGTGAGAAAAAGCTGCTCTTGATTTTTACTGTGCTGAGATTCGCCACGCTCTAAGATGTGCCGGAAAAGCAGCGGTTCAAACTACGCAGCGGTTCAAACTACGAAAAACACGCATCGGTATTCAAGTCCCCGATTGGTCAAAAAACACAAGACTCTCTGAAGCGAGCTCTCGGTCGAAGCTTTGGTCTTCTGTTTGGTAAGATAGTGATCGTCCTAGGTTGGGGTTTTAAATGATATTTGGCTTTATACAAAAAAGATTTTCGTAAGTGAGCTAGCTTGTCACCATCCAGGAATTGTCGATTCGTATTCGCTTAGAGTTTCTAGTTCGTCCAATTCTATATGGAAATCTCTTGCTCCCCCAAACACCACATCCTCGAATACTCCCAAAGTTTCTGATATCCCCCTATTTGAGTGGAAAACACTTTTTTTGAATGAATTCGCCTCACCAGATCAAAATTTAGAGTATAAATATGAATTTGAACTTGATGAATTTCTATCTGTTTACCCGGAGTCTAACTATGTTGTTACAATGCAAGCCTTAATAACAGCAGTCTCCAAGTTCAAACGGAAAGCTTCGTTTGGTGGAGATAATATTAGTTCATTTCTTGTTATTCATAGAACCCCCTTGCTCATGTCACACCTAGGATTGCTCATGCAGATAATTTTTTTATACTTTTACATTACCGTCGTCTTTTTGCATTGGTGATCTCACTCCTATCCCCAAGAAAGGCAAATCTAACATTCAGTGTTCGACCTTTAGGCCTATAACAATCTTTACTGCATTCTTTAACCTGTTTGAGCTGCTTTTTGTAGATCAAAGGAGGAATGTAGCGTTCCACCATACCATTTTGTTTTTCAGAATAAAATAGGGTGCGTTGATGCCCTTAGTGTTGTAGTTTATGTCCTAAAAGAGGCTGAACTGGCCCAGGAAAGTCTCGTTCTACCAGCACACGATGTTAGGCGTGTATTTGATTCATTGGTACACGGAGCCATGCTCCTTCATACGGCAAAAAGGGGAGTTCACCCCTCTATTATTCATACCTTGAAAATTTTATATTCGCGGCTTAAAGTACGCATTAAAATTACAAATCTTTTTAACTTGCTAGTTTCCAATTCATCTAACCTAAGACTTCTCCACGAAATACATTTTTTTGTCCCAGTAGCCCGCCGAATGATCTTAATAGTTTTGTTTCTGTTTATAAAGATATGCGTCAAGGTGCTATCACTTCGCCTACTCTTTTTAACAACGGCTTCCTAAATGCTCAGTCAAAATGCTTATCCTCATGCATTGAGGCAGCAACAAGCGTGACTCTTGTATGTTATGCGGAGGATGTTAACTTGATATTAACTGATATTAACTTTTAACTTTATTTAATGATATTAACTTTATTTAATCTTTAAATAATCTAAACGGTAAAAACTCTGTTTTTTAATTCGATTTAACGCCAATTTTTGTCCAATGTGGTTTTTATTTTACCGAGCGATCGTATTTAACTAATTGTATTGGAAAATAGTTTTGAAATTTATTCGGCTTTCTGTTTTAAGTAATTTTTTATTTTTGAAATGCGCATATATTAGATGAATTTTAAACGTAAATTCTATTTATGAATATTTTATTGCCAAATATACCACATTTTGTTTATTTTATTTATTTATTCATGGTAGAACAGAAAAACCTAGCTTTGCCAAGCATAATAATCAATCAAAATGCTTATCCTCATGCATTGAGGTTGCAACAAACCTGACACATGTCTGTTATGCGGATGATGTCACTAATCTTAGTCGTTCATTACAGCGTATTGAAGAATACTTCTGCATACTTGAGAGTGAATATTCCAAAATGGGGCTGGAATTTAATTCTGAAAAATCCGAGGATTTTTTATTTAATTGGGTTCGCGTCTCACACTGTCAGTCCAACTGGGACATTCTTTAGGAAAGCCAGTTGGAAAACTTTTTATCTAGGTCTACCAATTGGCCTATCCCAAAAGCAAACCCCTTTGCTGCTGACTTCCCACCTTGAAAAAAATTGGGTGCGTCTTATGCTTCAGATATCCGAAATAAAAAACGTCTGAACCGAATAATCCTCGCTGAACTGTAGAATTCAACAGCGTTACCACATTTTCAATACACAGCACCATTTTGGAAGATTTTCTCACAAACAGATACATCTAAACTCCGTTCAGTATATTTCATTTATTTGCAAAATATTTACAAAATTTTTGCAAAATATTTACTTCGTTTACGCCCGTGGACCCGAAATTCAGTATTAGTCCGCAATTATAAAGTAGCTGACACGGCAATAGCTCTATCAAAACGCAATCGCAAAATCAGTTTCCAACCCTGTTATCCCCTTCTTATATAGTGATATTCAAACTTGTATGTATGCAAAATTTGTTCAGTGTTTTATAGATGTTCTTTATAAATTATTCTGATAGCTGTGGTACCTCTTTTTTCTGTCTCTTATTCCTGTTTTTGTAGTTTTCTCCATGTACTTTGTCTCTGTGTACTTTTTTGTACTGTGTGACGGGTTAGAAATAAATAAATAAAATTGGGACATTACAATGAATTTATCTTACCTCAAGAAGAGGTTCACTTAAAACTATCCTACTTTGGTGTACTTCCTAGGGAAACCAGACATTGAAGCTGGGACCTTTGAATTATTCTCGACGACTATTTTGTCCTGTCAGCTGTAGTTTGTCTAGTTATCTTAGGCTAGTTCTTGCTCCGTCTTAGACCAATCCGTGGATCTAAATCTTCTTTAATCCTCATACCTCATAATCCTTAATCCTCATACCTCGGTTTTTATTTCCAGGAGGGTGCTAGACTGAAAATGTGGACATCTTGCGTTGGTTCATAATTTTAAAAAGCTCTTTTAGTAACAAAATCTTTCACTTTACTGTTGAAAACATAACGCATCTTTTTGTACGGGTTTATAAATAAGGCATCGTTGATCGGGAATGTTCAAAGCTTTTTCTTCTTCTGCCTTAGCCGATTGTGTCTTTATAAGCTTTTCATGTGACCGATTTTTTTCAAAAGAACCGTGGATGGCTCATGCCCCGTTAAGGCTTTCAAATTTCTTAGTTCTATTATTTGAATTATTTGATGTAAAAATAGCGTAAAAGTGGAATACAGATATGATTTTTTAATTAAGCCTAATTGTCTCTCTTTTTGACTGTTTTAAGAACAGTCAATGCCCAATATAGAATAGACAAAAAATTTGATAATTATTTTTGTAAAATGTATCATCGAAGTGCAAATTTTGACTGGAAAATTGATACTACCAAACGGGTTCCTACCAGAATCCCCTTGGAGGTAGAATTTTTTGGCCCAACGTGCTAAAATGTTAGAGGGGTGCAGGGAATGTTCAAATAGAAAGACCAGAACCTTGTTTAGGGCATTCGTGATGTTAAAATATTTTGGTAATGTATGTGACAAAAAAAATCTAGAAATCATACATAATCGTGATGCCTTACAACTAAGAAAATTATAAATTCATATATTCCCTATATTGGGAATAGTTCTCTCTCTTTTTGGACTCTGCTTCTACAAAAAAAGAGTTGGTCTTTTTTCCCATTAGATATTCTTTCTTCCTTTCTTTTCCTTGCTTTCCTCTTCTAGATTCTAGAATAGCAACTAATGCTTAAGATGATGCTATAAAAATCATCATAAGTAGACAACCAAAAGACTATTTTTTTGTAAGAAAAAAGGTTAACGATTACATAAAATTTTCATTAATTTTTGCTTAAATTATCTTTAATATATTTATATAACTCACGCACTTTTTTTCTTACAGTGCCAGGGATCTCCCTATAAATTAAAATTCAAGTTCAATCCTGGTGCTTATCGTCCTCATCTCGACGATACAGTAGTTGTATGTATTGGAGGATGTGATGATTTTATCACAAACTTACTTGGCATAAAACCCCTAAGGCCTGCCAACTCCTCACGACCACCTGACAGAGGCCTACCACAATCTCCAACGACTGTCAGTGAAGCAGATCGATCCTTCCAACAAACTAGGCATTCTTTTGTAAGAACTGGTTCATTCCAAAGTTACAGTGGCTCTAACCGTAGCGATCAAGAATTGGATGCAGATTGGGGTGATGACCTTGATGATGATATTTTAATTATGGCCGGTAATATAGATGTAGCACCATTGTCGTCTGGGAATAATTCAGCGACGATGCCTACTGGAAGAACTTTATCAACAGCAGTAGCTGGTTCAAATGATGTTTTATGTACCTGTCGAACACAAGCTTTGTTATTAACTGTCAGAAAAGAAGGTCCCAATAAAGGTAGAGTGACAATTTCTTTTCTTTCTAATTAAAAATGTGACTTTCTAATTAAAAATGTGACGAAAAAAGATGTAACTTTTAGGCGTTACAGTAAGAATATTTTCCTGGTCATTGCGTGTAGAGTTTAGAGTTTGCAAGTCAAGTTTCAATTCTTAAGGTGTTTTAGAATGGACCATAAATTGAGATTCTTTCAATCAAACTCGGCGTCGCACCCCTCCTGCCTACGAGCTGCTTTACCTTGTATTTGCCTACCATAAACAGCGGCCTTTCCTTTATCCAGGTCCTTGCCTACCAAGTAGCTTACTGAAACCAAATCTCGCTTCAGCAGCTAGTTTTCACAACGCCCAAGAAAAAACTTTTTATGCGCACAGATATGGTTATTAACTGTTAGAAAAGAAGGTCCCAATAAAGGTAGAGTGACAATTTATTTTCTTTCTAATTAAAAACGTAAAGCAAGAACAAATATCACAAGTACAATCTGATTAACATAAGTTGAATGATTATCTTGTCCAAGGTGAATTTACGTACATAGCATACCTTGTCCCTACTTAATTTACCATGTAAAACAAAATACGTTTCACCTCACCTTAGCTGCAGCTTTTCAGGCTCTCGTGTGGTTGTTCAAGGCAACTTGGCACCACGGTGTCGTCAGCGTTAGAAGCACATTTCCTTTATCCTTTCGGATGTCGGCCTTTTCTTTATCCAGGTCCTTGCCTACCAAAGAGCTTACTGGAGCCAAATCTCGCTTCAGCAGCTGGCTTTCACAACGCCCAAGAAAAAACTTTTTATGCGCACAAATATGATACACCAGTCATTTGGTGGTAAGTGCTAATGATTTGCTTGCGTTCTTATGTTCTTGGATGTAGAGACTGCTCCCGAGCCTATTGCAGAAGAGAGTTTAAACTGAAATGCATACTAGTTGACTTTCATCGTCACAACATACCGAGATTACTAGAAAACAACATACCGTACCAGGCTTGACAGAATGTTTGTAAAGTTTCAGTTCTTAAAGACATTTTTAGGATAGACTTTAAACTAAGAAGCCTGCTGCCTGGCACCTATCGTTGCAATCCTGCCTACCAAGATACTTGCTTTACTAGGCTACTTAGACAGAGTGCCAGGAGACTTGTTAGTTAGGCTCTGGTAAGAGTCATATTTTGTCTTTGTAGCCAGATTTTTTTTTTTTTTGCCTGGGGGAAAAATATTTTCCTGTCAACTACTTCACCAGTCATTTAGTGGGAAATTTCTTTTTTATTCTCTTGAATGTAGAGAATCTCCGTATGTTTATTTTAGAGCTGGTTTAGTAAAACACACCTTTAAGGAAATGGAACTAAGGGACTAGTTTGGTCAGACAAAGGACTAAGTGTTATCAGATTGTCATATGAAAACACAGACAATGTGTTTTTATGGAAAAACCTAGTTAAGAACGATAACATTGCCAATTCTCCAGGCTAAATTTTCCTTCATATTATTGTGAACGGGCTACAAAACAGAGCGCTCTGAATGAGCCCTTTCCTAAGTTTTTACGACCGTTCTAGCAGGATATCAGTAGATCATAATACATAAATGGTGCGAAAAACACAGTTTTTGTGAAAATTATACCTTACGTTAATCCAATCGCTCGACTCATAAAAAGGGCACTAGAACTTTCAATTTCCAGTTGATCGTGCATCCCCCTAAATATCTATTGCCAAATCTTCCATACGAAGTGGTTGGAAGAAAAAAAAATACATAGAAATTGTACGTCTTTTTACTAAGTGCCCCGTACCCGGTAGCACTTCACTGTGTACTTTTAAAATATCCAATTGGAAAGGGGGTCATTTTAAAAATAGACCCCTTTTAAACTGAGCACAACTAAAAACGTAAGTACTTGGTGCATATCAAACTATCGTCTCACTTCAGTAGGGAGTAGTTAAGATTTATGGACGCTTTTAATACTGCTTGCGAATAATTATTTAGAAGTCTGATATTCAGCAATGGAGGTGAAAAATCATGTTACTTCTTTACTGCTGAACATCAGCCCCCGCTCAAGTGATACCACCACATGTAATTGACGTGGAATATGGATACGATATACGGTGCACCACTGTATACCCACATCTTCAGATAATATCTTTGTGTGTTTTGTGGCACAGATGAATATTTAAAATACAGTTTAGACAACAATGCCAGAAAATAATCTTGCGCTTAAAAGTTTTCATTGACCATGTTTTGTAGCCACAAAGAACTATGTCCCGTAAATGCAGAGCTTAACTTGATAAGAAATTTCTACATCTTCAGAGATATTTTCAAAACTGAAGGAACACAGGCAACCCTGATGCGATCTAACATTAACCCCGCGTTCAATTAGCTTAGCTTGTTATTGTAGTACAATTATTGAATTGTGTTCAAAAGCGCTTACTTAAACCTGTTAAAATAAGTGTTTCCTTTTATGCGTCAGAGATCACTAAGCTGCAGTTTGTATTTTTCTAGATAGAAAATTCTTGTTGTATTTATCTATAAGGATAAATTAAAATCTTTTTGTAAGGACCTGTCTTAAAAAGTTCTATTGAGGTTCAATATTTTTAACTCTATTTATTTGTTTCATTTCAGCTATAATTTCGGTATAATAGACTTGACCATAATTTTCCATTTTCAAATTAATCGCGCAAAATAATTTTGCTGTCCTTACAGCTTTGAATAGAGCAAAAAAATTGTAATTAATTGCAATAAGCTACATCTCATGAAACTTATCCACAGGCACATACTCATGTGTTTGTTTCGGAGGGTTTCATACTATTACCTATTTTGGTGGAAGGGGGGTGCATATTTTTTTGGGGGGGCAAAGATTTTTAATGCCAAAAATAGGTGAATTATATTGAAAATATAAGAAGTTGTTTGGGAAATATTTAAACCTCACGATTTAACGGGTAACTGGATTGAAGGCCCTTAAACTGCGTTATGCCTGCATTACTGTGATCACTGAAAAAGATCTCATGCATCTAAAGGACTTCTTTTTTTTAATTTATCAATATCTGCATCTTGGCAAGCTACTGTAAAATTGAGATTCCTCATGTTGCGTTTTTGATAAGCTATTTTGAACTTTGCATTGTGAATATCGTATTAGTTTTCATACCAAAATCAGACGCTTGAATTTAAGATTATGAGGACTGTATCGAATATAAAATCCCTTTATTTCAAGAATCTAACAAAATTGGATATCCGCGTTAAGACATTGTCTCAATTGTGATTCGAAACAAATTTGAGCTTAATTTTTACCCACATGTAGATATATTTTTGTCGGAAACCATAAAATGCGATTGCCAAAGTTAAACTCCACTAATTTCAAGAGCTAGCTCTAGCATTTATTTTTTTGTTGTTGTTTTTTTAATCTGGACTAAGAGTGAGAAATAAATGGCATATAATTTCCAATAATTGTGTCCCAAGTTTTGCCGTTTAGAGAAACTGGTTTTCTCGGCGCTAACTCGAAAAAGAACTAACCGAATATGAAACATTTTTTCATATTGTTTAAGATTAAAAATATTTAGTTAAATTAATTGCAAAATAAATTAGCTAAATTAAAATGTATTTGAAATTGAGATGGCTAGGACACGTTTCGCGCATGAAGGATGACTGATTTACAATGATCGTCCTTGTTGGCCAGCCATCTAGGGCCAAGCGAAAATCAGGTTGTCCTTGGATAGGGTGGAGGGTGTCTTAAGTAAAGATTCAAGGAAAATGGGAGGCTTTGAATAGAATGAAATGGAGGAGGAGCGTGCGTGGCTTTATTAGCCTCAGACTGATTTATGCTGCATTGAGGTGTTTACGTTAAGAATCTAGCTTAAGATCGATAAACATTGCTTCTTAAAACCACGTACGGCATTGCCAGTTTCCACAACTTGTCAATATCCGTTTTAGTTCAAAAGATACCAAACCAAAGCGTGTTCATATACTTTCTCATTTTTACGAGAATAAAAGGTGGCGCAAAACAGAGCATTGTTTTTTTTATGCTCTTTAAGTCCAACTGTAATTAATTGATTTTTTTTTCTATTTCAGGCAGGCAGTTTTATAAATGTGGTAATCAAACAACTGATTGTCGGTTTTTCTTATGGTCTGACGAGATAGGGAATGCACAAGTTCCAAGTCAAACAGGAAGACCACCACAAGCTCAAAATCAAGCAGTTGGAGTCGCAAATTGCCACTGTGGCATTCAAGCCAAAATGTAAAAAACTTGAATTATTTAACCTTTTCTTTGGTCTATTTGGAGGGAATCTATGTAATAATGTTCCAGCAAGGGCCCAAAAAGCGGGTCTAACTCTAATAAAAAAAATGGTAATCGGACCATTGTGTTTTGACCACAATGAAACTTCTTTTTTTATCTAAATTTTTTTCATTGTGTATATGAAATTCATGTCCTTTTAATAGAATCTATAGTACAATCGCTATAATGAGATATAGTCACTTTGTTTTATGCAAAATACAACATTAAACATATACCTCTTAACTCCTCTGGGTAAGGCCGGTTTCCCCCACTGGACTTCCCCCTATCCATGGCACTTCCTTTACACATGATCACTTGCATCGCATGGGTCTTCACTACACAATTTTTCTTTTAATAGCTGTTCCACTTACTGAACATACATTGGTGAGCATGTGGGCTCCACTCTACTTGGTCCTTTGTTTCTACTTTGACACCTAAGTTTTTTCTCATTTCACTTTTTGGTATGTATTGACAAACTGGTGGCTCAGTCTAAAACGAAATGGTACACATGTTTCTCTTTCTGGTGAACACAGAGTCTAAAGATATCTGTCAATTGGTTTGAAGATACAAATAATGTTACCGTATGTCTGACTTAAAGCTGACCCGCCACAAAAGTGAAAATTTGCCGAAAGCTCAATTTTTCTGGTGAAGATAGCCGAATAAGTAATTTTCCTTCAAAAATGTGCCGATTTAAAATTCGATGCGTAACCGCCTCAAAAAACCGCCAAAATGACGCTAATGCGTGCCATCTGGCCCCTTTGGATACAGACAGATTGATCGATCCCCTTTGGATACAGACAGATTGATCGATTAACCCTCTGCATCACTTTGCCATCGATACCACGACACACTCAGCCGTCCCAAAACACGAAGATCCAACACAAGCCTCTCTTTCCCTACAGGTAGGCCTTTTGAAGTTCGAAAAGCTGTCTGATGCATGGATGATCCGTTGTAATGCTTCGAAAACAAAGGAGCTTCTTAATACCCAATCAAAGGTGCAACGTGTACACCTGTGTTCAACGAGTGTTTTCAAAAATGAAGGTGTCAAGAGAGTTGATGAGCTTCGTCTACTGGTGATTCATTTCTCCACCGATCTTTCCTGGAATGACCTTGATCATTTGAGAACCTTCTACGCAAGGAAGATGGGAGTTACTCTTCGCTGCAAAACTCTCTTCCATTCAGCTCGACTATCCCCACTCTACAAGTCCTGCATCAGACCCACAGCTAAATATGGATGCCTGATATATTCTGGTGCTCTGAAAGCGCTGTTGGCATCACTCCAGAACTTCCAGAATATGGTAAGGTGCGCCTCCGCACTTGACTCGCTCCAGCCTCTAAATGGAAGGTTTTATGTAACGTCGATGGCTTTCTTTCAATTACATGAATGTGTATCGCTAAGACAAGCTCTTTAGCATCGTCCCGCCCCCTCCCTCTTTGTCCGGGCACAAAGACACGCAGCTCAGTCCAGTTGTCTAAGGAGGACACACTAAGAACCGAGTACTTGAGAAACAGCTTCATCTGGCGTTGTACATATCTGGAACGATCTTCCTGGGGATTTTATTCCTGAAAATCCCTTGACTCCTTCAAGAGAAGGTTCGACCGACATTTAAAACCTCGATGTTTCGGAACGAGGTAAAGGAATAGCGACATATCAGATACCTGGTGCCGTGAATATAGGAATAAAAACAGAAAAATGTTAGTCTTTGATGAAAAATAACCTTATCTTTTTACTATATGCCAGGAAGAGAAATATTCTATAGCAATTCCAGATGATGATTTTAATTTTTTCTTTTTACTCTTTTTAGTCTGGAGAATATTTTAAAAATTAGCTAAAATGGTTAAAAAGGAAAAATTTTTCTATAACCATATATTTTCTGGAAAATATTTTGAAAATTAGCTAAAAATGGTTAAAAAAGGAAATATTTCTATAACCAATTTTTTTTCTTTTACTCTGAACAAAGGTTTTCCAAATATAGAAACTATTTTTATGTAACCCAATATCCTAAAAAACGTGCAATTTTGATTTAAAAGCTCTAACTTTGGGCCCTCCAAATTTACAGATTGAGGATCCTTGTGTGACTTTAATTTTTTAAATGTGATCCATTTCGCAGCTTTTCGATTTTAAAGCAATGTCTTTTTTTTTACGTTAGTATTGATACTAAAAGGAGATAAGGAGACCTAGAATAGGGTGTGAATGGCTGTGATGTTGGGGTGAAATTAATTTTAAGAAAACTAAGTCGCCCAGATTAGGGAGATAATTTTATAAACCACATTGACTGGCCTTAACAAAATTAAATTAAAGAAATGAATTATGCTATATTATATATTAGATATATATATATATTTCTCTTATGGTGATGATGGAAGGGAGGCGGTTGTCCTCCCGAAATATTCGCTTTGTTCGTCTAGCATTTTGTTGGCCTTAAAAATCCCATTCTGAGTCTTCATTTCTTTAACTTTGGTTTTGTCAGACTAGTAATAAGTGAAAGTGAAGAAATGGTGTTGGGTAACGGAAGATCGATCAAGTGGATAGCTTCATTTGCCTGGTATTAGCAAAGATAGCGAACGCAGGGAAGATGTAAAAAGTAGAATAGCCAATTCCCAGGGTGTTTCTTCACTGTTGAAAAAAGTATGGGAGAGTAGGAATATAAGTCTTCAAACCAAGATTAGAATATTTGAAGCTAAAGTGATGACAGTGTTCAAGTAGGGCTCTGAAACGTGTTCACTTTGAATGACTGAGGTGGATTTGTTACATATTTTCCAAAGAGTTTACAGATTCTTTTTCCATCTGACTGCACGCACCTCAAACAGTAAGCTGTGCGAAAAAATTTGGTTCTATCTCGCTTTCTGGGGCTATAATGAGAGAAAGTTTGAGGTGGCTAGGACCAATTCTGCAGATGAAGGATGGAATATTGCCACTTATTGTCCTTTTCGTCCAACCATCTAAAGCCAAACAAAAAGCAGTTAGTCCTCGAATGGAATGTGAGATGGTCGTAAGGAAGGATTTAAGGGAAATTGGGGCTTCTTGGGAGGATGGAAAGAGGGAGACATTGAGCAGATGGGGAGGAAGGAGACAAGCCTTCGAACTATGATAAGGATATTTGAAGCCACGTTAATGGCAATCGTTAGCTATGCCTCTGAAATGTGGTCACTTTAAAGGTTAAGAAAGATATGCTAGACTTTTTTCCAGAGTTTTTTGTGCTCAATTCTAAAAATATTAAATGAATTTGTAAAATAGAATATATATATATATATATATATATATATATATATATATATATATATATATATATATATATATATATATATATATATATATATATATATATATAAAAGATACTTGAAACAAACATAAATACCTATCTATCTCATTTCTAAAACAGGATTGTTTCACTTTAGTTTGCAAGTAGGGAAGTTGAGAAATTTCATATTACAATTTCAGGAAAGTGGGTTCTTTGTTGAAGCCGGTGCATTTGATAGTGACGTTTCCTATAACACCCTACATCAGCTACAGCCAGAACCAGATATACTGACGGGTTTTGAACCCGGAGGACTGTCAATCAAAGTAGTCCACGAGGCGTGGCTTCGATGACTAAATGGTCAGACATGGGCGTGATGCAAAGATCTTGGCAGATATTTCATTGATTTAGTGCTGGGAAAAAACGTTATAGCGAGACATGTTTTATTTGAAAAGCCTGTTTTTTATGTTTTTCTTTCTTTTTTGATGAGGATACTGAAGGTCTAATTCATAAAAAATTTTTAACTTTTTTATGTATTCAACCCTAGTTTAAAATCTGATAAAGAAAAGTTCTTACTGTCGAAATCACAAGCAGACAACAACGTGTAATGATAGCCATAGTAATTAATGGAAGGATATTCTGAACTTTCACGAAGACTTTCGGAAAAAGATTTAGGACGATAGAATTCTACCTAGAATTTTAAACTTAGTTTAAACGCTGAGAAAGTCCTAACAGCTGAGTTATAGAAGTCACTCGAATGGAAAGCTAGATGATAAAATGCTGTATTTAGGAAGGAAAAATAGCAAAACAAGCTATTTTTACGAAATCTGGGTGAAATTGAAACTATGTATTGAGACATACATTGGATATTTCCTTTCTTGCTGAACGTTCGGAATATTCCTGGAAATTGGAGACATTTGAGATGCATAGGTTTTTTAGCGTTTGCTTTTCCTTCTCACCCTTTTCATACTTTTTGTGTAAAAATTTTGCTTTCTATTTTTCTTCTATCTTTTTATTACTAGAATGTAGCTAGTTTTTACTAGTAGCCCATTAATAGTATTACATTACTAGTGTTACTAGTAGCGACTTTTGATTCAGGAGCAAATCTTAAAAATTCAAATAGTTTTCGTGGAGATAGAATAGAATTTCGGTGGGAAAATCGATTATGCAAACTACAATTATCCTATTTTTGCTTTTTGCTTTTTTTAAACCGGCGAAATTATGACACAAAGATTGTACGTAAAGCTCAACGTAAACAAACATTACTGGTATAGAGTAGGAGAGTCCGAATTTGCAAAAATATACATTTACGAAAATATTTACGAAAAATTTAACAAAGAGTGCTTCCAGTTCAGTTTATTTAACGAAACTGTACCATAAATTGAATAAGAATGCTGGATTTCTTGCTCTTTTCCTATTTAAATATCATTTTTTATATTATTCTCATTTATTATAAAACCCGTCACAAAAACGAAAATAAAATGAACTGAGCAATGAAAACGGAATGGGAAGAGAAATACACTGAACGCTAGAAATATATTTACACAAATAATACGATATTATAACTATAAAAAGAAAATAAATAAAATGAATAAGATAGTTATAAGATATCCTAAGAGGCCCTGCTGAGGTGGCTGACAGTGACAGCGACGCAAATCGATTTAGTAGAAAAACCTCCGGAGTTTGCGTTATTCAGCTATATAGTTCGAATTTGTGGTAAAGCCAGTCCACATTCGTCTAGCACAATAGAGCTGCTTTCTATTGTGCTTTCTATTTCTATTATACACAAACCATGTTCCTTAACCCGGTAGTTGATCAAAACTTCAGATTGTCTGAATCTCATAGACTTCTTTCCTATTTTTTTGTGCTTGTCAAATTCGAAACATGTTTAAGCTGCTGTGGCTTTTTAATTTTTGCTGGGAGTAGTTCGAATTTTTTACCAATACGAGAGACTCAAATTGCGAGATCGTACTAGGGGTAATTTTAAATTGGAAACCTCCCCTATATTTGAAAGGTATCTTAATCATGGGTGTAAATTGCTATGGGGCTTGGGGGCGGGGCAGTTGCCCCCCAGGCCATGTTTCTCCTCCCCAAGGCTTTGGTTTCCCCTGGACCTAATTTTCAGAAGCCACTATATTTACCCAAACAGGGGTATATAAAAGAATAAAAAATCCAGGGAAATGGACTCTTCTTAATGCAAAATTTGAAAATTTTCTAACTCCTGAACTCACCTAATCTTTTCGTTCCAAATCTCTCTGACTCTCTTTTCTGTATTCTCTCTTCTGTTCTTTTCTACTTTTAATAGAGTTGTATAATTTACTTTCTCTTTGCGGCGTCAACTCAGACACGCTAAACTTCATGAATAAAGATTCATGATCAATAAACTTCTTATCTTCATGACTCTGTTATAGGTAGACTGATGCCCCTCCCCCCAAAGGGAGATCCTGGTATGCCACTGCCCAGGGATTTAACTAGTTCTATCCCCTTTTAACTGGAGGGAGAGGATAGGGTGATAAAAATGTCCTGGCCAAAATAAAAGGCTTGGAGTGGGGCAGCTTGAATGTAGATTGGTTATCCTATATTTTGATTCTGAAGCTATATGGCCTCAAGGGTGAAGGATGCGAATTTAAGTCCTAAGAAAATGTAGACGCTATACTATATAATCCGGCTTTCGATCGGCAACCTTAAAATAGAATTTATGAAAAAGTAAATAGTGGGTTTATCGGTGATATCGTGGGATTCCTTACCCATGCCTCCTACTTTCGCGATTTTCTGGCAGAATCTGAAGGATTGTGATGTCTTTTCCCGCTCTTTTGTGTCTCTGTGATGTTGAAAATGCTAACATTTTAGAGCATTAAAAAAATTATTATTTCTTTGATTTGAGTATTAAAATACAATAAAGCAGTATGAGTATCGATCAAACGGAAAACCTACTATTGGGAAACAACTGGGGATTGGGGATAATCTTATTTTTCCTTATCAAAATTTATTTTTTGTGCTTGTTTTGCCATTTAGCATCGTATTTTTTTCTATATTGCAGTGAATGATCATAATTTCATTGATCCTTATTGAATTAAGTTCTGTCCTGGTGTATATTCATCTTATTATTCACAAGTTTTAAGTAAAATCGTAGCTCTCAGCTCCTAATCACCACTGGGAATTGGAAAACAATTTATGAGATACAACAGAGAAACTGCTAAAATGAATGGCAATAAGTGAAAACTAAGGCTATAGAGTTAGTAAGTAATTCATATAGACTATTGTCAATTACCAGCCCCCAATAATTTGGAGAACAAAGTTATTATATAGCCCATGACCCTTGACTATCCGGATATGGACCCCTCAAATAAAGTCTCTCTTGACTGTGTAGGACCATTGGTTCTATACAATCACCACTTGGGATTGGAAAACAATATGCGAGATATAGTGCGTCGATTATAGTGCCTCTTCAAAACCTTGTTTAGACTAAAGTTTCATTTGCATCTTGATGAAGACAAGAAAATAAGAAAGAAATACTAAACAAGTTTCCCGAGAAAATATTATTTCTAGCTCTAAAATAATTGTTACCATGTGTTTGTTAATTAAAAGTACGATCATTAATACCTCCGTGTGTATAAAATATTCTTCAAAGGGTGTGAATATAAGTAAATTACATAGACTATTGACAATTGCCTGCCCCCAATAATTTGGGGAGCAAAATTTTTATATAGCCCATGCCCCTTGACTATCCAGATATGGACCCCTCAAATAAACCCTCTCTTGATTGTATAGGACCATTAGTTCGATACAATTCACACTTGGGATTGGAAAACAATATACAAGAAACAAAAGAGAAACTGCTAAAAATGAATCGCAACAAGTGAAAATCTGAGTGGACATGGCAAAAAGAAGCAAGGGTTATTTTGAGATGACCTCCCCCCCTCCCACACCTCTTATTTTCCCGAAATGCATCTGATAGAAATTTTGAGGCGGCCATTTGTTCTCGTAGAAACTTCAAAAAGGCTTATTCGATTGGAAATCGAAGGGGCTAGTGCCCCTTTTAAGAGTCGAAAGTGATTGGAGGGCAACTAACCCTCCTCTCATGCTTACCATTTCCCCAAACACATCGAATCAAAATTTTGAGACAGCCATTTTATTTGGCGTAGTTGAAAAGTCCAGAAATTATGTTTTTGAGGATGACAACCCTCCCCCTCCCCACAGTCCTCAGCTTTCAGCTCCCAATCACCACTAGGGATTGGAAAACAATATACGAGAAACAACAGAGAAACTGCTAAAAATGAATCGCAACAAGTGAAAATCTGAGAGGACATGGCAAAAAAAAACAAGAGTTATTTTGAGATGAACAAAAAGTAGGATATTGCACATTTGAATTTGATCCCAATTCTTGAAACGCAAGACTCATTTAATTTGAACATAAGAACCTTTTTTAAAAGTACTAAAAAATGTATCAAAGAGCGAAGTATTGAGGAGGAGGCAATGCCCCTCATGTACGTAATAATTTCTGTTCGTTTTAATGTTGCTCCAGTTGAAAGAACTTGTTTTGTTAATTTAATCTAATGCCGGACTCGAAGCCGAACAGAAATGCGCTTTGATTGGGAGGTCTGATTGCTCAAAGGCAGTTGGATTGCCTCTATATTCTCTTTTTTAACTTAGCGTTAACAGGCGATGCAAGGGCGGAGCAAAGTTAGGGGGTGACGCAGACTATGCAAATGATGTACAACATGTTTCAGGTGTTCTGACTATGACTTAAATAAGGAACGTGTTGGCATAATTGAATTGTAACTGTCTTCTATTTACAATCAATTTGTCAACTTTACAAGACAACCTCAATATGCTATATGTCAACTATATAATATGGTGTTGTACAGTAAGATGAAGGAAAGCAATAATTAACAGGAAATTAATTTTAGTTAAAAAATAAATAGCTAAAAAAAAGGAGAAAAAATAATTGTTTTGTTTCGTTAAGTCAGGCTAAATATATATCATGTTCTATGCATGCCTTTTATGGCATTGATCTGTTTTTTTTTTCTGCTGAATTTCAGCTTTATGTATAATTTTTACGCTGATTTCGAAAGTATAAACAGAATGTTTGTATAACGCGAACTTGTCCTATAATTTTTATTGTTTTTATTCAAGGAAATTTATATTATATTTGGACCATAAGAACCCTTTTTTTGTCTTATTTCTCTATTTCATGTGTTGGCACAATTTTCGCTAAATCGGCACAAATGAAACAGAAGGGTATGCTATTAAATGTACAATACTAATAGAATTAAATATACAATAGTATTAAATGTACATAAATGTAAATTATGATTATTATTAAGTATTACTTATTATTATTATTATTATTATTTATTAGTATTAAATATTATTATTTGTTTTTGTTAAATTATTATTAAGTATTAAATGTAAATGTAATGGTATTAAATGTACAATTCTAATAGAATTTGTTTTCTTTAGAATAAATTGTGAGACAGCTGCACGTAATTGTATTTATAGACTAAAACCCCTAGTACTATATTATCTCTTTTTTAAAGTTGACAATTAGAACCGAAGGGCCCATATTGGTTGAAGTTACCCAATTAGTTTTATAACTAATTAAACTGTTCAATTATTAAACTGTTATTAGTTTTTTATTTAGTTTCTTTTGTTTAATTATTAACTAATTGGTTTTATAATTAATTAAACTACTACTTAATAAACTATTATGAGTTATTTTGTTATTTGATTTCTTTTCTGTAATCATTTTGTATAAGTATTAATTATAGTTTTATTAAACTATTAATTATTATAAAACTATTAGTGTCAAGACTAATTCTACAACTAATTAGTTTTATAACTATTTTTTGTAACTAATGAAACTATTATTAGTTATTTTGTTATTTGCTTTCTTTTGTATAATTGTTTTCTATAATTATTAACTAATAATTCTATTAAATTATTAAATAATATAAAACTATTAGTTTTAAAACTTTTCTTGTAACAAATTGGTTTTTTAACATGTGACTGGGTTTGGATTCCTCTTCCAGTTCCGGATTTTTTGTCGCCAAATTAATATAAAATTTCGACCCTTTTGACGAATATTCGGTTACCACCTATTTCCATCTATTTTGGAACTCTGTCCGCATTAAAGCATTGAAAATCCCGCCCTATTTTGTTAAAAGTAGATTGTGGGGCTACTAAACTAAGTTCTAGCTATGGACCTAAGCTTGTACGCTTTTTTCTATTACATCCTTTTTTTTTAGGTTGGTAGTAAAGAAAGAAGGGCCCAACACTGGTCGTCAGTTTTTCGTTTGCTCAAAAACTGAAACTGAATCTTGCAAATTTTTCCAGTGGGCTGATGAAATTTCGGCAACAAATCAATCTTTTTCAGGTAAAGACTACAAATTATTTCTAATTATTATTAGAATAAGTAACCTAATTATTATTGCAATTCTAATTATATATTGATAAGTGACCAAAGTCCCAAAAATAGTTTTCAGAAAAGAAGAGGGGGCTATAAAAACAGTTAGTAAAAGTTGTCATTTTATTTCCAGATTTGGAGGATAGGGGCTTCAAACATGAAAATACTCCCAAAATCAAAAAATTTTTTATATTTTCTTTAATATTTATGGATAATTCGCAAACATGATGATATATTTAAAAAGAACCAATATAGTATTTTTTTTTTTTTTTTTTTTTTTTTTTTTATAAGTCAGGAGTGAGGGTGGCCTCCTTGTTGTACTCTACCAGGTATGAAAAAATTATAATTTTACCAGAATCAAGATCCTAACTTCGAATAATAACAAGTTGGTCGGTATCTCCCCTCCCCCCCCCCCCCTGTTGGTCATTTTGGCCCAATAGTTTCTGCAATTCTTATAATTTGAATAAATTCAATTTTTGTGTGCATAGAATTTTCATGGTTAGTCAATCTACAAACCATTTTCGAACAAGAAAATTAGTTTTCAACAAAAAAACGAAGCTTTCAAAATCCAGAAGTTAGGCCCTTGGGGGCTAATATCACTGGGGAGGGGGGTTGTGATCATTTGTCGCTAATTACTCCAACCACAAAAATGTTAGTTAAATATACTTATTTTCCTATTTTCTGAAGTCAAAGAATTTTACTTTATAAGCTAATTCTCTTCAGCTCGCGAATATCCATCTTGCAATTAATTGAAAAACACTAGGTGTACCCTGTTTTCTGAATACTGTATCTGTAATATCTTGTGAAAGCTTTGGGGGATTGTGTTTAAACTTTGAGGGTATGGAAAGGGGAACCCTCAATTTTCGTTGAGAATAGTGGACGAGTTTTTGAAATTTCCGTGTATAAGTCCTGTGGCAAAGGGAGCCTTAATGCACCAATGAAATTAGGTTGTGCCACGGAACTTCCAAAAGTGGGGTGATATAACTTTTCTTCTGATCCGCTCGAAACTTATGTCAGGAAGTCCTTGCATCGTTGGGGACCCCATTGGGTCAAAAAAAAACAGAATGAAACACAATATTGGCTTGTCTGAAAATCTGGCACAAAAGAGGGTTAAAAATTACTTTTTTCATAACAGCTTAAGACTTGTCCTTAAATCTTGGGGTTGAGCAACTTGAAATACTTCTATCCTTAGATCTTAGGATTGAAGAGACGACCAATGTACAAAAAATGAAAACAAAATGGTTTTTCGCCAAAAATTGGCCGAAATGTTTTTTTTTCTAACGACTTGGAATACTCATATCCTTAAATCTTACGGTTGAAGAGACAACCAATGCATAAAAATGAAAACAAAGTGGCTTTTCGCCGAAAATAGGCCGAAATGTTATTTTTCTAGTGACTTGAAATACTTATATCTTAAATCTTAGGGTCGTAGAGACAACCAATGCACAAAAAATGAAAACAAAATGGTGTTTCGCCAAAAATTGGCTGAAATGTTTTTTTTCTAACGACTTGGAATACTCATATCCTTATATCTTAGGGTTGAAGAGACAACCAATGCATAAAAAATGAAAACAAAGTGGCTTTTCGCCGAAAATAGGCCGAAATGTTATTTTTCTAGTGACTTGAAATACTTATATCTTAAATGTTAGGGTCGTAGAGACAACCTATGCACAAAAAATGAAAACAAAATGGTTTTTCGCCAAAAATTGGCCGAAATGTTTTTTTTCTAACGACTTGTAATACTCATATCCTTAAATCTTAGGGTTGAAGAGACAACCAATGCATAAAAAAATGAAAACAAAGTGGCTTTTCGCCGAAAATAGGCCGAAATGTTATTTTTCTAGTGACTTGAAATACTTATATCTTAAATCTTAGGGTCGTAGAGACAACCAATGCACAAAAAATGAAAACAAAATGGCTTTTCGCTGAAAATTGGCCGAAATGGGTTTTTTTAGTGACTTGAATTACTTATATCCTTAAATCTTAGGGTTGAAGAGGATGACAACAAAATGGCTTTTTGCCGAAAATAGGCCGAAATGTTTGTTTTTTTTCTAGCGACTATAAATACTTATAGCCTTAAATCTTAGGGTTGAAGAGACAACCAATGCACAAAAAAAATTGAAAACAAAATGGCTTTTTGCTGAAAATAGGCCGAAATGTTTTTTCTAGTGACTTGAAATACATATCCTTCAGTCCTTGGGTCAATGCGACTTTAATGATAATAAAAATGAGTTGAGGCCAGGCCCTTCTCTCCACCAAAAACAACATTTCAATCACTTTTCCCTTTCAGCTTGAAGCTTATATCTGTCATTGGGTCATGGAGGCCCTAATGCATAAAACCCGGCATTTAATATGAATGACTACTTTAAATATATTTTAATATATTATATTTTAATTACATTTTAAATATATTGTATAATAATTTTAAATATATTTTCAAAATAATATAATAATAATAATTAAAATAAAATAAAATAAATAAAAATAATAGGAATATAAAAATTATATATATATATATATATATATATATATATATATATATATATATATATATATATATATATATATATATATATATATATATATATATATATATATATATATATATATATATATATATAATATAAAAATAAAATAACATAAACATATTTTAAATATATTTTTAATGACTACTTTTAATATATTACTTTAAATATATTTTTTTACGAATTACATTTAATATCTAGGATGCTGTAATATCTTAATATGATAACTCATAGAAATCACAGTAGTCAATAGTTGAACAATTATTGCTTGTTTTGATCTTAAAGCTATCCCAAAGCAATCTGCTTTTGATTACTTACATGTAACCCAAGCCACAGGTCAAACAAAGGCCTCGTAAGCTTGCTCTTCTTGAAGCCTGTTAGGCGAAGCTTTTTCAAAGCTTAAGTTAGTTAATGCTGCCTTAAAACGTATTCATTTAGTGACATGGGAAAACTGATAAAGAAAAGCAAATATAAAATAATATAGTAAAAAAAAAATATATATATATATATATATATATACATATATATATATATATATATATATATATATATATATATATATATATATATATATATATATATATATATATATATATATATATATATATATATATATATATATATATATATATATGTAAATGTAAAATAACATGAAAAAAATAAATTGAAATAGTATGATATTAATAAAATTAATAATAATTAAAAATAATCTGATAAAAAAAACAGTGAATAATAAAACTGAAATAAAAAAATATTAAACAATAAGCCAGTCAAATTATTTCTGACATTAATTAAAAATAGCCCGCCTTTAAAAACTGGGTTAACTAATGCTGAATGGCAAATTTAAATTACAAGGAAATGTAATTTCTGGAGATAATATGACGTAAAAATGAGCTCCTGTAAACAACAAGAGGGCTTGGGAAAATATTCTGATCCTTTCCGTAAAATTTGAGGTACGGGCTCGTGTCTTTATGAGTATGTTAAAAAATGACCGTTTTCCAAGCTATAAGCATCGAGAACTTATTCCTGTGATACGATTAAATAAAAAAAAAACCGTTGTTTTAACTGAAAGTAAGGAGCGACATTAAAACTTAAAACGAACAGAAATTACTCCGTATATGAAAGGGGCTGTTCCCTACTCAATGCCCCGCTCTTTACGCTAAAGTTTGACTGTTTCTCTCAACTCTACTTTTTAAAACAGTATCAAAGAAGTTCCAGTATCTAGGTAATCAAAAGAGCAAGGCGTCGAAGAGGGGACAGACCCTTTCATATATGGAATAATTTCTGTTCGTTTTAAGTTTTAATGTCGCTCCTTACTTGCAGTTAAAAAAACTTGTTTTTTTTTTAATTGGTAATAAAAGTAGAGTGCCTTTAAAAGGAAAATAAAGTGACATCTAAAAGATTTTGCTAATGCTAGGTTGTGCTAAGAATGTGTTATTACTCGTCTGTGTGATTGTGCTAATGCTGTGCCAATATCATCTAGAGGACTATATGCTAAAAAAAAAATTGGAAACAAAGTGGAAAACACTAGGATTGTGACAAAAATACTGACGTTAGGTCACAACCATTGGTTTGGTTTCTAGCATGAAACACCTAAAACCGTAAAACCATAAAACCAGTTTTATGGTAAAACCGTAAAAGTAAAATAGCTGATTGATTACAGTTTATGCAGTTGTTTGGTTTAAAATTTTTCCTGAATCTTCAATCCTCTTTTGTAAATTTGAGAGTGATACCAATGTCAGAGTAATAGTATACAAGTGTAATCAATTTGATTTTTGCAATTTAGCTTCTGCCCAGCAAAGTGTTGTTCCATTTGTGAGTCTTCTTGTAAAATAATCAGGTATTCTACCTCTAGCCCCAGAAAGTTTCACAAGTCACCACAGAGGACAAAGAGGTAGTGATCGCTCTCGAGGCATTGGAAGAGCCAGGGGTGGAGCTTCTGCAGGGCGTGGCCAGGGAAAGAGAGTGTGTGGCAACTGTGGAGATGAAGGTTTGTGCACATTTTTTTTTTCAAATTGTATCTACCACTAGGCCTTCTATTACTTCTAACAACTCACTGCAATACCTAGCGGCTTGAGGCCAATACAACTGTTCACGCTCCTCTATTACTCTGACATATTTGAAGCTTCACTCTTTACTCCCTCATATGAAGTTTCATTTTCCTTTAAACCCTTCCGTACAACATCTTCCCGCTTCATTCAGGGGACACTTGCTTTTTTGATCCCAGACGGATGGCCGAAAAACCACAATTTTTAATAATCTGCCATCCTTCATCCTTAAAACGTGGCCAAGCTATTTTAAACTTTCTTGTTTGCTATATATTTCACATAGATATGAATTGGTTATTACCTCTAGAATCTTGCTTCATCAGGCGTCGAGTCCAAGTCTTTGGAATTGGTGAATCAAGCTCGGCCTAAAATTGACATCCATTTTTGTAAGCAACTAGTCATCTAAGGAAGAACTAAATCTAAGATGATGCATTAAAGGGTCTATAAATATTTGTCGGCAGACCCTTGTGTCTCGTTTTAAACAATGTAATTTTTATAATTTCAAGTTACTTAACCTTCTTCTGAATTTATTGATATATCATGTTTTTCTTTTTTACTCCAAAATTTGAATTCGGTCCATTTGGACTCATGACAGTCAATTTCTTAAATAAATTTTATCCGATCATCATGAAGTTTGCTTTAAAAAAGAGGACTAGGACTAGGGCAAAATCAACAGCATGACTAATTCAGAAGTTAGATAATCTTAATTGTAATTGAAATTATTTGGTTCCTTCTAATCTATGATACACATTTAATAGTTTTATTAGCTGAAAGTTTGAAACTTGGTTTCTTCATATTTGAGGATTCCTGGTCGTTGAAAAAGCTACAGTTTGCAGTACAACATAAAAATTAAGGTGTTTTTTTTTACTCTTGGATGATTAACATTACCAGTTTCTATGACATGCTCCTTTTTATTTTTTTCCAAATTTCGCTACGGAGATCGCATCAAGAGTGACTGAAGCCCCATTAGTCCATTGGAGTCTGACTTGAATTTTTTTTTTTTTTTCCAGATTTGTGTTTAAGCACAAAAAAGCTATTGAGTAAAATTGTAAATACAATTATTAGTGAAAACTGAACAAAACGAATCTGCACCCGAGTCAGGGGGGTCACTACTTGGCCGGTGATATATTCGTATAAATATGACGTAACGTTTGTATATAACATATTTCAGGGACCACTCCCTCCCCCTAAAAAAAGAATAAAAAAAAATATATTATAATAAAAATACTCCATGTGGGCCTTGTCTGTTACCATAATTTTCGAGTCTTGAACAAGGAAAGCCTAAATTTATTGTAGGATAATTTAAACTTGCTTTTCAGAAACAACTGCTTAGATACTAATATGCTTAGTGTGAATCTGATGAAAATAAAAATGAAACTTAAATAACCAAAGCTTCCCAGCTTCCCTTAATTAAGTGTGTACGATTAAGTGTCTGCCGGTTTCACCATTATCAATGTCGCAGCTACTATTCACGTTGAAAGCTCTCCCTCCTTATTTCTCCCTATCTCTAGAGCTTTGATCTTCTAAACCTTCCTCTATAACCATATTAAAGCACATGAGGCTTCATTTAGCCAAAAATCCTCACTCCATTTTGGAAATGACAGCACTGTAGGTCGAAACTTTTACATGGCGGTGTTAGTTCATTCATTCAAAGTCTCTGCTTCTGTTTCTCTACCTACCATTAAAATTTGATTCGGCGCATGATAAAAGACGTTGGAGTAATAAAAGACGTTGTGCCGAACATCGGGAAAAGTTCTGGGTTTCGTATTTGGGCCAAGCGTGACTGGCCAAGGCCATGTTGTTCTTTAAGATGATTAAAACTATGAATCGTATATTTAATGAAATTGTGCAATAGTGGCAATGGTGTCAAATTTGTAGGCTTTCACATATTATTAAGAATTATTCCTAGCTGGTATGGTGCCGCGCGCCAAAACATACCTTGTCTTCTTTATCTGGGGTTAATCCAATGGATATTGGCATTTGGGAAAAGCCCTTTCTCCTCTTTATTTTCTCTGATCCACCTTCGCTCGAAATAACATTTCCAGGTATGCTTTTGGATCATTTTGCGAAATCAGGCCGTACAAGAATCAGTCCAGGATTTCCAGGCATTGCTTCGGGTTTCCATGGCCTGCGGCCTTCATATCTGATCTGTTGAACTCAAACAAATTATCAAACAATACGCCATTCTCTTTGAGGCCTCTGTTACTCAGAAATTTATCTCTGATGCGCAACGTGAAGGCCTAGTACCGTATATATAGTAACGTTATTCTAAAGAATAATAAAATGCTACGGGCTCCCAAGGCCTGCGGCCTGAAAATCTCATCTGTTAAACTTGAAAAATTATCGAACAATACGCCATTCTCTTTCAGGCCTGTGTTACTCAGAAGGTTATATGCGCTACGTGAAGGTAGGATGCGCGACGTGAAGGTCTAGTAAGATATATTATAAAGAAGAATAAAGATCCGAATTCTCGCCATTTATACAGGCCGATTACTTTATACTCTACAGTTAGAAAACTTCTTGCAAAATTTATCTTAAATGAAATTAGCATGAAGTATGATTTAACCAATTTAGTTTCCGAGAGGGACTCGATACGTGAAATTCGTATTACCATTTTTGCGATCTTTGAATCGCACAAATAGTCCTCATGTAGCCTCTATCTTTGTGTCATTAACATTGCTAGGGATTTTGACTTGTTTTTTCACTCACAAGCAATAATGTCACTCATTAGAAGTAGATTGAAGTCCATTTGCCTGTCTATGGAAGAGATATCAAAAATTGTGAATCCGGGTAGGGTCGTAAGGTTCTTTTGGCAATCTTGTTCATATACACAATGACGTTAAGCAAGCCTTTGCTCTAATCCCTGCAATATTCTTTCATTAAACTAGTTACTCGACAGATTCCGCCATACCTCCGCCATGAGCAATCTGTCGATTCAAGTGACTTATCTTGCATATATGATTTCCTTCCTTTATTGGATAATCTGTTGCCACTCCAGAATGCCGTAGATATTATTACTCCCGACATAATGAGATGGGTATTACAGATGCTTCTTCCAAGTGTGAACTTCTCGTTCCCATAATTCCTCCTTTTGTTGCAATTTGTTGATCAAACTAGTTTCATCTCCCAATTCAATTAGGTATTTATGTCTTCCGTTGGGAACAATAATCCGAGCCACAAGAAAGCTTATAATTAATTTCCTAAAAGAAAAACTAAAAAATGATGCAGGCTTCTCGTTAAGACAGTGTTAATTTGACAGTAGAATGCTTAATTTACTATATAACGCGTTCTTCTCACCATATGTTTTCTTTTTCACACCTTTTTTACATTCTCTCCGCCTTTGATGAAAAGCAAATCCAATAGTTGTTTTTAGGTTGGTATTTTTTTAACATCCCTGTTTAGAATCGTTGGTATTCCTGTTTCCCTACGAAATAAAAGCACATTGATATTACCAGGCCATGTATTGTTTCCTACTTAGTAAGACATCAAGCATGTCAATAACGTGTCAGGCCATAATAAGATATTACCAGGCCATGTATTGTTTCCTACTTAGTAAGACATCAAGCATGTCAATAACGTGTCAGGCCATAATAAGATATTACCAGGCCATGTATTGTTTCCTACTTAGTAAGACATCAAGCATGTCAGTGACGTGTCAGGCCATAATAAGATATTACCAGGCCATGTATTGTTTCCTACTTAGTAAGACATCAAGCTTGTCAATAACGTGTCAGGCCATAATAAGATATTACCAGGCCATGTATTGTTTCCTACTTAGTAAGACATCAAGCATGTCAATGACGTGTCAGGCCATTATAAGATATTAACAGGCCATGTATTGTTTCCTACTTAGTAAGACATCGAGCATGTCAATGACGTGTCAGGCCATAATAAGGTATTACCAGGCCATGTATTGTTTCCTACTTAGTAAGACATCAAGCATGTCAATGACATGTCAGGCCATGATAAGATATTACCAGGCCATGTATTGTTTCCTACTTAGTAAGACATCAAGCATGTCAATGACGTGTCAGTGTATCAGAACGTGTTATATGATAGATCAAGCATCAAACTGGAACTGTCTTAACGAGAAGGCCGGTAGCATGTTTGTAGTTTTTCTTCGAGGAAATCAATTTTAAACTTTCTTGTGGCTCTGATTACAAATGAACTAACGTCATTTTTATGCAATCCTAATATGGGGGTTTAATGCCAGAATTGCCTCTCATTCAATTGGACTATCTGTCTTGGCTTTTTCTACAATTAGCCATGGTTTGATGCCCACAACTATTCGATTTTAATTCAAAAATTCAAAAAATAAACGTACTCATACAGGTTTTTTTATGTAAGTTATCATTATTATATAACCCGATTTAGCTCGACAATAATTTTAAGATTGCATAATTACGCCTATCAATTTCTAGTACCTCATCTCTGATTTTATAGGACAATATTGAATGTTCAATGAACCAAAAAGCTTTTTGAGGCCATGGAAAAGAGCCATAGTATAATGATTTTATTATATAATGATTTTATAGGACAATGTTGAATGTTAAATGAACCAAAAAGCTTTTTGAGGCCATAGAAAAGAGCCATAGCATAATGTTTTTTTTTTTTTTTTTTTATATATATAATTTATAGGACAATGTTGAATGTTAAATGAACTAAAAAGCTTTTTGAGGCCATAGAAAAGAGCCATAGTATAATGATTTTTTTTATTTAATGATTTGATAGGACAATATTGAATGTTAAATGAACCAAAAAGCTTTTCGAGGCCATAGAAAAGAGCCATAGAATAATGATTTTTTTCATAATTTTTTTTATATATAATTTATAGGACAGTGTTGAATAATAAATGAACCAAAAAGCTTTTTGAGGCCACAGAAAAGAGTCATAGTATAATGATTTTATAGGGCAATATTAAATGTTAAATAAACCAAAAAGCTTTTTGAGGCCATAGCATAATGATTTTTTTTTATCATTGTTTTTAATGCAGTGTCGTTGTTTTTTTTTTTTTTTTGTTTTTTTTTTTTTTTTTTTTTTTTTTTGCAAACGTTGATTTGTACTAAAGGTGCCGTAATAGCTTTTTTTTTCCTGTGGAATGACGTAACTTGAAACAAAATCGATTCTTAGTGACATGTATGTTATCAGAGAACATAATGTTTTTTTATATGCTAAGTCTTCGTTATGCTTAGTGCTAAGTCTTCTCTATATTATCAGCTAACCCTTTCGTCGATTTTCAGGGCACAACCGAAAAACATGTAAGAAAGGAAGATTTGGTGGAATGGAAGATTTCTGATGTCTTTTTTTCATAGTTTTATTATTTTTTATATATGTTTGTTCATTACAAGAGTATTTTTGTTGTTCCCCTCCTTTACATGTATGTAAGTTGATTCGATAATAAGATGCTAGAAATAAGTAAATTCTTATTATATGAATATTAATCCTTTATCCCTTTTCAGAACTAGTGACTGCTATTTTTCCAAATAAAATAAAATAATATTTCTTATTTCTAGCCTAAAAAGATACTATTCTCCTTAGGATGTTTGCACCGCAATGACGTTTGACAAAAAAAAAAAAAAAACAACGAATAAATTTAGAAACCGTGTAACGAGGGTTCCTTTTTTCATCTTTTTTTTTTCATTTTTCGTCCAACGTCATAGATAGCCAGTGTTGTAGTCTAGCTAAAAATTAGTCTCGTTTCTTGGTTTTAAAATTATTTTTCTATTTTTTCTATTATTTTTTAATTTTTTCAACTCGTTAAAAAGCAACAAAAATGCATATAAACAAATTCTTAGTGTTTTTTGTAAACCCTCTACAAAAAAAAACCCGCCCCGAACAAAAATCCTGGTTACGCCCTTATTTGTAAGTATGCCCTGTTTTTATCTCATCTTAGAGATCGAGTTGGAACTTTCGGAAAGTTTTTTTTGGAGAGGTAATAAAACTCTGGAGAAGGGAGTGAATTATTTTTCTACAGTCCTCACAAAAGAGTATAATCTACAGTTTTTTTATGCTTGTTGTCCAACAGATTCTTTGGCTAGTACAATACACAATACGAAATCTGCGTTGTGGAAACCCTGCTTTGTCTGGAAACTATAGAAACTACGATTCAAACATGCCTGGGCGCAGAAGGAGGGGCAACCCTTGTGGCAAATATAGCCAAGAAACTGACATAACTTTGCATTTCTGTCTTTTGCCTCTGTGCCGCAATTACTTATTTTTCTATTCTTTACTTGACGCTTTCCTTCAATGCAGATCCCTTCTATTTGTCTATTTCTTCTATTTCCCTTCTATTTGCAGATTTTTAACTTACTCGTGCATGTCGCAACCATATTTGAAGTTCTTGTGAAAGCTTGGCGCTCTTTTACTAAATCTTGTGTATTCTAAAAAAAAAGTTCAATATTCCAATGCATTTTCTCGTATTTTTGTTAAACCGTAATCTAAAATCAAAACCGCGATATCGAATTTAATAGGAAGTGGCATATGGTATCTTGAGCCCTTGTCTTCAACGCGGTTCAAAAACAGAATAGGAACCGAATTTTTAAAGTTTCACTGCCCCTGATTATTTGGGATGTATTAAAGAACATTAAGGCATTGTGTCTGAATATCCGAGAAAGCGCTGCTAGTGTTTTTATGGCACTTGCCCGTCGGCCAAGTGCCAGATAGCGATCGCAATTTCTGTCCGTCTGTTGGTCGGTCCTGGTTTTGCTAGTTCGGGCACTTCCAGATAAGCTAGGACGATAAAAGTTGGTAGGCGTATCAGGGACTGGACCAGATTAAGTTAGAAATAGTCGCTTCCCCGATTCGACCATCTGGGAGGGAGTTGAGGGACGGTTAATTCGGAAAAATTAGAAAATATTTTTAAAAATGTCTCCTTGAAAGCCTGCATAGCGCAGTGTATACGATGTTGGTATTCTACTCTGAAGGTCGAAGGTTCAATATAAGTTTTTTTTCTTGCTCTACCATTTTTAGTATTAATTTTTAGTTTAATTTTAAAACCTTTTTTTAAATGTCCGGCCTTGACTAACGCTTTTATCAGATTGGATCATGTTTTATGGTAATTAAATTTGGAATTTGCTATAGTATGGGTCAGCAAGCGTAGGAGGAGCTAAATCAAGCGATGGATTTAAAGCGATCAAAAATTATAGAAAAAGCTATTCAGCTTCAGAGGCAGAAATCCTGCGCAGTGGTGCTTATCATGGTAGCCTCCAAAAAAAAAAAAAAACATGATCGCGATAAAATTGCGAAATTTTGGCTCTTCCTGCTTCGTTACAAGTGCCATATGAGTTCTTAGCTCTTGTTCTTTGTGTTTTAGGATTTTTCTTTTCTTTTCTTTACAGGTTTTGTTTAATATAATTTAATCTGTTTTTTTTTTTTTTTTTTTTTTTTTTTACCCCGTTGATAAAGATTTCCGGACGCGAAGCCAAGATATTCAGACTTTTATTATTATTAGTGGAAAAAAAGCTTGTTTTTCACTGTCATTTGATATAATGTACCCTTTTTTCTATATTTTCATTTCGCTTTAATTATACATAGAAAAGCAGCGTAGTCTACGGAATTATTCACCTATCCAGATAGTTTTTATTAGTGTGCTCCATATAAGGTTTTTATCCTGTGGTTCCGCAGTGGAATTGATCTCTACTTGGTAATGCGGGACTCAGAATTCGAACTCGCCACAGGACCCAAAATATGTGTATTCATTGGCTTGGATAATCGGTTATTAATCGTAATCGCAATTTGGTTATTAATCGTATTATTGTTAATTGGTTATTCCTAATCATTATTTTCAGTATTTCCTGTTGATTGCGAATCGTATACGTAACCCTGCTTATTTTATCAGCATACTTTCTGACTGTAACTATAAAAGTATCTAGTCCAGGTTCGTGTAATAGTCATAAAATATCGATAGAGCACGTACAGGAGAAGGGGATGGGCCTTTTGATCCAGGCAACCCCCTGTAATCTCGTGATTGAGGAATTTTTTTGTGAAATTTGGTTATTTTTTAAATTTGTTTTAAAGGTCTGAAAGTTCCACTATACCTGATTTCTCAGGATCTGAAATAAACGGTCGAATAAAAATTAGGCATTTTCGAAGACAACACTGCCTTTCTATGACGTACAAATAACAGTTCAACAGGGACAAATCCTTTTATTTGACAGTGAAACAACAACAAAATCTTTAGATATTTCGGTCACATATACAGTGCCTGTCATCAGCAGAAAAACTGAATGATGGTACGAAATGAAAATTAACGACTGGTACTGTCTGAGTGCTCATCATTATTTCTCATGTAAAACCTAGAGAGATAGTACCCTTAGCTTAGGACGTTTTGACTGAGATGGAGGCAAAATTTATTTTAAAATATAGGGGTTGGGGTAAATTTGTTGTTTTCAATTTCTTCGGTCCAAATACCAAAAAAAGGCATTTTCAATGAAATTACCAAAGAGCATGGGAAACTATAAGAGTAGAAACTTCGCCGATTTAACATGGAAAGATAGGAGTTGAAAACTACTAGTGCCAGACGCAGCATAGTGGCTGGTGAAATCATTAAAATGTCTTTAAATAAGTAGGAAAAAAATTCAAGTCGAACTGGGTAATTGGTAAAGGCCTAACCAAATAGTATTGAAAACTCATAGTTTCCCATAGACAAATAGGCCTAGCCTATTTGTCTATGATGACAAAGGGTAATGCCTAATTGCCTTGTTAACATAATCCGGCGTAGCACATATTACTAAGCCTAGGTTTGATTAGGGCAAATCGTGACTAATTAATTATGCTTAAAAAATGCCAAATTTCGCCAGATGCTAGATGGCGTTGGTGATTTTTTTTTCTTTACACTAGCGCCAGTTTCGATTCTTATGAGTTACCGATACTCTTTGGAAATTGCCACAATCGAAATCTAGGGGGAGGGGCAAAAATAAAGGAGGACACAAACCCTTCCCCCAACTAAACGGTAAACAAATAGGTAATAGAGCGTACTATACAATTTTTACGTTCTTTTTTTTGCTACTTGTTTGTTTCAAGTGCATTTGATGCGCCTATGCTAGCTCTTTGCTATTTTAGCGAATGAAATTTCGTTTATTCTGAGCCAGACATTAAATTATTTTGGTGCAATTTTTCTTTTCCTTTATCTAATTTTTATTTAACAAAACAAAAAATGGGACATTCTTTTCTTTAAAAGCAGAAGTTTCTGTTTTTCGAAAAATATAATAGAACTTTGGTTCAAGTTCAGGTTATTTTAGTCGCACTATTCCTGATTATTTACGATCTGATAACTAAGCAGAAATCAGGTCGTCCTCGTTTGGGGTGGGGGGTAGTCATAAGAAAAGATTTAAGGGAAATGGGAACTTCCCGGAAGGCTGTGAAGAGGGGAGCTTTAAATAGATCGGTATGGAGGAGGAGCGTGCGTAGCTGTGTTTGCGTCGGGCGGCATGGTGCCGCAGTGAGTTGTTAGCAGTAGTAGTAGTAGTACCTAAGTCCTAGAAGCAAGCGAATATTTCTCAAAGATTGCCATCAGGTTGGCACATACCTCATACTACCTCAAAATACTTGTGTGATTTCCTCGAAAAGAAAAAAATAGATCTAGACTTGTGGTTTCAACCATTCATGTTTTCTTAAAATCTCTAGTGATAAAAATACAACTCACTCTTAGGATATCGGTAGTGATAATAAGAATTCAATAAAAGTGAGCCTAAAATAAGCAGAATTGTATTCCGAATTGGAAGATTTTGTAAGTTAATTTAGCGTTTGGAATCTAGTTTTATTCATTAACCGGCTGAGTAAATACTAATACATACATGACTGAATCAACAAAATAAATTATTAAAAGTAATAAAACAAAATACACCAACCCTATACAGACCATAAAGTACATTTAAATATTCTTTTTTTATCACTCTGTACAAACATAAAAATTAGTGTTGTAAATAATCACTTCTCATACAGTAGTGTCTTTAATACATAATAAATTATTTATAATTATTATATAATAAATTATTATAATAATTTATAATAAATTACATAATAAATTATTATAATAAATTATTTATAATACATAAAAAATTATTTGCTCTTCATTAGAACAGTCTCTTCCCCAATAAAATGGCACAATTTTCATTCTTTGACTCTTTTAACAAATTAATCTACTATTTTATTTAATAACACTTGACAAATAATTTACCCATCATTTTCGACAATATCGCTATAACTCGTACCATTGTCCAAAATCCAGTCACGTTATTTTTACCGATTCTGTTGGTAAACTGATTTTAACCACAGCCCGAATGCGGTTTCCAAAAACAATTTCCAGTACGTGGTCGCGCCCAAGATTCGATTTTTACCCTAGTAAATTTAACGAATTTTCAGGCCACATAATCACAGCTGTAACGTTTAGACTTCACGTCAGAGTTGCAACCTGACATTTTCCCATCAAAGAGTAACTTTTAATTTTGTGTTAATAATTTCAACGCGATAGGTTTTCTTAGCTTGTCCTTCGGAATAATACGACAAATAAACGTTAAAAGAATAATTAAAATAAATCTTTTTCCATCATTCTAGACAAGCATAAAATTTATTTTGGGATCTTAGCATGGTAAATAATTACTTCTCGGACAATACTATCTAACTTACATGGCACGTAACCAAAAAAAAAAAATAGGGAGAATTATTTACAAGCTCTTCAATACTTTAGCCTCTAATATCCAATAAAATGGCATTATGTTCTGCCCCCTAGCGCTTTCAACGAATTAATCCACTGTTTAATTTGACAATACTTGACAACTACCAAATCTGTCGCTAACTGATTTTAGTCACATTCCGAATGCGGTTTTCGACAATCACTTGCAGTACGTGGTTGAATCCGAGGTGCAATCATTTACCCAAATAAATTTAACATATTAGCTTTTTTCTTATCTTGTCTTTCAAAATAGCAAAACGAATAAACGTTAAGAAGGCAATTAAAATAATGGTGCTAGTGCAGAATTACTCCTCCTACGAATAAAACTGTAAAATTCTGAAGAAACAACTTTAAAAAATTCTAGAAAACTTATATATATCTTTCCTAGAAACGTTTCAGTTTACATTACCCCCCCTCCTTCTAATTTGCAAATTATACAGCCCAAATTACATTTCCCCCGTGTATTTTTCCATTTCTTGATTTCGTCTAGGTGGCTTCTTCGCTGTTAAATCTGTTTGAAGAAAAGAGTGACGTGGGGCAAAAACCATGGAAAATATATAGTTTGGTCTGTATATATGCATATTAAGGGGGGAAGGGGTAAAGTAAATTGAAGCCCTTTTAGGAATGAAATAAGCATTTTAGAATTTTTTAAAGTCGTTTACAGAATATTGTTGTGTTTCCTTCTCAGAAGAAGTAATCCTGCTTTACCACCGAAATAATTCGCTGATCATTTCATCTGATTGTATCAGTGACTTCCTGTACACCTTCTGTGAAGAGTCTTCTCCTTTCGCGGGCCATACTAGCTCTTAGATTCTGTTCAGCATGATGTCGTACTAATTTGATAAATGAACATACAAAGATGCCAACCCAACACACCATAGACATCCATGCACCATACTAAAGAAAACGAAAATATTTATCAATGAATCTTCAAGAAAACCAGCATGTTTTCGTAGTAAAGCACAAATTACCATTGGCGTCAATTTTAGGGGATATTTGTTCCTCTAACCCCTCCTACATTTCAAAAATTGTGTTTCCGGGATTTTAAATAAAAAATGCTTTTTCGGTACTTTCAGTGGAAAACCTATAAAATAAATTGCCCCCGCCAAGGTTTTTATAAATATATTTTGACTTCATTGAAATTTTCGTGAATTAACACCGCTACAAATGACACAAACCTTTAGGGGCTTGGGGGAGAGGTGCTGTAGCCATAAACCACAAGCAGACAAGTATCAAATGATCAAATATTCTAACCTAAACGAAATAGGGTATTGGAAAAGAATTTGCGGATAAAGGGTGATAGATTGCCAAATATGGTCCTTTTCGGTCAACCATCTGGAACAACAAAAGGGACCATTCGGGTCGACCATGAATGGGTTAGGAACAGGCCGTAAGGAAGGACAAACAAAAATATATTTTTTTCAAATCCCGAGGGGGGGAATTTTGTCCAGTGAAAAGACAAAGAAAGGTATTTTCCACAACTCGGGAAATGTTGGGGCCCCCAACCTACTGTCTGTGGCACCAACAAGAACAAACCTAACAACCTAAGAACAAAATCACAAGGCAAATAGTTAAAGAATAAAAAAAATACGGAAACGTTTTTATTTGGCTGATCTCAGTGCAATTTTCATAGGCCTAGTGACTTTCAGCTTTTCAGAAGGTTAAGATCTAATTCCATATTCGTTTCATACGATTTTGATTTAACCTTTGAACTTAGAAGGCACACCTGTACATAAGGGAGTGATCCTAGTGACACCAATCAACATACTTTTCCTCCCTCTGAAATTACAAAAGAAACAAAACTTATTTTGCTCATTTTTTTTACCCTCTCCCCAACCAGCTTGAGAAACCCTAAGCGCCCTCTCACCTGGCTTGGGCCTTGGGTAGCACTGATCTGTCTCCTCTTTCTTTCGTTTTTTTTAGGCCTAGCAGGTTACCAGAACATCATAGTGATATTTAATGGCTCATTTAAAAGTTTTTTATCATACCTACGTGCTTTTTATAAATTTCGCCATTTGCAAGTGCCAGATGGCACTAAAGAGGGCAATTTTGTGCCATTTCTCGAAGGAACATCGTAAACTGATATTTAATAGCTCATATTGCACATATCTACGTTTTTCGAATAGATTCTACCATAAGTGCCAAATGGTACTTTTGATGCCATGTCTCGAGTGGCAAAGAAGAGGCTAGTGGGTTACGAGAACTTTCAGAGAGGTTTTTAATGGCTCATTTTAAAGCTACTACTCATACCAATGTGTTTTATGTTTTTTGGTTTTTTTTTTAGTTCTACCATCCATAAAGGACATATAGCACTAAAAACGGCACTTTTGGTGCCACTTCTTAAGTGGAAAAAGTTGGAAGCATAAAACGCTACCATTGTAATAATTATTGTCCAGACCCTTAACTGGAGGTTTGCAAGAACTCTTCACGTATACTCCCCCTCCCAAACCTCTTAGTAAGTTTCATAAATTGTCTGCTCACCTTATCTTTTACTTCTTAGGTTATTGTGAAAACAGTTTATGGTGATCTCGAAAAGAACCAGAAATTCTTCAAAATGGTGACAATATTTTGTAATTATGAATTAATTATGAATTAATTTAAAACATTTTTTAATTTTAATATTTTAATTATGCGGATTTTGAAGCTGTTCACCACTGTATTTTCTAGGCACTGTTATCTTCAAACATGAACTTTTTCGGAAAAATACCAAAAATATACAATTTGAATTTAATTATAAATACATAATTATAAATACAATTGGAATTTTAACAATCTGAAAAATAATCAGAGATTATATATTTAAAAAAATAAGTTTTTCAACTGAAATTAAGGAGTAACATTAAAACTTAAAAAGAACGGAAATAATCGTTCCGTATATGATGGAGCTGCCTTCCCCTCCCCCTCCCTGAAAAATGATGATTGCACTATTGCTTTTACATTAAATTTAAATATAAAAGACATGGGTTAATTTTAAAAAATGCAGTTTTTCCGAGGGAAGTAAAGAGCGAAGTTAAAACTTAAAATGAACAAAATTATTACTTCGCAGCCTATCTAACAAATATTGACAAAACTAGTGCAAATGAATCAACTGTGATGTTTGTAGGATTACAGAAAACTAGCGCTTTACTGAAAACAGAAAACATATATATGTTTTGGTACAATAAAAGTAAACCATTTAAAAACACTTTTAACAGTAAAAAAATTAAACATTTTAGGCTTGTTGCTTTATTCTTTTTTATTTTTTTTCGTTTAATTTGGCATTACTTCTGCAAAATAAGCTCACAATAAGATTGACTATTGTTTTGGATCCAAAGGGACACTTTATGATTATTTTGTAGACAAGTTCGAAGTGAACCAATCTTGGTAGTACTAGGACTACAGACTCGCTTTAGAATTTGTAGCATAACTCAAAATTATCCGTTGTGTAGAGAGAAGTAACCAAATTTCCAGAGTTTCTGTTATGGTTTATTTGTTATTCATTTCGAGTAATACTACGTGAGACCAAGATGTTTCCTGATAAATTAGTCCATTATTTTCTATGGTGTTTAATGACTTTGACTTCTGAAGATGATATTTATTTTTATGCCTAATTTTTAAGATAATTTTAATTGTGTAGATAATTTCGCTGATATCACAGCTCGTGTAAGACGATGACAATTGTTATACATTGTTGTTGTGAGGTCATGTACTATCTTTTAACTCCCAAATCAATATTCTTATTTTTGTGTTTTCAGTAAAGCACCCGTTTTCTGTAATCCTACAAACATAGGGAAATATGTTGATTTATTGCACTAGATTTGTCGATATATTATAGATAGGCTGTGAAGTAATATTTTTTTTAGTTTTAAGTGTCAGCTTCGCTCTTTACTTCCCTCAGAAAAACTTTTTTTTTTAATTAATTCATCTTCAGAGATGGGTTCTGTTGAAGAAAACAGGCGTAGCAAGTCAAGCTTTCTGCGACGGATCTCAGTATTCCTTCCAAAAGTTTTTTGGAAAAGAATCGCCTTCAGATTCCTTATCCAAAGGGTCCCTCCCCTGAAAAACTGATGATAAATTGGTCTAAACAGTAGTTTCAGATTTTAATCAATTTTGCAAAATTAGTGTAATGTGGGAGAGCTGTGGGAAGTTAAATTGCCTTCAGATTCCTGATTCAAAGGGTCCCTCCCGTAAGAAATTGATGATAAATTGGTCTAAACAGTAGTTTCTTTAGACGTTAACCAATTTTGCAAAATTAGTGTAAGATGGGAGAACTTTGGGAAGTTAAATTGCTTCAGATTTCTGATCCAAAGGGTCCGTCCCCTGAAGAATTGATGATAAATTGGTATAAACAGTAGTTTCTTTAAACGTTAATCAATTTTGAAAAATTGATTAACGTCTATGTGGGAGAGCTTGGAAATTTCTCCTATTTTTGTCTGAAAAAGAGTGATAGTTTTTCACTTCACCTTTAATAATAATAATAATAATAATAATGATTTATTTATAACCCACAAAATACATAAAACTCTGGAATAAACACAAAAAAAAAGAAAAAAATTTAAACATACGATTCTACAACATAAATAAATTGACACAATTAAAAAAATGGCCAAAGAGGATCAAAAACACGAATCATTTGCTGAGTTTTAAGACATACATCTGCAGATAATTGTTTCAGTCGCGAGGGCGCATCAACGACGTCAAATTATGAAACATTATTAATTATTAAATTATCTTAATTATTAAATTAAGAAACAACTATATGGTTCCGATACAACCGAGACATACGCAGCAAATATTTACAATACTCAAAATATCCTGAGCGTATTTTCTTTGAATCCTTCTTGCGAAGGAGGAAAGCAAAACCAGAAAGATAAAAAACAGCAGGGCCACAAAAACTAGAATAAATACGGCAGAGTCCTTTTCGGTTATACCGACCACGATTGGGTGAAATTTTTCCGTAACCAATCCACATACTTTATACGCTTTATAGGCTATACGCTGGACGTAATAGCGGAGCAAGTAGACGAAAGTGACGTGGAAGAAGATAGACCCAACCATTTAATACTTGTTGAACATGGTTTAGTTGAAGAACCCAAGCAAAGACGTGATGCTGGTGGAGGACTCCCAAAATACAAAACTCACATTTGGCGGCATTAACTGAAAGGCCTGCTGTGGATAGTGCGATTAGGGTAATTAGACTATGTTTTGTCCGGCTAAGAAGCAGAACATCATCAGCATAAGCAACGTGACTAATGCCTAAATTATCATTGTAAAAAACTGACGGTTGAAGATGTCGGAGACACGAAGCTAAAACACACTTAAATATGCTCGGATATAACACGACACCTTGCCTATCGCCATTTTAACAGGAACATACTCCCCTACAGTACCATTCCACTTCACCCTAACTGAAGAATTAGCATACCAATACTTAAGCACGGAAACAATAGAAAGGTTGACACCTGAGGCTGTTAGAGAAAACAAAGCATTTGAATAAATTACATTGTCAAAAGCACTAGATATGTCAACAGTCAAACAATACAGGGGACTTTTTTGACCAACAGCTTGTTTCATTAGCCGACCCACTATATGGTGAGCTTGAACGCAGTCCATACCTTTTCTAAAACCAAGCTGGAAGGGCGTAGAATTGCACTTGGAGTTAATGGCCGGTAGCATTACATATTCAAACAACTTACTAACAAAACAAGACACAGTGATAGGACGGTAATTAGAGCAAGCACTGGGGTCCTTACCCCTCTTAACAATGGGAGATATGCAACCAGACAAAAAACTATCTGGCACAATGGATTGAGCCAAGCACATCTGAAATAATAACTGCAAATGCTTCAGTAATTCAGGACAAGCATAAACAAAAAACTTGAAGCAAACACTATCACTATCAAGAGACTCAGACTTATTCACTTGCTTAAAAGCTCAGAGTATAACACCAGATTCCAACGATAACACTTGAGATGGGTTAATACGAACTGGGAGGATTGAGTTGATTTTGGAGTTTAACATTAAATGAAAGCGAAATATTTTTATAATGAGAAACAAAGTCACATAGCCGAAGAGAGGAATTAATTGGAGGTGAACACTTTACACTGTTACAACACGATCCCACGACCCAAGGACTATCCCAGGCATTTAGTCTCGCTCTACGCAGGGAATACTTTCGTACTCTCGTTTGGTTATCTATTTTATTTGATGGACTGAACCATAAGGAGGACGATCACAGGCTATCCACATGCAGAGCTAGAACTAAGCTTTTTTCTTAGCCATCTTCACTTTGGGATCAACTTTCCACAAGGGGTTGCGAGAACCCGTTCGCACGCGCTCAGAGGCGACAGCTTTTTTAGAGAACTTGAGACAGAACACAATCTGCTGATAATAAGAGTTGATATCTATCCGAATTGAAATTTTGTATACAGATGTTTACAATAAGTAGAATGGTACTTTAACAGATGAAAATAACTAGGACCAATACATAAAGTAGAACATTGGCGTTTTCCCGATTTTTCTTTGACTTTGAGAACCACTTGGGAGAGTTATGTCGCACAGATTTCGCCATGAAGCAAGGTAGTTGGCATGTGACTGGTAAATGATCGTCGTTGATTTTAGAGTCGTCCATATGAACCATTGGTGAAAGTAGAGTTGAATCTGACACAATTACATGATCAAGGTTGGAAGTAAGACCACCACGGTTGTGAATATAAGTAAATAGAAGATCTTTATCAGCAAGAGGGAATCCCCCGGGTAGTGAATCGAGAAAAATTTCAGATCGGTCGGAATTAGATAATAAGTCAGCATTCATGTCGCCGGCAAGAACCCATTTGGTATTTTGTTTTGAAAGGTCGCTATGTAGTGTTCTTATGGTGTAAAAACACCATATCATTTTCAAGCAGCTCATTAATCAGTAGAACCTTGTCTTTTGTACGACTAATATTAAGGGACACAAAGCTAAACTGAGTTCGAGCATTCATTTATTAGCGCTGTTGAGAACCAAATCGGAGAATTTTGCATTTCAGACAAACTCACGTGTTCCATAGTACAATTTGCACAGTTTGGCGAGGTTTGGCAAGGGTTTTCCTTTGAATTCATATGAGGGCCAGAACATCTGGAACACGTAGGGTGTGCTGGTGAGCAGGGACAAGCTCCTATAGGTGATCAGTATTTTGACAGCGAAAGCACCAACGCGGAATCCATTGAAAGGGCTTAGCGCGAAAAATTTCATATCCAATGCGGATTTCCGACCCCAGGACCGCGTTCAGAGCGGCTTTGTCGATAAACTCGAGGCGAAAAGTGCGAGAATTACCGATTTGATTAGCATTAACAAGTCACTCCACTGAGGCCTCTAAATCAGCCCCTGAATAGTTATCGGGTATTTCACGGACAACTGCTAGAGGCTTTTTATTAATTACTTTGGTTTTAACGTTTAGAATGGAGCTAGTAACAGCTGCAGCCAGCATGTTGGCTGAGCACCCAGCTGGGTTGTGTACCATCACAACCCAGCTCCAGCTCTGTTGCTTGGATTTCAGAGTCACGATCCCGTCGTGACCATCCAGCGTTTCGAGCTTCTTCATGCGAAGGATAGGGTCACTGAGCTCCGGGGTGGGTTCCTTACAACGACAGCATAGGACGGTTTTTTTCATATTTGGAGTAGGAGTTTCAAGCTTAGACTGTCCCTCAGTAACCCTCTTCTGCTTACTTTCCTCCTTCCACCTTTATGGTAGCGTAATTGCCTATAAATATCGGATAGTCCTAACTATATTCGCACTGTCTGATCCTGACCTGTATTATATAGGTCACTGATCATGAAAATACCTTTAAGAAAGTCCACCTTTCCCAAGAGAATTTTCACTTAAGTAGCGAAATAATCCGCCTATTCAAATTATAATCCTTTGGTCACTGAATCAAAATATTGGCTGTAGGTCAGGTAGAGACTATAATCCTTTACCAATCATTAGCAATAGGTTAAATAAAAAAAAAGTCCTCATACTATGAACTCTGAATCAACACTTAGCGCAACCTTTTTTTAATGAGAGGTTGTAAACCGAATTTTATAATCATATTTTTTTAAAAAGGGAGGAAAAAATTTAAAAGCAAAAAAAGTAATTTTATGTCGTCCAATGAAAAAAAAAATTCAAACATACCTGTGCAATCGTTAAATGAGTGAAGAAGTTTGATGTATCGATGCCATCAGCTTTGTCAATATTGTTCTGTTCGGCGTCTTCACAACTAAAAGAACGACAAAACGTATATACTTTCTACACGTCATACGTAACATATATGTTTATGTATGTATACATAATATAAACGTATTATATTATAATATAATATGTACGTATACAAATTACGTGGTTATATGCATATATATTAAATAATACGTACAAACATAAACGTATAGTAAAAACGTTCATATTCGTAGATAAGTACAAAGATACGTACATACTTCATACACATAGCTACACGTCAAGTAACATCATGAATTTTGTTCATTGAACAGCTCACAAACTCATCACTTCAGTACATTACAAACTCAAATTTGAGTACGGATTTAGAAACATACCTTTTTTGGCATTTTCGTTAAAAAGAATAAGATTATGCTTCTTCAGAGGTTTTTGGATGTTCTCATTAAAAGTTTTTATCTTTTGTTGTATTTCTATTCTGTCCTTTTGTTTATGAGATATTCAGTCTTCATAGATACATTTTAGTACATTTTTCACATTGCACGGCTAAACCACCTGAGGCAAATTCAGTGGTAAAAAATTCCCTTGTACAATGCTATTTAAAGCTATTGCTTTGACCCTTTACCCAGAAATCCCATTAAGTCCCTTCAAAGTTCTCATATTAGTTCCGTTTGGAACATCATAGGGGCAGGACCTTCTCAGATGCGAGGAAAAATACCAGATATACCCGGTTTCTTTGGATTTGAAAATAGCAAAAACATTGGGTTGCGATATTTGATCCGATATTTTTATTTGTATGAAACTTGGGAAACTTACAGTGCTCGTATTGGGCATTAAATAATGCAAGTTCTTTGGGTCATATCATTGCTCTGATATTTCCTAAACGGGTTCTAACTTTGCTGCTAAATATAAAAGCAATATTACACGTAAGTTAAAGACGATTAACTATGTATCTTGTAACCAAACCTTCACTAAACAAAGGAGAAAATAGTACTTAGTTTTGTTCTAAATCCCAATATCCAGAGGGAAAAGAAAACATGTATCCAAAACCAGAGCAAAAAGAAATAACAAAAAAGATTAAAGATACAACCCTGGATCTATAAACAATAATTTCCAGGCTTGCCGAAGAGAGGACACTACTAGATTTCTTCTACTAAGGTAAATTGTATCTATGGATTAAAAAAATAAAAAAGAAAGCATGTATTCAAAAAAAAGAAAAAAATAGTGATTTACATTCAACGTTACTCATATCCGGCTTGAGGAAAAATCCTGGGGAGGGGGTCAAAATTTGGAGCAAAATTTTTCAAATCAAATGAAAATGGCAGTGGAAAATTAGCCATATAGCATCATAAAGGCAAATATATACTAAAGAAAATTGACATATTCCTCTGGATGCTTAAATTATGCACACTAATCTTAGTTCTGTCACAATTTTTTTCAGAAACTAAATTTCAGCTGGAAAAAAAAAAACAGTTGCATACTTACGCTTCAAATCGTTGTGTGATATCATTACACCAGTAGAAAAATCCCAGTGTGATAATCAAAGCTCCAGTGAGGGTAATCACTGCTAATAACAGGCTGATTACTGTATCAAAAAAGGATGCTAAGAATGTGCTGAAAATAATAAGAGAATTGTACATAAATTTCAAGACTTTTACCCATATGCAGAAGGACAAGGTGTATTTTGAGAAAAAAAGAAAATCATCTTAAATATCATGATAAAAGAATAAAGAACCTCCAGAGCCATTACTGGCGCATGGGACATCAAATCGACGTTTCAGTTGCAGGAAATCAAAAATTTCTTTTAAAAAAAGGCTTTAAAATTTTCAGGTCTTACTCTGAATCCCTGCAGGAAAAAGTTCGATTGCATCATAGTCTTTACTTTAGCATAGAATTTGTGAAGAACGATGTGTCTAGCAATGGTCGCAGTAAATATCATGGAGACTTAGTGAAAGGGATATTTGATGACAAAATAAAAACTTTAGTACCCTTTACAAGGACCAAACAGATCAAAGAGCAACCTGCCCTTTCCCGTCAACACTAAATCTGCTCCCTAGATGCCCTGTGATTCAAATAGCGCTGGATCAAAATCTCAAAATTGATCACAGCGATTGGTTCAAACAATGTACCTCTAAGAACCACATGATATACCCAGCACCAGGAGGAAGGGCCCCAAATTTTTGTAACTAGCACCACGTGAGCACAAATAGCACAAGTAACACAAGTAAGGGTTCCAAATTTTCCAAGTAGTACATAAAAAACAGAGGCTTTATAATATATTTTAATAGGAAAAGGTTGTGCATGCTACCCCAACTGGAATCGAAGTCACACAAGAGTTTAAATCTGTGAGATTAAAGAGTCCAAAATCAGGCCACTGGGCCTGTAAATTTCCTTGACCCACTTATCCTGTCCCTTCCAACTTCGCACATGTAGACATGCTGTACTACTTTTGATTTACAATCAATTAGAGATTTTTTAAAGTGTTGTCCTAAATAATTGAATATTAATCATTAAAACAGCAGTATGAATATCTTAAATTAAAACACAATAAATTAGCCAATAAATGTTACAATTGGATTGGATTTACACCATATTTGGTATTTCAGGGCCTGTGAAGTTTTAGATTACAAATTTGGGCTAATATTGCAATATAGAAGTCCAAAATTACAACACATTAAGGCGGCACAGAAGATTATAATCATATTGCAAGCCTCAGAGTTGGCTGACCATCACAAAGAAGAAGGGCCCATTAACAAATTGTCCCAGGAGATTAGCCGTTACCGAAAGCTGTCGAGAATTTGCGGTTTGACTAGTGAAATTTTACATCCCTGTTGTCAGCGAGCTTGTCAATCAAAGCGACTGGCACGACAGGGAACTCTGAAAGTGACCAAATTGCTAAAATAGTAATTTCTTTGAGCCTATTTTTAGCCTTTTCCTAGCAGGTATACTAGAACGTTTTTAGGGGCTGGCCTTTCCTGCACTTTATAAGGTAATTCTACTCCATATAGTCAAAAAAACAAAATTCATGCTTTCTAGTGACGCAAGTTCCATTAAAACTGAATGTCCCTGACTTCGACACAAAAAGTGCCGAAGTCGGGGGAGGTGGGAATAACCTTTTAAAAGGCACAAAAAATTGTTTATACGCAGTTTTGTTACGCTTTTACGGGACGGGCAGACATTTCAAGGGGTGTCAAATCCCTTAAACTCTCCCCTCCCCCTGGACACAACATTGCACTCTAGTGTAACTTAATCAAGTTCTAATATTGCGCATTTCATTTTTAACTTTGGCTGTTAGATCAAGAAATCATTGCTGACCTCTCTGATCTATTTGACGTTTATTTGGAACGATCAGAACTTGCTACTGTTGCATCTACCTTTCTTGTTAATTTTAGTTCATTCCTGAACCTGAATTCCTTGTTAATTTTAATTCATTCCTGAAGCTTTATCATAGCTGTGAAAATTTTTGGTATATTATTGTTCTGCATTCCTAAGATTCTAATACTTCAACGTTAGGCAGCAATTCTGTTGTCATTCAACAGCTAAAGTTCAACTTTATCCACCACATTATACTTTTAAAATTTGCTTTCCATTTTTTGTAGATTTGTACTGAAAATACGTAAAAAAAAACACAATAATTTTATATTATTTAAGCAAGTTTAGATAGTTATCTAGTAAAAAGATATGGCTTGTTGAATGGAAAGATAAAAAACTAGTGAATACAATAGTATTGGTATCATATCCTTTGGTAGTAGTTATACTTGTAGGCTTGTATACTTGTAGGCTTGTCGGGAAACATGTGTTTCCCAGGGAGCATAAACTTGAGAGAAAGGTAGTTAAATAATGAGAAATGAATTGAAATGATCGTTTCTTAGCAAACTTGTTAATATGCCGACATAAAAATCCAAAATCAATACAAACTTCAAGACACTGTCAAAACACACATCTTCCATCTTCTACATGGATATTTGTGATCATTTGAGAACAAGGATCCATATCAATAATCCCTATCATGCAAAAAGTTTCACTTTGTAAGCTTGAGGACGGCAGGCAGCCCATGCCCCTTCAGCAACAATTTGTTGTTAGAGGTCTAATACCCTTAAAGGTAAATATTTAAGAAACAACATTTATTTATTCTACTAGAATTACTGTTCTGTTATGGACAGGTATCTTTATTACTAATATAACTACAACTAAATCTGAATGTTATTTTTAATGAGGGCGCGTATATGATTGTTAGTTGCGAAGATCCAACTTTCAAATAAAAAAGAAAACAATTCACTTTTAGAACCCATTTCTAGCCAACTTGAAAATTCCCAGCAACACCCGCGAACACTTAGACAATAACAGTTACATATTTATGGCAAAAATTTACTACGATTTAAAAACAAGTGTTATAACAGTGTGTTATAACACTTATAAGGAGAAGGTAAAGAATATGGCACTGGACTTTACAGTCCCTACCGGAGGTGATGATCTCTGTTACAAGGCCCTTCAACTAAGAAATGCATCGGAGGGTTGCAGGCAATCCATCACGTGTTTTCCAACACCTTTCCTGTATACCTTCCCTATGTTTCTCCAGTTACCCATTTAGAGCTGGGTCAACTTTGGCTAAGCTTACAGAGTCATGCCACCGATCCTTATTCAAAACCAAATAATTAGCAGCATCAGGACTTGAACCAGTGTCCTCAGTCACAAATGATTTCAAATCTAGCATGCCAACCACTCAGGCACTACAGAGGGATTATTTTGAAATAGCTACTTTAATTTAAAGGTTAAACACTAAAAATTATATATGTAAAGCAAACAGTTATCGCCATTGAAAAACTTATGTTTTTGCCCTAGAATCCTATAATACACAAATTCAGTAGCTTATCCAATCTAATCACTTAACACAAGCAAAGTATTGTCTGATCGATTGAGTCTATCTTTTTAACCTATCTTTACTTACATCAAAGGATTTGGGACCTTTGCACTTTAAGGATCTTAAAACGATTCAATATTAAAAAATATTAAAATAAAATAAAAAGAACAATAGGCAGAATAAAATAAAAGTATATTGGACCAAATAAAGAAATTATTAGAAATTCATCTCCATCTTTTTTTAACTATTGAATTGCTCTTTAGAAAAAAAAGGTTGTCCCCTATAAAAAAAAAGAATAAAAGATGAAATGACTAAAAAAATGTAAAAGAAATGTTACTTACATACATTTATAACTGCTTTAAACATTAAATAATATTATGTTGAAACAATTTGAGGATATTAAGATGCTAAGTCATAGCAAGATAATAGATGTGATACATAGCCACTGGCCCCATTAATATATTTTGATGTATTCTAAGAGTCGCGTATTAAACAGTCCATGTTCTTACATTTTCAATACCAGAATTCCTAAAACTGGGATAGCTATCCTGAAATATTTTATCAGTTCTTGAAGTGCTCTGAAATATTGAACCAAATCAACTTGCCTTCAATTTTGGTTTATTTAACTGTGTTTACTGTTCTTAGCTTTTACCAAAAAAGTTGTCATTGTAGTCTTACAAAATTCCACTGACTCTTACAAAATTGTAAGTACTGGTCTCAATGTTATTTTTAAGTGTTAAATAGGAAAATGACAATGACGCCAAAAGGAGACTGAAACAGACTCCACAAGCTGTCTTGTCAAAGGTGTGCATGTGAGTTCAAATCTTGTTGGGTGTATAAGAAAATATCTATAAGACGCACTTGTGAGGAAAATTGTATTTCCAAAATATTTTAACTTCTAGGAGCATAATAGTAATTCTCCTGGGTGGAGGAGGGGCTGAAAGTACAAAATTGTTTTGACTCTGTTATGACTAAATACGTGTTTTGGCTATAACAAAAGTGTTATGAGCATGGGATTTGGTAATGACAGGTCAAGTATTCCCTGTGTAACAGTATGCTGGTATACCTCCTGTAAAGCAGGCAATAAACAAAATACCTTTCTGTTCCTTTATATAAATGTTTTCCTTTTTTCAGAGGATGACGGTCAGGGGAGGGGGTTAGGTAATAACAGAACAAGTAATTTCCTGTGCAACAGTATCTTGGTATCCCTCCTATACAACAAGGAATAAATAAAAATACGGTTCTGTCCCTTTAAATAAATGTTTTCTAATTTTTCAGAGGACCACCGTGAGGGGAGAGGATTATGTAATAAAAGGTCAAGTAATTCCCTGTGTAAGAGTATGCGTGTATCTCTCCTATAGAGCAAGGAATAAATAAAAATACCTTTCTGTTCCTTTATATAAATGTTTTCCATTTTTTCAGAGGATGGCTGTCAGGAGAGGGGGTTAGGTCAGGCACGTACGCAGGAATTTTTTCGGGGGGCCAAAACCTTCGAAACAGCAGAAATAAATAGCACTTTTTTATTTAGTAACTAAATAAATGCAAAAAGCAGGTATATCGAAAATACAGATTAACTTTAATCTGTAGTATTGTAGCGGATGGGGGGAAGAAGACTGAAGCCACAAAAGTGCGTTTTAGGCTCAGGTTATGTTCACAGCGATTTAGAACTAGTGATTAATCTTTTATATCCCACTGAAAGGGATATTTTAGGGTTAACAGTGCAATATGGGTGCTGTGGGGGTAGTTCTTCTATTGCGAAAACGTCGATTTTAATGAAAAATGACGGTTTCGAAAATTGATCCATTAAAAGATGTACTTTATCCTGAAAAGGGGGGGATAAATGCCCTAATATCAAGGATAATTCTATTTTGCTGTGAAAAGCAAACTCTCTTTACAAAAAAAAAACAGTACAATCGCTAATTACTTTAAAGAGGGTAAAAATTTAGACAGAAAATGGGTTGATAATTGGGTAGCGATTTGACCGGATAGTTGTATGCTGTAAAATCTAAAAAAAAAAGGCTTCACACATGTATCTAGATTCTTAATAAATGTCCTACCTTTGCCAGAAATCCCAAGAAACCATGGGGAAATTAAACATTTCACAAAATTTCGGGGAGAGGGGCGGGCCCGAAGCCCCCCCCTCCAGCGTACGTGCCAGGGTTAGGTAATAACCAGTCAAGTAATTCCCTGTGCAACAGTATCTTGGTATCCCTCCTATACAACAAGGAATAAATAAAAATACATTTCTGTTCCTTTATATAAATGTTTTTTAATTTTTCAGAGAATGACTGTCAGGGGAGGGGATTAGGTAATGACAGGACAAGAAATTCCCTGTGCAACAGTAAGTTTGAAATCCCTCCTGTAGAGCAAGGAATCGATAAAAATACCTTTCTGTTCCATTATATAAATTTTTTATAATTTTTCAGAGGATGACTGTCAGGGGAGGAGGTTAGGTAATGACACGTCAAGTAATTCCCTGTGCAACAGTATGTTGGTATCCCTCCTGTACAGCAAGGAATAAATAAAAATACCTTTCTGTTCCTTTATATAAATTTATTTTCCAATTTTTCAGAGGATGACTGTCAGGGGAGAGGATTAGGTAATGACAGGACAAGAAATTCCCTGTGCAACAGTAAGTTTGAAATCCCTCCTGTAGAGCAAGGAATCGATAAAAATACCTTTCTGTTCCTTTATATAAATTTGTTTTCCAATTTTTCAGAGGATGACTGTCAGGGGAGAGGATTAGGTAATGACAGGACAAGAAATTCCCTGTGCAACAGTAAGTTTGAAATCCCTCCTGTAGAGCAAGGAATCGATAAAAATACCTTTCTGTTCCTTTATATAAATTTGTTTTCCAATTTTTCGGAGGATGACTGTCAGGGGAGAGGATTAGGTAATGACAGGACAAGAAATTCCCTGTGCAACAGTAAGTTTGAAATCCCTCCTGTAGAGCAAGGAATCGATAAAAATACCTTTCTGTTCCATTATATAAATTTTTTATAATTTTTCAGAGGATGACTGTCAGGGGAGGAGGTTAGGTAATGACAAGTCAAGTAATTCCCTGTGCAACAGTATGTTGGTATCCCTCCTGTACAGCAAGGAATAAATGAAAATACCTTATTGTTCCTTTATATAAATTTGTTTTCCAATTTTTCAGAGGATGACTGTCAGGGGAGAGGATTAGGTAATGAAAGGACAACTAATTCCATGTGCAGAAGTTTGTTGGTATCCCTCCTGTAGAGCAAGGAATAAATAAAAATACCTTTCTGTGCCTTTATATAAATGTTTTCCAATTTTATATGCCTGAATAAGAGATGTCAATCCAAGGAAAAGACTAATGACTATGGCAAAATTGCAATAAAAACGTGAAGCCCACTGTACAACAAATTGTCCATCACTTTCTCTCCAAACTCCACTTGAAAAAAGAAGACAATGACCCCTGGAAAATTAAAATTATAAGTTAGCATAAAGAGTACAGGCAGTGGCGTTAACTGGAAAGAGGGGGACATGCCTTCTAGATTTTGGAAGATAGCTGTTTTGCATTCTCATTGAACAGTCCTTTTTCTAGGTATTTCCATTGAAGAAAATCTTTAAAAAAATTAAATTACCCTCGCTTCTAAATTTAGAAAAGATAAACACACCCTCTTCTCTAATTTTTCTGAATCAATGCCACTGAGTATAAGAAAATACCAAGAGATTTATCATAGGAAGATAGGGGAAAAAGGCGGCACCACTTTTACTTTGTTGTCTGGCAACTATATTATAAAAAAGTAGAAGATTTCAAAGAAAATTCGATAGCTAAGATTACTAATCACTTTTTTGTAGGGTTAAAGTTAATATTTCTCAATAAGTAATAGTTGATTTAATTTGTTTCATAAATTACTGAACACAAAATACAGTTTGCAAAAAGTAGGCCTAGCTAAGCTTGTGAGAATCTTGACAAGTTAAGAAGACTAACTGACTTTAGGCTGGTGTTGTTATATAATTTGAGGTTCTTTACCCTCCCCTAAATTTTAAAATGCCTAAAAAGACAATTCCGCATCATTTCAGGTAATTACAGCATTTAAAAGACATGAGTCATTTCAGAGTAAAATCACAGATCAGAGATTTCATTGACTTGGAAAGTCGTTGAGTTAAAAAATGAAACTTGCGGGGATGGATCTAAAGCCAAAATTATACCCATGGAGGGCATTTTCAAGCTAAAAAATGTTGCAATTCTCACAAAAATCCTCAGACACCAGATGAAAGCAGTGATTTCATATTTGGTGCAGCACCAGCACCAGCTTTCACTCTTATCAATTATCTATTATTTCTTTCTTTATTATAGAGCTAGGAGACTTTATCAAAATCCACAAAAGAATTACTTAGCAAGAGCAATCATTTGCTGAACTCAGTTTCCCAGTCAAAATTATGAGATTCTGGTAAAGCCTTGATCTTAGCTTGGAGCAATGATAAGATTTCTTGATTGAATTAAAAAAAAACAAAAAAACAATTCTTTGGTGGAGAACACTCCTTATTTAGTGTTTCTAGCAAAAACCCTGTTATGTTGCCAAAATTTGGTCTCATCTTTTATAAGGATTTAGAATTAAACTGGTTTTAAGCCTTTTAAACTGTTCATCCTTCCCATTCCTCCAATATTATCTAATTTATGGAATAATCAAAATTTAGTCTATATTTCTTTACAAAATTTATATTAATTTGAATGTCTGACTTCTCAAAAGAATACTAAACATGCAATGCTTCAAAATGGTGTCAAAACAATATTTTCAACAGGCAGTAGAACAAGAAAAATACATACTATACTCATCAAGTCGATTCAAGATTTGATATATACTTCTTGCTACATATCAAAAAAGACCAATATTTCAGCTTAAACAATATATTGCCTCATTTATGTGATATCAAAACAAATAACCAAAAAAGGCAATTCAATTAAAGTAATTACATTTTCTGGGTAAAATTTTGATCCTGAATGAATTGGTGAGATCCATCTATCCATGTGCCATCAATTAAATAAGTTGAAAGGGATAAATTGCAATAACTCTTATCCATTTCTCAGCATTTAATATATTTTTTTTATTTTCTTTTTAGTTTGTTTGATCTTGAGTATCAAATGTATAATGATTGGTGAAATTTATTTAACCCCTTTTGAATGTCTAACTTCTCAAAAGAATGTTTAACATGCAATGTTTCAAATTGGTGTCAAAACAATCTTTTCAAAAAGCAGCAGAACAAGAAAAATACATACTATAGCTCATCAAGTTGATTCAAAATTCGATGTATACTTCTTGCTACATATCAACAAAAACCAATATTTCAGCTTAAACAGTATGTTACCTCATTTATGTGATATCAACACGAATAACCGAAAAGGCGATTCAATTAGAGTAATTACATTTTGTGGGTTAAATGTTGATCCTAAATCAATTGGTGAGATCCATCTATCCACGTAACCATCAATCAAATAAGTTAAAAGGGAAAAGTTCCAATAGTTCTTATCAGCATTTAATATATTTTTTTATATTTTCTTTTTAGTTTGTTTGATCTTGAGCATCAACTGTATAACGATTCTAGACCTTAATATGAGTGTCAGTATAACATCAGTAAAATCTTGAAATATTTTTTTTTTCACTTGTAAAATTGGATTGGCCTCTGATCGCTCTAAATTCCCTCCCTCCGCCACAATCTTTTTAGCAAAAAGTAAGGATGTTTCACTTTGTTTAAAATTAAATAATGGAAGAATTCTTCATTTTCAGTGCAAAAACGAAAGTCCAAGCTAGAAATTTATTAGTGCCAAAATGAGCTAAGTCCTGACTTGGTGTAGGAAGCAAACTTGGTTCTGATGCAATATAAACACAAGCCAAGTTCAAACTGGAAGAATCCAGGTCAAAAACAAACTAAATTCTAACTTGAAGCAAAAACCAGCCAAGTCCTGATTTAGTACAAAAATTAGGAAATTACAGACCCTATCCCAATGATACTGGGCTGTAGCCCTTAGTGGTTTTGAAGGTGCAATAGTTCTACTCTAATTTGTAGTAATTCCCTTAGGTTTCATGTTTGGCATGTTCTTCATTATAATTCATGGTTGTGTATTATTTCTTAAATTTATTCAAGTAAGTTTTGTTTGTTTTAAGTTTGACCTATTATATTAGTTTGTTTAAGCATATTTTAGGTTTCAAGTATTACTGTTTACTTTTCTTTGGAAAATTTCTTTTTTTGAAAACGCTTTTAAAATTGTTATTGAGTAAGATCAAGTTTTATAAATGTTTGAGCAGTTGGCTTGGAAAAATTACTAGTTCAACTACTATTGATCTTTAAAGCAAATTTTTTATGATTGTAACTTTTATCCAATAGTCCAGAAGTAGAAGGATATAAAACATGACAACTTTTGCTTGATTTTGATTTTGTATATTTTGATATCTTTAAACAGTACAGCATATTAAAATGCTTTTCGCTTTGGAGGGGAGGAGATTAAATAAGAATCAATTTGGCGAAAGCCAAAAGTTTTGTCACCCTTCTAAAAAACATTCTCACAATACCCCTGATTGCTACTACTTTTTTGACTGATGATCATTCAGAGAAAGGTCCTGAACAATTAAACGTCAATCATTAGAATCAATTCTTATCAATTAATGAACTTATCATATAAAATGACTACTTTCCCTGTAACTACTCTTACCAGTTAATTGGAGATGTTATTAACGACTAATCATTTCAAATTAACTACATAGTGCATAAGTTAAAATTCAAAATTTGAGAAAACTTCACTTCACAGGAGGCATCAAGCCCTAGTGGTTTGTGGGCATGATGTGGCACAGTGAAGGCATCAAGCCACAATAATGCCACGACCACTACAAACTTATCACATTGCAGCCACCTTGACTACTGCTCCAACCAAAACTACTTTCTCCATGGCTATTTCTACCATAATTAATCCATGCACAGCTACCACCATGTTGCTGCTTGACCTCTAATGCCTGTATATGGGCTTAGATTATATACAAAATTGCTCATCTTCATGTTTTTCTGTCGTTGTTTTTTTTTTTTTTCTGTTGCAAATTGGCATCTTGAAGCAACTGGTGACAAGATATAAGTAAAAAAAAACATACAAACAAAGAAAATCAGAAAAATCTTTAGAGTCTTGGGATGTATCAAAGGGGTGGGGGAATTTAATTTTAAAATCTAGGCAGGTAATTTTGCTGTTTTTCACTTTTTCTTAATGAAAATGCCAAAAACAGGTAATTTTCTATGAAAATACACCAACAAATTATTTTTTAAGAATTTAATTGGCATACCTGGACAATGCTGAGAAATAGGAGAGGGTAGGACAATTGCAGCAGTAGCTGCAATCTAAAGTTGACAGCCTAGTTTGGTTTAATGCATAAATTCTCAACAAACATAAGAAAGCAGTTGATTTTGGGGCTTTAGCACTCTTGATTTCATAGCAACATCAAAATGGGAAAAAATAAGTTTAAAAATATTTTGTAGCTTTGTAAAAAAAATAAACCATTAGGGGACACTTAGAAAAGAATAATTCTGCCTCTATAATGTTTTGTCTTCCTTTTTTTGAAATAGGAATGATTAATATACTTGGTAAAATTCTGATGAGAGGTTTTTCACTATCTTAGAAAGTAATTGATTTAGGTGATGAAACTTTCAGGAATGGATCTAAACCTTAAACTATGCCTTGGGGAGATCTTTAGAAATATCTGAAGTATCTGCATCTACCCCTTCCCCTCTAAATAGTACTAACCTTTGACAAACTTGGAGAAACTTAATATTTTGGTCTTCAGGACTACCACACCAATGAGGCTCAAAGAAAGTGTTTTGAAGTGTTTACAAGAAAAAACCAAAAACTTACCTTAAACTGTAACTTGGAGCAATTGAATGATTTTCTACCCAGTAGCATTTCTTCAAAAATTGTCATGTGGATTGATTCAGAATTGTCTTGAATATTAAGTTGGTTTGATTTACTAGGGTTTATGCTCTGGTCTGGGACTCCAAGGTGTCCCATTCCAGCCTCCATTCTTTATTGCTCTACTCCTTGTCAAGTAAGACTTTGAATTCTTTGATGGTCTTACATGATACAGCATGATTGCTCAAAGCATTCTACATGTCTACAACCCAGTTGGTTAGGAAGTGATGGTGTTCCCACCTCTGAGCATTGAACTTTGTGAGCTCCTTAGAATGACCCCTTGTTCACTTTGATGAATAGATAAAGAAGAGACCATGAATTGGATTTGTGTGAATCAATTTTTAAGTGTTAATCATGTCTCCCCTTTTTCTTTGGTAAGTCATGCAGCATAAGTTCAGAGTTTGCAGTCTCATTGAGTAAGGAAGATATTGGCACCCATCTAATATCTATGTTGCTCTCCTCTGTACCTTCTATCATATCCTTGTCCACTTTGTAAAAGGGAGATGCAATTGACATGCCAGTTTCTAGCCTTAGTCTGACAAGACTCTTGTAAAGCTTGGTGATTGTTTGTGGAGATTTAGTTGTGAATGTTTGTTTAATTGTCCCTAAAGCACAGTTTGGGCTAACTACAATCTTTTCATTATGACTTTCAAGATTCAAGATTTTATTTAAACTTCTGTACAACACACACAATATATAAAAAAAAGGGTCAAGCCGGAGACACAAGGTCGATTGACAAAGACCCGGTATAACAATATAGCGTGTGAACTAGAGAACTTGTTTGACTAGTATTACTGACGGAGCCCAGTCTCTGTTATTTGGATACGGCTAGCAACTGAGCTAATGTTTTTAATTAAAGTTTAAATTTCACTTGAGAGCGGACTTTAAAGCTAAACAAATATGTCGTCAATCAGCCAAAAAATGTTTGATGATAGAATGAAGGCTCTGGAAAAGAAGCTAGATTTCATAATTAGCAAACAAAGTGAGTTTGCTATTACACTGTCGTCGATTTCGGACGAGGTTCAAATTTTGAAAAATGAATCGAAGTCTCGTGATTCGAAGATTGTCATCCTAGAAAACCAGCTTAAAGAGCAAAAGTCGAGATGTGATACAATCGAAGCGAAACTACTCGAAATGGAAGTTAAAGACCGTAAACTCAACTTAATCATCCACGGATTATCAAAAGAAAAACAGCAACAGACAGTTTTCGCGAATGTGTCAACATTATTCTCATCAACAATGGAAATCACGGATAACGTTCAAATATTACAGTGCTACCGAATGTCTCAGAAGTCGAACGTGTCTACCCGTAAGCCGACCGCCCCTCCAGTTTTCCTCTCAGTATCCTCAGAAAAAGATATTCAATGTATTTTCAGATCAATATCGAAATTGAAAGGAACAGGGGTCCGGATCTGCACGGACTTGCCGACCAAATTAAATACTGTGAGAAATGAATTACTGGCTAAGGGTAAGGAATTACGAGATAATGGATCCGTACAATTTACACGCTTGAAGCAAAAAGGTGCCAAATTGTGGCTTGAATACAAATCGGATTCAGAGTCGCAGTGGGAAAAAGCGTAAGATCACTAAAGGCGACTAGTGTGAGAAAATAAGGTCTACTCCGCTCTTGATTGATATATTTTGCATTTTTGTGTTTGTGTGATGTTGATTATTTACTTTCGTGTGTTACTTAGGCTAGCTTGGTTCAAGATTCTCTTCATTAGTTTTGCCCCAGTTATTTCTGTTCACTTATACCTACTCAATATAAGTTTGCTCGAAGGATGGCAGGTTTTTCATGATTCATCAATGGCACGGGGTCCTTGTCGCGCGGACTTGCTGGCACGAGGTAGGATCTTTCCGACTCTTTTTAAATGAATTCTAAGTTTGCGGTTGTGGGGGGACGCGATAGGCTGGCAGCTTTGAAGGGGAAACCTCTAAACCTTTTGTTTCTTTCTGAAACTTTTAATGTTTTTGGCCAAAGGGAAAATAACACTTTTTCAGAAATAAAACCGTCATCGTATGTTTCTCCTGATGAAATAAATAGACTTGAAGATAATTCGAAGAGAATTGGATTTATAAACACACAGGGACTAAAAGTTCTATTGATGAACTAACCAGATTATTGCCAAGAAATCAAATTGATATTTTGGGAGTTTGTGAAACATTCATCAGTGATGCGACAAAACATAATGTTAAAATTCCGGGATATAATTTCATTGAAAAAAGTAGACAAAACCATGGAAAAGGTGGCCTCGGGTTATTTTTGAAAGAAGGAGTGCATTTTAAACGTCTGCCAGAGCTCGAAAAATATGACGTTGAAAAATTGTGTGAAATTTTGGTTGTTGAATGTCAGGCCAGAACCAAGAAATTACAAATTTTTGTCGTTTATAAGCCTCCGTTGGCACCAATCCCGCTTTTTATGCAATCTTTGGAACCCTTATTAGCATCTTTAGACGATAAAGATGTTGTGGTCATGGGGGATTTTAATATAAATTTACTGAATTATGATGAAAATACTCAAACAACCAAATTTATTTCTCCAATGACATCAAAATCACTGATTTCCTCATGTACAATACCAACGCGGGTTTCACTCACTAGTGCAACTCTCATCGACAACATATTTTTAACAACACCAGCCACGTCTTCACAAGTTGTTTTAACGGATTTTTCTGATCTTTTTTTGTTAATTTCCGATGTGAAATATCAGCTTCAAACAAAAAAAGCACCAGAAATATCACACCGGATTATCAACAACAAAAATATGGACTGTTTAAAGGATAAATTGAATATTATCGATTGGTCTCGTGCATTTGATGCTGAAGACGTAAACTCTGCAATGGCTCATTTCTTCAAAAAATTTAACGCTGCTTTTGACGAGTCATGCCCCAGAGTAAAAACACAAAAAGGAAAATATAATCAACCCATTCAACCGTGGATATCACCCTCCCTTTTGACCTCAATAAAACAAAAAAACTGTCTTTATAAAAAATTGTTATCATTCCCAAGCAAAGAAAATAAAACAACTTTCAAAAAATACAAAAATCTACTTTCAAAAATAATATGTAATGCTAAAACAAAATTTTATTTTGATTCTTTTAGAGAAGTAAGTAAGTCACCAAAGAAAACTTGGGAGCTAATCAATTCATGCTTAAATCGATCACCAAAAACTTCTGCACCATCAGAAATAAAGGACGCTCATGGTCATATAATTGAAAGGGAGCTAGAAATAGCTAATTACATGAATTTGCATTTCGCGTCAATTGGACAATCGGTAGCCAACAAGCTCCAACATAACCTGCCCTATGGTCAATGTGATTATCGTACATACCTTGTAAAGCCTTCTGTAAAATCTATGTTTTTAACACCGGTAACAGAGAAAGAGCTTGCCAATATTGGTAAGCTTTTGAAAAATGGGAATTCCCTGGGGATTGATGAATCGTCTATGAACATTGTGAAAGTTGTTTTACTGAGTATTAATAAAGTAATGTGTCATTTGATAAATCTGTCATTTAGATCGGGAACTTTTCCGGATTCATTTAAGAAAGAAAAGGTGATACCACTGTATAAAAGCTCTGACTGGAGCAATTGCACGAATTACAGACCGATATCTATTCTTTCAGGCTTTTCTAAATTAATGGAGTGATGTTTTTATAATCGAGTGCATAATTTCCTTACTTCAAATGATTATTTTTCAAAAAATCAGTATGGGTTTAGAAAGGGACATAGTACGCAGGACGCTATCCTGACAATGGTCCAATTTATTCATGAATGTCTTGATAAAAAAATGATTCTGGCAAGTATTTTTTTGGATCTTGAGAAGGCATTTGACACAATTTGTCATGAAATATTGTTGTTTAAATTAAGCCATGGCGGGATACAAGGACCAGCACACGATTTTATCAAATCTTACCTAACAGGTCGATCCCAAGTAACAACTATCAATAAAACAGTTTTGGATCCATGCTTATTGCCCAATTTCTGGGACCACTGCTCTTCCTAATATACATAAATGACTTTCTATCAGCAACAGAAACCAACAGCCTGAATGTCCTTTTCGCCGATGATACTGGATCAACACTTGCAGGGAAGTCGGAAGATGATGTCAAAGAGAAGCTGCAAATCGTGTTTTCCCAGCTGATTGTATGGCTAAAAGCTAATCTTTTGTCATTGAATGCCGCCAAAACGAAATTCATCATTTATAGTAGACTTGGACACAAAGCAAAAGGAATTTCAACTATAATTGATCAGGCTACAGATATTCGAATTCAAAGGGTAACTTCACTCCAGTATCTTGGTATAACTATTGATGAAAATCTATCTTATAAAGAACATTGTAATAGATCATGCGTTAAAATCGCCCAAGGAGTTGGTGTAATGAGGAGGCTTCAGCATTTTTTCCCCTATGAAGTTCTACAACTCATTTATTTTGCCTTGGTGCATTCCCATCTAACGTATTGTCCCCTAATTTATTTAGCAACTTTCAAATATCATATAAAACCAATACAGACTCTTCAAAACCGGGCTCTTCAAATTTTGCAAAGATATTTACCATCACCTTCTTCCTATCCAAATAAATCTAAAACTGAAACTATATATTTATTAACTAATATTTTGCCTGTTTCAGAACTATTCACTCTTCATTCTTTTATATTCAAGGTAAAATATAACCGCTCAGAACTGCCTTTGTACTTTTGTACAAGAAATTTTTTCCCTGAGCAACCTGACCATTTTTATGAAACCTGTAATAAATGGAGAATGCAGCACCTGAAATTAACCACTGAGAGATCATGGTTCTTGCCATATTTTTCAATCATGGGTTCATGGCATTTTTATCTACCATATATTGACTACAGTAAATCTCTCCCACATATTAAAAAGAAACTTCATTCTATCCTTATAAATAAATTCAAGAATCAGTAATAAAAAAAAATCTTAAAGTGAATAGTTGTTTGTTTGATATTGATAAGGTGGGCTCATTTTTTTTTTTTTTTATTATTATTTTTTTTTCAAATAAGTTGCCAGTCATCAGTCACCCTCGCTTGCACACTGTTTTTGTTTTGTTTTTCGGATTGATATTTGCAGAGTGTCAGCTGTTTTGTGGGTGGGTTCCCGTCTACTGGCAAGTCGTGGATTTATTTATATTTATTTTATGCATTTGTTTTTGTTTCTTTTTTCTGTCAAATAGGTGTGGCAGTCATAGTTGACTGGCAGTCAACTATGACACCCAAGTCTATTTCCTCTGTAACAGCAACTAGGGGTTCTCTTTGACCAGTTATTTGTTTTTGCATGGTGTAAATATGTTTTTGATTTTTATTGCCAAAATGTAAAACTTTACATTTACTTGAATTAAATTCAAGTAGCCATTGTCTAGCCCAGTCATCCAGCTTGTTGAGATTGGCTTGGGTTGAGGCAGCCTCCACCCAAGATGATGCTGCCCTGATGAGCTTAGAATCATCTGCATAGAGTGTGAGAAGGTTTTGGATTATTTCAGGAGCATCATTGATATATATGCCAAAAAGTGATGGCCTCTGCTAAGAACAGGTATAGGTGATGATACCACAAATACTCCTTTACCATTAGTAACAGCAACTCTTTGGGTTTGTTCTCCCAGGAAGTCTACAATCCATTCAATAATGTCCAAGTGGATGTGACAAGCTTGAAGCTTTCTTTTCAGCCTTAGGTATGCGACTTTGTCAAATGCTTTTGCTTGATCCAACAAAATCATGTCCACAGGTGTCCATTTTTCCAGTAGTTTGGTGACTTCATTGTATGACTGTATTATGTTTGTGTCTGTGGAATGGCCATTTCAGAAGCCATGCTGATTTGGAGACATGATGTTGTTGTATGTCAAGTGCTCAGTGACAGCATCATTTATGATTCCCTTGGGAATCTTTGAAGTTATTGATGTTAGTCTTATTGGCCTATAGTTTTTAGCTTTGTCTTTGGAGCCTTTCTTGTGTAACAGTAGCTTTTTTTCTAGTCAGAGGGGACAGCTTTTTCCTTTAGTGATTTCTTGAAGATGTTTGCTAAAGGTAAAGGTAATCTGTGTACCAGGCTTATGCATAGAGGCTGAAATATTTATTCAGTAATAACAATCAGTGATGAGGTAGTTGCATCCTTGTAAAGGCAAAAACATAGCCAATAGCAACCAAAATAAGTCTGAGCTGGTGTTGGATTAAAAAATGGATACTAAAATGGTGTTGGATTAAAAAACACTCTATTGAAATCATATTAGTTAAAAACCTTATCCAGGAAACTTATAGTCCCTTGTCTAGAATAATAAGGAAAATCACTTCTTTGCAATGAAGCATCTTTTTTTCTGTTCTCTCCTTCTCTGTAGCTAGCAAAGCCTTGGATCATCAGAGTGAGCTTTTAAGAGCTTGTTTTAAAGGAAATTGCTACATCTACATGCTTTTTTAATTAAGAAATTTTACAAAAAGTTATCTATTTTCCATGTCATTTCTTAAACCTTGCAAAGTTCCAAGATAGCAAGAAGTCACTAAACTAAAATTTTACCCCTTTTAAATGCCAAAGGGGTACATCTAAAAAAAGGTGTAATGGTAAAGTAGGACTAAGCCTCAGATAATCTGGGCTTAAGCAGCTAAGGGTTCAAGCATCACATTCAAAGCTACAAACTTACGCAAAATCTTCTTTGTGTAAAGAAATAGGAACTATAATACAAAAGGAGAGAACAAAGGCAATTAGCGACCCAACTAATTGACTGACAAGGATTCCATTTGATTTCATGTTTTCAAAATTCGTATTCCATTGCTAAATTTTCGTTGCCAAAGTGAGATGTAAAAATGAGACCCGAAAATGCTCTTTGCCACCGAAAAGACTGTCCTCTCAGACTAAGGTATATAATGCTTCATATGACATGCAATATATGATACATGACACCTATGTGATTCCTTGCATAACTTACAGATTTTGAACAAAGTGGCTTTTCAAAATTTTTATGGGATCAATTTTGGTAAATGAGGGTGTTTGGAAGGTAAGGCTAGTTATCCTCCCGTCACTTTTGAATTACTTCTATTGTTCATAAGACGACCCTTTCCATATAAAGTGCCTCTGAGCAGGGATCCCCAAGCTTTTTCTCGTGGGGGGGGGGCAAACTTAGTAAATTTTATCAAATTCCTTCCCGGTTTTGTCGAATTTTCTGAAGAAATTGAGAATTATACAAAATGTATGCCAATGTGCAAAGTTTATGCCAAAATTTTGAGGGGTCTTACGCTCCTTCCTCCTTCACTTCGATCAAATTTTGATCATATATCTTTAGAAAGAGTAAAGTTAAAAACGAAATGGGAAGAGGGCTGATTTTCCTCGACTACTTTTTGGTATCCTGTTTAACATTTAACATGTCCTGAAATTTTATATGTAATACTCTCAGCTGTTCTTATGACATTGCAGACGCATCTTTTTGATAAAAAGGATGCACATCGTATCTTTAGAATTAGTTTATCATATCCCTCAACTTTCCATGAAGTTTCACCTTAATGCCTTTAGTCTTTTTAAACAAACCTAGAACGCAGATCCTCCCTTTTCCTAATGATAAATCCTGCATGTGAAAAAGAGCAGATCACATAATTTATAATCTTGACCTAGGAGCTGCGAGGAGGATTGCATCACAGGAGGCAGATTTACTAGAACTTCGCTGTTTTGAGCAAAATCGCTTTTTCAAAATTTGGATCGGTGACGATGGAAAGAAGCATCTAAAAAGAGCTTAGTGACAGGTTGCCCTCCGATAGCTCTTCAACGTAACATATAATTTTTAACTTAATACTCTTAATCTTTCTTTACATATTGATAATAAGTTCTTCCTGGAACCAGCAAGCACATATTGTTTTAATTATGTTTGACACCTTTCTCAAGATTTCCTTAATTTTACTTTATTAACCTAAACCTTCCAGGAGACCCAGGATCAAACATGCTCTCTTTTCTAATAAAAGTCCATACATGCTAGCAATGGGCAACTTGCACAACTTATAACCCTTGCCCCTGAGCCTGATGGAAGAGGATTTGATTCCGAAGGCATAGTTATTTGACCTTTGAACTATCTTGAGCAAAATGGCAATTTCAAAATTTTGATATAACGCATTAGGAGAAAAAGGGAATGGCGGGGAAGGGCTGGTTACCGTCTGGTCATTTTTTATTCTTAAAAATGGCACTAAAACGTTCAATCGAATGAGCCTACTACAAAGTTTATATGAACAACCCTTTCATAAGAACCTTACTTATTAACTACAAGCAACTTGCTTAACATACAGCCTTTTCCCACATGTCTGGGGGCGGGGGTCTTCAAACTCGGGAGCAATCACTTTTGATTCTCAAAAAGGAACTATAGCTTCGGATTACCAATCAAATGAGCTTCCTCCAAAGTTTACCTTTTGGACTATTTTGAACAAAATTGCTATCTCAAAATTTTGATCGGATGCATTTGACTTCAAATCTCCAATCGAATGAGCACCCTCCAAATATCTAACAGCCATTCCTTCTATTTGAAGTGCCTCTGTAAAAACGTAATAATAATGAAATATTTAAGCCTTATAGCTTTTTATTATAAAAAGCCATAGTACTTAGCAACGGCAAAAGATCCTTCTTGTTTTTCAAGTGAGATGTTGTAGAAGTTTAATTGTTTATTATAACCCAAGCACCTATAAAAAGAAAAAGCGATATGTACAAGCAAGCAAGCAATCACTCATACAAGGAAGAATAAATAAAACACTATAAATAAGACACTAATGCAAGCAAAGCAAGGTGAGTATTCTACATCTCCTCTTCTTTATAAGCTACTACTTCAAAGATCCAAGGGAATGACAGGTTTGACTAACCGACCAGAACGAGCGGTATATTTGGTATCTCTCGGCATCTGGGTAGAGACATCCTCATTGCTCTGAGGAGGTACAGCTATAGGCCCTGGAGTTCTAAGGGCAAGAGGAGACGTTAATGCTTGCTCTAGAGATGACGGATCCGAGAGTACTTGTGGCAACGGTGTGGTTCCAAATGGCGAGACGTTTCCAGCTCCAAATGATGGGCCATCGAAGATGGGTCTTGGTGAGGGATGAAGAGTATTATCTATTTCGGTCCCTAGAGGATCATCATTTGGACTCATTCGGGGCCTGATGTGTCGTCGGTTCCTCTGATAAGTTAAGCCATTTTGAGTCTTCACCAGATATGAGCGGGGAGCATCTTCAAAAACTTTGATTAAAAATGCTCTTTCCCACCTCTTTGTGTCACTAAGTTTGACCCAAACTGGTTGCCCTTCCTTCAATGCAGTCAGTGATTTTGCTGTTCGGTCATGGTAAGATTTCTGAATTCCTTGTTTCTTTTATTTGTTGAATTCAAACGACGAGTAAGGCACTATTTTTGGTTCGAGTTGTGATGAAATCACCGGTAGTACGGAACGAAGCTGGCGACTCATCAGCAATTCTGCAGGTGAGTGGTGACTATCATCAATTGGTGTGTTTCGATATTCAAGGATTGCTAAGTATGGATCCGATTTGTCCTCTAGTGCCTTTGACATGAGTTTTTTGGCAGTTTGGACTGTCTTTTCAACAAGTCCATTAGCTTGTGGATATTTCGGACTGCTCGTTTCGTGGCTAAAGTCCCATAATTTGGCAAATTGCTCGAATTCTGATGACAGAAAATTTGGAGCGTTATCAGATGTAAGTAATTTTGGTATTCCATGCCGACTAAATTGGCTCTTTAATTTAACAATGATAGCTGATGATGTCAATGAGTCGAGCTTATCAAGCTCAAAGAATCGACTATAGTAGTCGACAGTGATAAGATACTGGCGATTTTGCCAGTTGAAGATGTCAATGGCAATGTGTTCCCAGGGTAGCTTTGGGATCTCTGAGCATATAAGCGGCTCTTGCTGCTGCTTGTCATGAAAGGCATTGCATGCAACACACTGGGATATATATGAAGTGATATCTTTTGTGATACCAGGCCAGAATACGACAGTCCTAGCGCGCTGCTTGGTTTTGGCGATGCCAAGATGTGATACATGCAATTGTTGTAGGATCTCATGCTGCATGGATGGGGGCACTACAACTCTTGTCCCCTTCAAGATTATGCCTTGGTTGACTACAAGTTCGTCTCTGTAGTTCCAGAAAGCCAAACAGCTGGAATCACACTGTCGTCAAGATAGGGGCCATCCATAAAGTATAGTCTGGCTTAATTTTCGTAATTCAGTACAGGTTGCATTCCTGATTTTTTCCATTTTCCCATTAGCTATAGGTAAGTTTTTGAAGAGTGTATGGACAAAGACTTCTACTTGTTTCTCGTTTTCATTGTCGAGGTCAGGTGTGTGCAACCTTGACAGGGTGTCAGCCACAGGTATTTCAGAACCTGGTCTGTATACAAATTTCAAAGTATATGGCTGTATTGACAGCATCATGCGTTGTAGCCGTGGCGGTGCTTTGGATATCGGTTTTACAAGGATGCTTTCTGCTGTTATTGTTATTGTTACGGTTCTGCCATATATATACTGGTGGAAATGCTTGCATCCAAATACAACTGCCAGCAATCCTTCTCTATTTGTGAATACTGCTGCTCGGTTTCACTCATTGAACGTGAGCCAAAGGCGACAACATTATCGTCAACTGCTAGTACTGCGCCTAGACCATGCTTTGATGCATCTACTTTTACCTCTATGTTTTCGCACTTTGGGTCAAAGTATGCTAAGTTGCTGCAAAGGGCTGACTTTATCTTTGAAAATGCCTTTTCATGAGCTGGTTTCCATTTGTACTCATCAGCCCGTGCTAGCTCTCTTAGGCTTTTGTTTAATGAGGACAAGTTTGGTATGTACCTCGACAAGTAGTTAAGCATGCCTAGAAGTTTTTGAAGCTGCTCGCTGTTTTCTGGCGGCGGCATTTCCGTAATAGCCCGAGTTTTTTCGGGGTCGGGCTTTATTCCTTCCGAGGTCAGAAGATGCCCAAAGTATGGGATGCTCTCTGCACCAAACACACATTTCTCTTGGTTAAACTTCACATTTTTCTCACGCGCACGTTCTAGTGCTGCCTTCAGTCTTTCATCGTGTTCACTATCATCAGCACCACAAATGACTATGTCATCGACTATTAGGCCTAGATTGAGGTTTTCAAAGGCCTCTTCCATTTTTCTCTGGAAATCGTCTTGTGCTGAGTTTAGGCCAAAGGGGTACCTTTTGAATTTGTAACGACCATAGATGGTGTTAAAAGTTGTCAAGTCGGATGATTCATCATCAAGCATCATTGACCAGAATCCACTAGTGGCATCGAGTTTGGAGAAAATCTTAGCTCCAGCACACCTCTGGGTGATGCTCTCGAATGTTGGGATTGGATAATGTGGTCTTTTTAGGTTCTTGTTCAGGTCCACGGGGTCCAGACATATCCTTAAGTTCCCATTTGCTTTCTCCACTATTACAACAGAATTAACCCAGTCAGTAGGCTTTGTAACTTTCTCAATGATTTTCATCTGTTCCAGGCGATCGAGTTCAGCCTTTAATCTTTTCTCTAATGCAAATGGTACACGTTTTGGGGGTTGAACTGTAGGAACTGCTCCTTCCTTCAGCGTCAGCTTACACACGCCAGGAAGTTGGCCAATACCCTCAAAGACATCAGCGTATTGGTCTATCATGATCTTGATTCATTCAGGGCAAGGTTGCATTGTTTGCACATCAAATATGAATTTGACAAGACCAAGATCAACACTGGTTTGCCTACTAATTATTGGCACTTTCTGAGTGTCAACCACGAAGAATTTGTGCTTCTGTCCAGGCCTATCTTTGTATTGTATTTCAGCTTCATACGCTCCATATACGTTCAACTTCCCGTTGGTATAGCTTGTCAGGATACTGTTGGTTTTGTTTAGGGTGGGACGGGGACAACATCTCTCATATTCCTTAAATGGAAGTATGTTGGCATCTGCTCCTGTATCAAGCTTGAAGCTGATGTACTTCTTTTGTGTACTGAAGTACAGATCAATGTGATGGTCCTTGGTTTGATTCATTGAATGAATTGAATCAATATACAACTCGCTTCCCGAGCAAGGGGAGAAGTCTAATGCATGTATATCCTGAGAACCAGAGCTTGTTCCTGCAATTCCTAGCTGGTGAACTGTTTTACTCTTGCAAACTCTAGCATAATGGTTGATCTTACCACACTTCGAGCATGTTTTTCCTTTTGCGGGGCACTTGTGTCCACGGGAATATTGTCCACCACACATATAACATTCAGGATATTTGCTCACAACATCGACTTCTTGTTGATAGCTGTCTTGTGCTCAGCCTCATTCATAGTTAGTAGTTGTGCTTGGGTTTCTTCCATTGCTCGGCTTGTGTTAATGGCAGTAGTTAGAGTGAGTGTTGATCCCTGTGTAAGCTACTTTTCTCTGATTCTGTCATTTTTTATACCAAAAATAGCCTGTCCCTGACCATTTCATCTTCTGAATTCCCAAATGAGCAGTCTTTTGCTAAGATCTTGAGACTTGTTACATATTGTTCAACTGTCTCTATAGCATCCTGGTTCCTTTTGTGAAATTTGTATCTGGCAAAAATGGGGTTTGCCATTGGTTCCACATAAGTGTCAAACTTTGCCAGGTATGCAGATACATTCTGTTCTGAGTCAGCAATAGTGAAGGTGTTAAATATATCCCTGCCTTTTTCACCAACCCATATGAGCAAGTATGAGCATTTCACAGTTTCTGCTTTACCACTAAGGGGGCCACTGAACATTAATTTTGCATGCTGCTTAAATCTATTCCATGAATGTTTCAAGTTTTGTGAATTCCAGTCGATCGTTGGTGTTGAGCAATGAACTGAATCCATCTTTACTTGGTTACTTCTGACACCATGTAGAAGTTTAATTGTTTATTATAACCCAAGCACCTATAAAAAGAAAAAGCGATATGTACAAGCAAGCAAGCAATCACTCATACAAGGAAGAATAAATAAAACACTATAAATAAGACACTAATGCAAGCAAAGCAAGGTGAGTATTCTACAGATGTCTTCCATTGAAAGTAACAAAAAATGGCATTTTCTAATGTCAATACAAAAAAAAGCGTTTTTAGAAATCTAGGGGCGGGAAAATACCCCTCTCCCAAACTGGCTCCACAGTTTGTAGCTATAGCAAAGCTGCAATGACCCAAGTTCATATTCCTAGTCAAAATAACGCAAAGAATAAAAATCGTTCAAATTAATGAGCAAGGATACTTTTGAAAGAAGAGAGATACATAGAAGCAAAGGATACACAGATGAGCGAAAGGGAACAAGGCTAAGAGAGGAATCGGAAAAAAAACTACTCATTTCATAACAAAAGGAATAAAGCTTCTCTACTAATAATAAAGAATTAGCAAAAATAAAATATAAACATAGTTTATTATGCCAGCAGACAGGTTTTATTTGCCATTACTTACCAACTGTTTAAGTGCACTCTAGTACGCTAAAAAGGGGATTGCAGCCTAAAACCCAGTGCTATTTCAAGGCTAGTAGAATAAGATAAAATAAAACATCAAACAATAAAGTCAATAGTTAAAATGAAGATAAAACAAAGCAATTAGCATAGCTTCCTGTTGCCGGATCAAAATTTTCTTGAATTTAAAGTTCACTGATGTTCTTTCTAGTTAGTGTAGTATGACATTTAGTATATAAGCTGTCTTGGCAGGGGGAAAGAATATTACGGGGGAAATCGGGCTGTAATTTTGGATTAATTTTAATTTGAATTAGTTTTGGATTAAATTTAAGTAATTTTGGTCAAGAATATGTACAGGCTTTGCACACCTTTGGCAGCAACAGTAGCTATTTTACCATCGCTTCAATGCAACGTAAGAGGAAACAATAAGACGTAATTAAGAGAAATACAAATATGATATTTAATTAGGATTTTAGAATTTGATTGACTAAATGATTTTGTAAGCTTACATTAGATATCGTTAGTTTGATTTTCTCTGGGACGAATTGAGCTTCATTTTTACTAAGTTTTCATACTATAAGCTACACATTACATAATTCACTTGCATTTATGAAACTTTGCCTAAAAGAAACAGACATGACCTTCATTGAGTTTCTCTATTTTAATTCAGGGCATCCAGTTAAATTATCTGAATTGTCAAAGAGACCATATGTACCAAAATGGCACGCTTTTCCCGTTCAAAAATCTTGCCTCAGTTTTTCTGTTATTATACATCTCAGTTGACTTTAGGGAGAGCGCAATTAAAAGTTTTCTGATGGTCATAAAAGCCCTTTATCAAAGCTAGGTGAGATACTTTACTACCTTTATTGACGCCCTGTCAATAACCTAAAAAGCTCATAACAGATAGAGTTGACGTAAAATTTTATTCATAAATTATTCAAGGCATCAACACAACAATTACTGTCTTTAGAATATTTTTTTTAAAACAAAAGGAAGATTTGATAAAAACAAAATGACAATTTATTTAATTTCGAAATATGGTTATAATAACCACAAATTCCTAATTATCAGAAAATGAGGCAACAAAACTATTTGTTGCATTCTCCATATGAGTCAATAAGAATGTTATTCTTTAATTTAAGTCTATTAGAGTTACTTTCAAGTGAAATAGTGTCGCTTGATGTCTTATTACCTTGGCGTCTGTCATAAACCAAAATGTTAACGGCTAAAAAGCTTACAACCAATGAAACATACACCAAAAATTCGTCCATAAACTATTTAAGTTATCATCACAATTATTAATTAATTTTTTTCAATATTTTTCATATACAAAAACCCTATTTGATGAAATTGAGAGAGAGAGAAAGGTTTATTTAAACAACAATCGTAGCTCGAATGGCTAATATGATGTTGAAATAAATACATGCTCTATTATATATTGACGTAAAAAAGGGGTCGAAAGAGTTCTGGTAGCGATTTATCCGAGCACGCACAGGCACAAGTTTTAGCTTCTGTCTCGTACGGCTGACTGTCAAGGCTTCTGGGGGTAAAATGTCACGGTGAGCAGGGTTAGACAGCCGCATTCTGCCAAACGTCAGGATAAGGTCACCCAAACGGAGTTCCAAACATTGAAGTTCAAGGGTTGCTAGGGCATCGTGGTAGGAAATGTCTCTATTACTCAGGAAGATCCTGGTTGCCCGTTTTTGGACTGACTTCGATTCCTGCATTAAATAGGCGATTCTTAATACTGACCGGCCCCAGACGGGACAGGCGAATTCAAGTATTAACTACTGAAATGAAAATTTATTTAAAGCCCAAATCTAAAGATAATATTCACAATTTTTATTATTGTAAAAATGACACGATAAAAACGTTTGTTTCAGCCTCCTAATGAATCAACAAGCATATTGTTATTATTTTTTTTTTTATTTAAGGTTACCAGAGTTGAAACAAAATAGAATGCTGTTTTAATGTTCTATATCTTTGCCTCAGCAATAAACCAACCCGTTAACGACTACAAAGCTTACAACCAATAAAACTAATAAAAAAAATCTATTAATTATTTAAGTCCCCATCACAACAGTTAATTACTCTTTCATTATCTTTCTTATACAGAAGCCAGATTTGACGAAACTGGAACTTTAGTTTATTTAAATTCGAAACATAAGTATAAACCGACGAACTTTTTGTTATTATAAAAATGACGCAATAAAACTATCTGTTACATCCTCCTTATGAATCAACGAGCAGATTTTTTTTTAATCTATGGTTACCAGCAAGGCCGTACCCATGCCAAGGGGGGTTACTGGTTTTGAGCCCCACCCCGTGAAATTTTTTGTCTGACTCATAAAAACGCTCAGGAGATGTTCTTTTATGCGCTTTTAAAAGTTTTTTGGTGCACTTGGTTACCAAAGTTAAATTCTAATAATAGTTTTGGTTAATGTTTAATGTAAAATGTTCAATGTTTTAATGTATTGTTTTGTTTCCTTGACGTCGGCCATAAATCACCCTGTTAACGGCTACAAAGCTCACGGCCAGTGAAATGGAAATCAAATTTAAGTCAATATTACACCTGTTAATTATCTTTTCAACATGCAAAATAAGATCTGATGAAAATTAATGATAATTTATTTAATTTCAAATATAAATATAAAAACCACAAACTTTTTGGTTATTATTAAAGTGACGCAGCAACAAGAATTTGTTACGACTTTACAACGAATCAGCCAAATGAATTTTTCTTAGTCCAAGGTCATCACAGTTACTTTAAAGCAAAATAGGTTTTCCCTTGATGTTTCGTCTTCTTGGGATCAACTTTCTTCAGGAGCTCTGTAATAGCAGCGGCTAGATCCTCCTTACTTTTCCCTTGAGCCTTCCTTCGAAATACCGAAAGCAAATCTACTGCAGTCATAGGCTTTCGAGAAAGGTACCTTCTTAAAGTCTCTTCGTTCAAACCTTCAGTACTAAAAAAAAGGAGAAAATTTGAGCAACATAATTTAAGCTCTTAATTAAAAAAAAAAAACTATCACATAAATACCCAATTCAGGACTTTAGTTGTGACTCAAGTCAAAGAGTATCGGTAGCTTGAGGGTGAAAACTGGCGCTAATATAGGGAAAGAAAACATCAACAACATCTAGTGTTGGACGACACTTAGCATATTTTCAAGCTTTGTAATCAATTTTCTGTCAGGAACTCAGATCAAAATCTTATTACTACATTAGTTTTATCAGCTAAACAAATTAAATAAATTATTCTGACTATTACACGAAAAAATACTACTACTACTACTAATAGCTCACTGCACCAAGCCACCTCAGGCCAACACAGCTACGCACGCTCCTACTCCAACCTAATCTATTCAAGGCCTCCCTCTTTACACCCTCCCAGGAAGTTCCCATTTCCTTTAAACCTTTATTTATGACATCCTCCCAACCCAGACGAGGACAACCTGCTTTCCGTGTAGCCCCAGACGGTTGGCCAAAAAGGACAATCTTCGGCAATCTGTCATTCTTCATCTACAGAACGTGGCCTAGCCATCTCAACCTTTCTTTCATTATAGCCCTAGAAAGTGGGATTGAACCACATTTTTCAGATGACAATGGGTTTTATTTTGTCGACGCTAGCGCAGGTTCCCACTTCTATAAGTTACCGGTACTCTTTGAATCAAGTCACAAGCATTCAAAACTTAACTCTAGAGGTTAGGCAAAGTAACTGTTACTGCGGTGGTACTTTTCCACCATCCTTTTAACTGACGTGTTAGCCATCATCAGAATACTAAGCTTAGAGACGTTTCCTTACAAATCTCCATAGTTTATACATTTTTTTTATGGGTTGCGACTAGGTGGTTCATTGATAATATCTACTTTAGGGTATTTATAGATTCGATGACCTTGCTGTTCATACAGAAACTGAGGGGGGGGGACTTCTCATGGCATCCCTAGGAGCAGTGGGCACAAGTAGGAATCTACTACCGCTAACTTCAGTCACAATCCAGCCACTGATCGTACTGTCCGGTTAATGATCATTGAGCCAATAATGACTGCCAAAATTATACAGATGGGGATGTTATACAGATATGTCCCACGAACATATGAATATGTCCTGGCTGAGAGAATCCGGGGAAAATTCTGATAGGTTCAAATTATCTTAAATAACCTCGGTATTAGTAAAATCCAAGCCCATGTCCAGGGGGATTAGGTTCTTGCCCCCCCCCTCACACCCAAAATCTTTTTTCCGTCTCGTAAAAACGTAACAAAAATGAATACAAACAATTTTTTGTGTTTTTTTGTACCCCCCCCCCCGCTCAGAAAACAATCCTGGATACGAACCTGGTAAAATCTCAGTGTGACTGGGCCTTTATACAATCGAGTTAATTACATAACCAGTTCACTAATTTTGGGGAGTCAGTTGGAAAAATGGCACAAAGTGGATTTTAGTGGATAAAAAAGCGGACATTACAAATGACCGATATACTTTGTTTGGAAGCCGTAGACTTAACACCCAGTACACTTTCTAATTTCCGTAATGATAGTAGCCCTACCCAGTTTGAGCAAGGATTGACCGGGAAAACTCCGATTTAGACGCTGGAGTTACGAAAATTATGAGACTGCCAATGGATTCATAAGTATAAAAAAAGATATACTGAGCTTCCCAGTTGTTGAGAAAGTAATGCTGCATTAACAACTTTTACAACATTGTTATTACGTTTTTATGAGTCCGGGTAACTTTAAGATTTTTTTTTGTATAAAACTTCAACCTTGACGATTTGATCTTTCAGTGAAAATACCACAAATAACTGAAATAAATGAAAATAACAATAACAAATAACTGAAAATAACCACAGTAAAGAAGAGTCTATTAGGAAATACTAAGATAATGTTCAACTGAGTTTGAAAGTACTTTTGTTCATTTATATACATATTACCAGAGCATACTAATAATAAATACTGAGACACTGCAATTTTACCAGACTAAATTAAATTATCGGAGTAGTTACCAGAGTAAACTAATAGAAAATACTAAGAACATTTCAGTAGAGTTTGAAAGTATTGCTGTTCATTTTTATACATATTACCAGAGCATACTAATAATAAATACTGAGACACTGCAATTTTACCAGACTAAATTAAATTATCGGAGTAGTTACCAGAGTAAACTAATAGAAAATACTAAGAAAATTTCAGTAGAGTTTGAAAGTATTGCTGTTCATTTTTATACATATTACCAGAGCATACTAATAATAAATACTGAGACACTGCAATTTTACCAGACTAAATTAAATTATCGGAGTAGTTACCAGAGTAAACTAATAGAAAATACTAAAAACATTTCAGTAGAGTTTGAAAGGATTGCTGTTCATTTTGATACATATTGCCAGAGCATACTAATAATAAATACTGAGACACTGCAATTTTACCAGACTAATTAAATTTTCGGAGTAGTTACCAGAGTAAACTAATAGAAAATACTAAGAAAATTTCAGTAGAGTTTGAAAGTATTGCTGTTCATTTTTATACATATTACCAGAGCATACTAATAATAAATACTGAGACACTGCAATTTTACCAGACTAAATTAAATTATCGGAGTAGTTACAAGAGTAAACTAATAGAAAATACTAAGAACATTTCAGTAGAGTTTGAAAGCAATGCTGTTTATTTATTTATTTATATATATATATATATATATATATATATATATATATATATATATATATATATATATATATATATATATATATATATATATATATATATATATATATATATACCAGAGTATACTAATAATAAATACTGAGACAATGCAATTTAAAACAATGTAATTATCAGAATAAATTAAGTTATGGGAGAAATTTCCAGAGTAAAAAAAAAAAAAAAAAAAAAAAAAAAAAAAAAAAAAAAAAAAAAAAAAAAAAAAAAAAAAAAAAAAAAACTAAGACGATGTTCAACCGAGTTTGTAAGTACTGCTGTTCATTTATATATATATATATATATATATATATATATATATATATATATATATATATATATATATATATATATTATCAGAGTATACTAATAATAAACACGGACACAATGCAATTTCAAAAATGTAATTACCAGAATAAATTAGATTATCGGAGTAATTACCAGAGTAAACTAATAGAAAATGCTAAGACAATTTTCAGTTAAGTTTGAAACTATTGCTGTTCGTTTTTATTTATATTACTAGAGTGTACTAATAATAAATACTGAGACAATGCAATTTACAACAATGTAATTATCAGAATAAATTAAATTATCGGATTAATTTCCAGAGTAATCAATAAAAAAATACTAAGACGATGTTCAACTGAGTTTGTAAGCATTGCTTGTTTTGTAGTTTGTAAGTATTGCATGTAAGTATTGCTATTCATTTACAAAAAAAAGGAAAAAAAAAGGTTCGGGGAAATCTATTCTCGCAATTGTTGATCAACGACGTGATAACCCAGAAAAGGGCATGTACTTTTAACAATATCGTTCTACTATTAGACTGTTTATCAATCGATCAATAAATGATATTAAATTTTCTATGCCCACAGATTTGTAGGAGGCAAAAGTTACATAACTTTTATGCGTGCCAACTCATCACCACGCTACCATGCATGAATGAACACCACCATTTTTTTAGTCTAATGTTTACAACATTACGATTTCTTTATGGCAGAAGTGTAACTTAAAGTGGCATCTTTAAAGTTATGGAACCAGACTCATGGATTTTTGGTCTGTCAAATGTAATCACCTGGAAACTTCTTATCATCCTCAATATAAATAAAATTACTTATGGTATTTTTGGTACTTCTTATCATACTCAATATAAAATAATGACTCACGGTATTTTTAGGTACTTCTTATCATCCTGAATATAAATAAATAAAAAATTTGTCATATTGAATTTCATTTAGTAAAATAAAGTTTCATTTCATTTAGATATCAACTCCTCAGAGGAGAAGGAAAATAAAACAAAATGCTATTCTGTTTGATTCTTAACTAAATGATGCTTAAGAATCCTTTCAAAAGTCCCAAACGAGTGGCATCTCCGTACTGAAGAAGGTAGTGAATCATGGTATGACTCATGGTATTTTTTGGTACTTCTTATCATCCTCAATATAAAATAAAGTACGGGGTTTTGAAATTAAAGCTTCTATATTCTAAGAGAGTCTATCACTCTGTAGCACTTATTTGAAGTTGACAAAAAAAAATTTCAACTTAAATTTCATTCAGTAAAATTGTTTGTCAATGACTATTTTTCATTTAATTATCAGTTTCGCTTTTTAATAAATTTTACTTAATAATTAAAATACAGTTTATTTCTACTGCGAGATCGAAGAGGGAAGCTATGGATAGATTGGAATGGGGGAAGAGCGTGGTAAATTCAGGCAACTTGATGCTGCAGCAAGTTGTTAGTAGTATTTCTTAATGATTTAATTTCTATTCTTTAAATTATTTCTTCAAACTTTTCAGAAAAACTCAAAGTTTAAAACAAAGGAAATCATCTGAGTTTACTAGAGAAAAAAAAAATCACTTACAACTGTCCACTAGATGATGGACCTGGTGTGCCAGCTTCAGTTTTAATATGTTTTGGTGGTGGCTGATAGCCTTCATGTGGCCTTTTTCTTGATTCTGGTTTAGCCACCTCAGAAGGTTGCGGTTCTGGCCTAAAATTTAAGCAAAACTATAGCATTCACTAGAATAACAAAAAAGGGCTGGGCAAAGATATAATAGCCTTATTCTGCATAGTAAGCTAGCTCTGAAAACTGAATCATCAAATTCCAAGAAAAACATGCCTATATTTAAAAATCAAAGCCTAAATAAAGCATTCAGTGGTTTTTTCTTCTTTCTTTTCCTTGACTAGTTTAGTCATACATGAAGTTTATATTTTTGGCCTAAATTTACCAAATATCGTAAAGGTTTCTATCTTTACATAAACATAGATAAATAGAATCACCAAGTGAACAGGGCGAAGAGGGAGTTCCGACCAACTTTTGTAAAGTAATGACGTCAACACCCTTTTAATGTTGTTTTAGTTTCAACAATATTAAGTTCTTTTTATTGCTTTATTTACTTTTTCCACTACGCTGAGATCATCTATAGGTCAAATTTTTGAATTTTCGCTTACTATGGGCTAGGGTTCATTCTTTACTACGTTCTTAACTCAATACATTCGTTTACTTGTCATGTGCAGAAGTCTGCATTGATTGCAATTGTTTTGTTCATGCGCAGTGTAAAAATACCATGGCCTTTTTAATTATGGGCAGAACTCCTTCCAGTGGTCAGGTACATACGTGTTTGTCATACATACAAGTTCCAACCAAATCTCAGTTAAAAAACAGTTTGATAACGTTCGTGTATAGATGAGGCGAGAAGTCAATTGAACACATTTCCGGGATGAATTAAAAAATATGTTATTTCGTTGGGTGATTTCGCTCAAGCGATTTTAAAGACTTAAATTACTTCCACTTTTCCATAGGTCGATAATAGGCCAAAATGGGCCAAAAAACTTTTTGTTTCTGATCAGTTTGAAACTTATAGTCGTAAATACTTGAGCCAAGAGGAAAATAATGCACAAACAAATCCCCCTCCCCAAAGAAAAAGGGCCCGAAAAAGGCTCATAGAAATATTTTCCCAATCAGCCACATTATTCTATATCAGTTATACTAACTGGTCAGCACACTAGACCTAAAATCCTTTGTAAATGAAGACAGGGGTCTGGTGTCACTGGTTATTTGGTTTGGAGCAAAGGTCAGTGGCGTGACTTTGTAAGACCAGGCAATGTCACTCCAGCTCTTAATGGGTACCTGGAGAAATCTGGGGGAGGTAAACTGGACGAGTGTGCGAAAGTGCATGATGGCTTTCCCCCAGCTCCTCGTTGCACTTCCTGGCTGAAGGGTCATGAAACGGGGATCAGCACCGCCAGCAGGGAATGTAAAGTCCAATGCCTTATTCTTTACCTTTTAACTTTATAATGAATATGTACTATTTTCTAACGAGACCTATTTCATCAGTGAACTAGGGTAGCTAGGAGACATAGTACTCATTGCATGTGCTTTTCAGAATTACTGAGCAAAGGACGTTGAGGTACATATTTAGTTGATTTAAGGAGCTAAATGTTATGGGTCCGAGAAGTAGTACCCTAAAAATTCACCAACTGAGTAATAAAATAAACAAAAAAGAAAGACTAAAGAATGCTAACTCTGCCTTTAATTCTTCTTTCACTTTTAGCGCTGCATCTGCTTTGGCTGCTTTCTTCTCTGCTTTTCTTTTTTGTTGCTCTTCATCTTCACTATCTGTTGTTGATGAATCAGTTGCTTCTAGAAAATAGTGTAAAGGAAACTCTAAATAAACAATAAGTAAAATAATATAATAAAATAAGGGAAATAGAAGCGAAAACAATATAAGGGAATTTATTATATAACATAATAAAAAAAATTCAGGAATGGAAATCTATCCTGAAAACTAGACATACATAGGGCTCACTTAAACAATCAAAACACTTTGTCAGAAAGTAATCAGGAAGCTAATGAGAGGAAACAAGTTCATGTCGACAAAAATTAATTAACGCCATCTAATGCTCATTAACTAATGCTATTTAACAGCATCAATTATTATCAAGGAATTGTTGAGAGAAAAAAAGTTCATCTTTAGACAAAATAATCAATGCCATCTAGCTCTACGATATAAGATTAGTAATAATAATAATAATAAGAACTAATTTAAGCCCGTTTTCCCTTTGCTTAATTTTTCGTAGATAGTATTATAACACTAATTAATCATAATAACAAGAGCTAAGAGCTCATAAGGCACTTGTGACAAGGCCGGAAGAGCCAAGAGCCAAGAGCTCATATGGCATGAGCTCAAGCAAAATTCTATGAATCAATACATTGATTCAAAAGGAAAACCAGAGGCTTAATGCCAGTCGGGATTTAAAATAAGAGCTCTGAGACACGAGGTCCTTCTAAACATCAAGATTCATTAAAATCTGATCACCCGCTCGTAAGTTAAAAATACCTCATTTTTTCTGATTTTTCCTCTCCCTTCAGCCCCCAGATGGTCGAATCGGGGAAAACGACTTTATCAAGTCAATTTGTACAGATCCCTGACACGCCTACCAATTTTCATCGTCCTAGCACGTCCACAAGCACCAAACTCGTCAAAGCACTGGGCCCCCCTAACTCCCCCAAAGAGATCCAGAGCGGTTACGTCAATCGCGTATCTATGACATTTGCTTATTCTACCCACCAAGTTTCATTCCGATCTCTCCACTCTAAGCGTTTTCCAAGATTTCCGGTTTTCCCCCTCCAACTCCCCCCAATGTCACCAGATCCAGTCGGGATTTAAAATAAGAGCTCTGAGACATGAGCTTTTTCTATATACCAAATTTCATTAAGGCCCGGTCACCCGTTCTTAAGTTAAAAATACCTCAATTTCTCTTATTTTTCTGAGTTAAAGCCCCCCCCCCCCCCAACTCCCCTAAAGAGAGCAGATCCGTTCCAATTATGATAATCACGTATTTAAAACTTGTGATTATTCTTACCATCAAGTTTCATACCGGTCTCTCCACTCTAAGCGTTTTCCAAGATTTCTGTTTCCCCCCCTCCAACCCCCTATGTCCATTCGAGACCTAAGATATTTCTATATATCAAGTTTCATTAAGATCTGATCACCCATTCGTAAAATAAAGATGCCTCAATTTTCACGTTTTCCAAGATTTCCGGTTTCTCCCTCGAACTCCCACAATGTCATCGGATCTGGTTGGGATTTATAATAAGAGCTCTGAAGCACAAGATCCTTCTAAATATCAAATGTCATTAAGATTTGATCACCCGTTCGTAAGTTATAAAACCTCATTTCTTCTAATTTTTCCGAATTAACCCCCCCCCCCCAGCTCCCCCAAAGAGAGCGGATTCGGTCCAGTTCTGCCAGCCACGTATCTTGGGCTTGTGCTTATTCTTTCCACCAAGCTTTGTCCTGATCTCTCCACTCTAAGGCTTTTCCAAGATTTCCGGTTCCCCCCGCCCCAACTCCCCCCAATGACACTGGATCCGGTCGGGATTTCAAATAAGAGATCTGAGTTACGAGGTCCTTCTAAAAATGAAATTTCATTAGGATCCAATAACTCCTTCGTAAGTAAAAAAATACCTCATTTTTTCTAATTTTTCAGAATTACCTCCCCCCTAACTCCCCCAAAGAGAGCAGATCCATCCCGGTTATGTCAATCACGTATCTAGTACTTGTGCTTATTTTCCCCACGTAGTTTCATCCCGATCCCTCCACTCTAAGCGTTTCCAAGATTTTAGGTTTCCCCCTCCAACTCCCCCAATGTTACCGGATCCGGTCAGGATTTAAAATAGCAGCTCTGAGACACGATATCCTTCTAAATATCAAATTTCATTAAGATCCGATCACCCATTCGTAAGTTAAAAATACCTCATTTTTCTAATTTTTCCGAATTAACCGTCCCCCATTCCCCCCCCCCCCCAGATGGTTGAATCGGGGATACGACTATTTATAATTTAATCTGGTCTGGTTCCTGATATGCCTGCCAAACTTCATCGTCCTAGCCTATCTGGAAGTGCCTAAACTAGCAAAACCGGGACAGACAGACCGACAGAATTTGCGATCCCTATATGTCACTTAGTTAATACCAAGTGCCATAAAAACAAGAGCTTAGCTGTATTTTTCCGCTTTTTGTTTACTGTTGCTTTACACTTGGTTAAAGATTAAGGGAAAACACCTTTGCTAAACGGTTATAATAAGTATATTTGTAACGAGAAAAATACACTACCTTTCGATCATGTAAGAAGAAAAAAATGTGCGACAAGATTACTTAACAATCATGATAATATAACAATATTGTCATAATAACAAACAGTTTAATGTTTGCTGACGTTTTTAGTAAAGATTAGTACATTCTAGTTACATTTAGTACATTTTAGGTACAGAGAAACTACAAACTTAATTTAATTGATTATATGGAACATGATAGAACTACCAATGATGATGGTACTTGATGTGCATGTTAGTTGGAAAAGATAAAACAACGAAAAAAAAAATATTTTGAAATACTGAAAACAATTTTAATTTTTTGAACAGTTTTAATTTTAACAATTTTAATTTTGAAAACAGTTTAATTTTTTTATATCTAATTATATTTAGTTATTTTTAACTATTTAAATAATTATTTTAAATTAAATTAATTTGATTATTAATTAAATAACTAAATTAATAACTAATTAATTGAGGTGTTGATCAAATCTATGTTGTTTAATAATTACAAGTAATAAGGTTGGTTTGGTTTAAGGTTGGTCCTAAAGGGCAACATTTAGTGGATTCTTAAGCATCAAATACCATATGGACATTAGATTGTGCTAATGTACATTAGCAATGCACCATTATTAAGCAATATACAAATATATTGTATAATTAGCTAATGTACATTAGCTCGTGCAACTTGGGGCTACTTACTCAAACCTTGAATATGTAAATGACATGCTGTGACATATTATTGCTCGAAAGGCCTCCATCAATGCAAAAATTAGGTCTCAGTTAAAGAGTATATATATTAATTCGACAATTTTTTTTTTTATAAATTATGAAAAATATTTAAGGCTGATTACTATTACTAAAAAATTACTGTTTTTGTTAGGACAGTGAAAATAAGTCTAAAGTTCGCTAAGCCGTTCGTGTGAATTTTTTCGTTTTTTCATTTTAACAGTGTTTTGTTCTTCAGTTTCCATTTAACGTTTGCCAATGTTGTAACTTCCAATGTTTTTCTGCTGAGGATTTTAATTTTTTATTTCAAACTATAAGGGAGAATTTTTTCTTCAGTTCTGCCTTATCAGCTCTCATTAGCGATACATTATTCCCAAAATCAGTTTTACAAGAATCCATAGTATTCTCTCATGTTCTTTAGATTTTTTTAGAAGACAAATATTTTAAAAAATGCTTTGAGAATGGTACCTGCACAATGCAGACCAATGGTCAGCATGCGAAAAAGTGTTTTTTTTTTATATCTAGATCCAAGACCTACACCTTAGATACCACAGGAAAAAATATCTAGGAATTTCTTTTTTTTTCTTCTAAGGATGTCCATTGGCATTTGCCCGGAGTAAACTGACTCGATTCCTGAATAGAGAACTTATTTATTGATTTATTATTATTTATTTATTCCTGAATAGAGAATTTATTTTAAGTCCACCAATGTCTGATGGGTTCAGTAGTAAGATGTGGCGGTGTTACGAAATATATTAACTTTAAAACTTAGCCTCTAAAAGCCAATTGGTTGAACTCCTTGCTATTGGTTACATTTACCAAGACACGTAAACATTTAAAAGGTCAACTTGCAATGAGAAGTATGATAGCTTTTTGTTAAAGGCTGGGACCAATAAAAACAGACAGACTCAAGCAGATTTTGTTCATTGTAGTAATGAAAGTAACTTCTGATATATTCCCTACTAGTACAGAAATTTGAATTCAGCTCGTGCATGAACTGACAGATAATTTCAGTTAAACTGGTATATAAGAATTTCGAGAACGTCAGAAAAATGGAACTCTTCCCCATCAATACTGACACCAGAATTATCCCAGAATAATCTTGAGTTGAGAGAGTTGTTTCATGTCTATATAAACGAAGTTAAGTGTTGTCTGAAGGGGGAACGGAGCCCCGGGTTCCACTCTCAAACCTCCTTTCGAAATGTATGACTTTAATTTTCAAAAAAATGGGACACTTCCATCACTTGTGAAGAACGTACTCAATTTCCTTTGAATTTTGTGTTTTGCACTGCTATATTGGCCTCAGAAATTTCTTCAACTTCAAAGCACAAATTCCTTCAAGTTCAAAGCTCAGAATCGTTACTACTTTTCATTTTGGACCATTCCCTAAATAATCCCTGATTAAGCCAATCAAGTGTTAGAACATACTTCATATGCAAAGTTGGCAGGGAGGCGGGGACGGTAGACATAGGATTAACAGGAAATAGCCTTAAAACATTCTAATATGCAGATTATACAATACCTTCCTTAAGTTTCTTCCTCTTTTCCTTTTTCTTTTTTATTTTTTCTCTGGAATCTTCTTCCTCTTCTTCACTTTCATCTTCGTTACTTTTCTTTTCTTCGTCAGAATCCTCTTCAGAGGTCAGCATCCCCCTTAAGCCAGCTTCATCGCTAACTCCTTTGAGCTCCAACTCCTCTGTTTCTGACTCACTAAAAACAGAAAAAAAAATCATAAGGAATTTTCTATAAATTAAAATCTAATAAACATGATAAATATGATAAAATCTAAGAAATAATGATATGAATAATAATTTATTTCTTCGCGCACTTACAAAAAGAAAAAGAAAGGGGAGTATAAAAAAAAAAAAAATCAAACCCTTCTACAAGAAGACAGAAAAGGGAAAAGGATCCTCCAGAGCCATTGCTGGCACAAAGTGAGTCGAATTAACGTTTCAGTTGGAAGGCCTTCTTTTTACAGGAACAGGTAGCAAGCACGTCACCCAACCTACCCGTAGCAAGGATCGATCCCTTGTCCCCTCCCATATTGCCAAGCAGAGCATCGATCCACCCGGCTACCTGGTATCACTTAAAAAGAACACTAGAACTTTTAATTTCCGTTCGGGTGCACCCTCTTCGGATTTTTTAGGACCATTATTTTGATACGATCACCCTTGGAAAAAAAAAAAAAAAAAAAAAAAAAAAAAAAAAAAAATCCATGATCTCTCTTCATGGAAAATATGCAAAATTCCACATTTTTGAATATGGAAGTTTGAAACTTCCACAAAAGGGGTTCTCTGATATACCGAATATTATGATGGGATTTTCATTAAGATTTCTTGACTTTTATGGGGTATTTCCACCTCTTTCCGAAAATCAGACAAATTTTTTCAGGCTAGTAACTTCTGATGGGTAACACTAAACTTCTAACAAAACAGAAACTTCATCATTAGAGCAGGTGCATCAGGTGCAGTGGCACAAAATTGGGGTGGGCCACGGCCTTTTCTGAGTACTGATTTTACAAGATGGCACAACATCAACGTGGACCTTGCACGTTTAAAAACTGTAGGATGTGAGTTACGTTTTCATAGTGCAAGAAAAGGTAAAAAAATAAGTTAAATAATACGGCATTGGACTTTACAGTGCCTACCAGCGGTGCTGATCTCCTTTTCATGGCCCATCGGCCAGCGCGTGCTATTGGGGTTGGGAACCAGCCATTCTGTACTTTCGCACACCCTTCCTGTTCACCTTCCCCAGATTTCTCAAGGTACACATTTACAGCTGGATCGACACAGTACTTACGCAGAGTATTGACTATATTGTCTCTGAGACTACAAGACTGAACCCCACTTTCAGCAAATCTTCTATCTTATCTGCTTATCTGGTGATATATAAGGACTATTCAATCCACTTTATAACGTGGAAAGTATTCTACAAGGAACTTGTACAACTGCAAAGTATTTATCCACCCAACAAAAGAGATGAATTCGAAAGAGGGGGTTGATTGTAAGGCACTTTCAAGACCCAAACCAGACTCAAGACCAGCCAATAGCGAGCCAGATGAGCTAATGGATCGGGACCAGCCAATGTTTTCCACCGAACAGCCTATGGCAAGAAAACTCATGACTAATAATAATACTACTAAAAATTCTCTGCAGCACCGAGCCGCCTGAGGCCAATAGAGCTATGGACGCTCCCCCTCCATCCCAATCCATTCAAAGACTTCCTCCTTACACCCTCCCAGGAAGTACCCATTTCCCTTAAACCTTTCCTTACGACGTTCCCCCCCCCCATTGGGGGATGGCCTACTTTTCGTTTGGCCCTAGATGGTAGGCCGACAAGGACAATCTTTGGCAATTTGTCATCCTTCCTCCACAGAATGTGTCCTAAGCATTTCAACATTTCTTTCATTATAATTCTAGAAACAGGGATTGAAATACCTTTTTCGTACAACTTACTGTTTGAAATACGGTCAGTCAGTCGGGTACCCAAAACAATCCGTATTCAATTTCTCTGTTTTTAATTTTATAAATTTCAAATAAAAGAAATATTATTATTGTAATATTACGTATATATTATTAGAAATATAAATACATAATATAAAAAAATTACGATATTTCATCAATAAGAGAGACCTAATTAGTTTTTCAAGAGCAACCCAAAATTTGTAGTAAATTTAAAACATAATTTAAATATACTTTTAAAATACAGACTTGACGTCCGGCTAAAATTAAGAAAAAACTATCTAATTATTATAAAATATAATTATTCAACAGTTTATTCTTACCTTTCTTGGTCTGAAGACGACATATAATCTACTTCTGCTCCCTCATTATCACCATCTCCTTCGTCCTCCTCTGCTTCACTTCCCGAATCTTTCCTCTCTAAAAGGAAAATAGAAGCGTTAAAATACAATCTCCTCAGCATTAATAGAAATTTCAAAATCGTATGATTAGAAAATGATAGGACAATCAGTTTATCACCATCTGGTGGAGCTTCTGACCCCCCTCCCCCGCCTTCAACCCCACGATAATCAAAAGTGTAAAAGAAAGAAGAATATTTTCTGACAGTACATTCAAATAGCTTTGTGACCTCACTGCTTACTGAAATGGTTTTTACGGGCTTTTACCTTGTATACATTTATTACAGTAATACTCATAACTCTATTCAAAACCTGCGCCCTGAACTATTTTAACCAGTTCTTGCCTTCTATTGACTTTTGTTTTTGTACACAGCATTGAAGATGGGTTTTGACCTAAAAAATAAAATTCAACGACATAATTACCAAATCCAGACAGAAACTATACAAAAGCGGTCTCCTCCTCCGATTCCATTCCACATTGGAGACTTTCAATAGTTAAATCGATTGGGTTTCAAGTAGAAACAAATAAGTCAATAGAGAAGAATATACGGAATCCTTACCCCTCTGGATTTAGTTTTTTTTTCCACTACGAAAAACAATCAGTTCAATTATGTATATAAAAAAAAACTTGTTTCTAAAATTATTCAGTCACAAGGAAAACACGTCTAGCTCCTTTTTTTCTGGCAGCCAAAAATCAAAATACATTATTACAATGAGTGATATCGAGGTTCTTTTGTAGAATTTAGGACACTAATTGTCACATGAGAATACTGTAGAACAAGAGGGAAGGTTTGACAACTCTATGCTTTTACCAAAACCTAAAGGATACTTTTCCTAAAATCACTTCATTGCTCTAAGCAACATTTTCTCCAAACTATATTTCCACTCCCCAGTAATAAAAATAAATCAATAGAAATAAAATCTTAATATGTCTACAATCACATTAGTGTGTAATTTTTTGTCTTTTTTTTTGTTTTATAGAGGTGATGTCAAAATGAAAAATAATTACTAAAAACTGCAGTTTCTCAATGTTAAATCATCCCCGTTCCAGAAGAATTATCTTATCCTCACCCATCCCTTACAGGACGACAAGTGTGTAAATTCTAGGGGGGGGGGCAACCCTGAGCAACAAAGTGATCTAGTATGATGTGCATTTTAACAGGCTTGAGCTATAAATCTTGAAACACAAATGTATATTCTGTTTAGCCTAAATACTAAAGTAGTGTATACCTGAGAAAAAAAAAATCATTAAACCTTTTTTTTACTGTATAGTAATTCCTATTCCAAACGTTTGATGTTTTGTACTGTCGGCAATTTTTCAAAGGTATAGCATTGCAGTTATACTTTTATTCGTGACTAATAGAAATTGTCAACCTTAAAAGAAATGTTTCTCAACATTTCCGCATTATCAAACAGTTCGTGGTAACGAACTGTAGTAAGGAGCGATCCGGCTCAATAGTAACCAAAACTCTAAAAAAATGAATTTTGATATCAATAGCTACATCAAAAGAATCGCAATTTAATGCTGATTTTAAATATATAAGTTTCATCAAATTTAGTCTTACCCATCAAAAGTTACGAGCCTGCGAAAATTTGCCTTATTTAGGAAAATAGGGGGAAACACCCCCTAAAAGTCGTAGGATCTTAACGAAAATGACACCATCAGATTCAGCGTATCAGAGAACCCTACTGTAGAAGTTTCAAGCTCCTATCTACAAAAATGTGGAATTTTGCATTTTTTGCCAGAAGACAAATCACGGGTGCGTGTTTATTTGTTTGTTTTTTTTTTTGTTTTTTTTTTTTTTCTTTTCCCCAGGGGTCATCGTATCGACCAAGTGGTCCTAGAATGTTGCAAGAGGGCTCATTCTAACGGAAATGAAAAGTTCTAGTGCCCTTTTTAAGTGACCAAAAAAATTGGAGGGCATCTAGGCCCCCTCCCACGCTCATTTTTTCCCCAAAGTCAACAAAGCAAAATTTTGAGATTGCCATTTTGTTCAGCATAGGCGAAAACAATAATAACTATGTCTTTGGGGATGACTTACTCCCCCACAGTCCCTGGGGGAGGGGCTGCAAGTTACAAACTTCGACCAGTGTTTACATATAATAATGGTTATTGGGAAGTGTACAGACGTTTTCAGGGGGATTTTTTTGGTTTTGGGGGTAGGGTTGAGGGGAGGGGGCTATGTGGGAGGATCTTTCCTTGGAGAAATATGTCATGGAGGAAGAAAAATTCAATGAAAAGGGCGCAGGGCGCAGGACGATTCTGGTCACGTTAGAAAAAAACGTCAAATTCAGAGCTTAATATACAATGCTGGGTGTTCGGAGCCTCTCTATTATGGAGTATAATTTGAAAATAACGCAACTATACGAGCGATAAAATATATATACCACAACCATAACTCAACTAACGAAAGAATTGCTAAGAGATAACACAACTATAAAGCGAAAACAGGTGAAAACTAATGGGAAAATAAACGAACTAAGAGGTGGAAGGGGCCCAGAGAAAATATATAATCCTTTTCCAGTTTTGAGCCTAACTTCCGCAAAGGAGTAATAATGTCAGAAGCCCCGAAATACCGAATTATTTTCTTTTTCCTATAAGACCTGGGTAGATGAAACAGAAACTTGCAATAGCGGAAATATAATATACACAATTCAGCCAGATCTTGTCTTTTTTTCAGGATAGGTGAAATACCAGATAGGAAAAGTATTGAATGGTCGCAAAAACTAGTGTATAGCAATGCAAGCGCTTTTCGATAATAATAACCACGATTAGCTACTATTTTACCATAACCCGCTTTTAGTTTTCTTTAATATGCCGTACAATATTGATCCTAAAAGCTAGTAGATTCCAATAAATATGAATGCTTGACCACCGCAGAGACACAATGGATGGAGAAGTTAGAACGCGGATTTCAAATGGGCATAGACTTGGCATTAAAGACTAGTCACTCACACTTATCAATATTCAATGACAGACCAACAGTTTTGAAATGTTTTGAAATAGATGATACGGAATTCGAGAGGCTAGATCTAGAACGGCTAGATCTAGAAGTATATCATCCGCATATGCAATACAAAGACATTTACCAAATTACAAAAAGAAAGGGCATAATTTTGTATAACACACTGCGATACAAATACTGAAAAGATACGGTGAAAGAACACCACCTTGAAGCACTTCCAAGCGGGTTGGAATATTCCCATAACAATTAGAGTGAAACTTAACCGAATATGGGAATCAAACAGTTCGTGGTAACGAACTGTAGTAAGGAGCGACCCGGCTCAATAGTAAACGACACTCTAAAAAACGGAATTTCGATGCTAAAAGAAATATCAAAAGAATCGGATTTTTATGCTGATTTTAAATATATACGTTTCATCAAATTTAGTCTTTGTCATAAAAAGTTACTGAAAAAGAGCCTGAGAAAATTTGCCTTATTTTGGAAAATAGGGGGTAACACCCCCTAAAAGTCACAAGATCTTAACGAAAATCGCACCATCGCATTCAGAGTATCAGAGAACCCTATAGAAAAAATTTCAAGGTCCAATCTACAAAAATGTGGAATTTCGTTTTTTTTGGCCAGAAGACAAATCACGGGTGCGTGTTTTTTGTTTTTTTTTTTGGTTTTTCCCAGGGGTCATCGTATCGACCAAGTGGTCCTAGAGTGTTGCAAGAGGGCTCATTCTAACGGAAATAAAAAGTTCTAGTTCCCTTTTTGAGTGACCAAGAAAATTGAAGGGCACCTAGGCCCCCTCCCACGTTCGTTTTTTTCCCAAAGTCAACGGATCAAAATTTTGAGATAGCCGTTTTGTTCCGCATAGTCGAAAACCATAATAACTATGTCTTTGGGGATGACTTACCCCCCACAGTCCCTGGGGGAGGGGCTGCAAGTTACAAACTTTGACCAATGTTTACACACAGTAATAGTTACTGGGAAGTGTACCGATGTTATCAAGGGGATTTTTTTGGTTTGGGTGTGGGGTTCAGGGGAGGGGGCTATATGGGAGGATCTTTCCTTGGAGGAATATTTCATGGGGGAAGAAAAATTCAATGAAAAGGGCGCAGGACTTTCTAGCATTACTATAAAAAAAAAACAATGAAAATATAAACATGAAAAAGTTTTTTCAATTGAAAGTAAGGAGAAGCATTAAAACTTAAAACAAACAGAGATTATTACGCATATGAGGGGTTCTAAAAATACTTTAGCATAAAGAGAGAGGTATTTAGGAGGAGATAAATACTTCGCTCTTTATGCTAAAAAAATTTAAGTAATTTCAACTATTAATTCTACGGCCTTTCTGATTCAGGGGTCATTCTTAAAGAATTGGGACAAAACAAGATTTAGTGTGAAGAGCAAGGTATTAACGAGGGGATCAACCCTCTCATATATATAATCAAAAATATAAGAATATAAAAGTTTGTTACGTAAGTTAATTCTTAAGTTGCGTATTTTGTTTACTAATAAAAACGTTCGTTAAAAATTAAAAGATCTAGTTGCCTTTTTAAGTAACCAAAAAATTGGAGGGCAACTAGGCCTCCTTCCACACCCCTTATTTCTCAAAATCGTCTGATCAAAACTAAGAGAAAGTCATTTAGCCAAAAAAAGAATTAATATGCAAATTTCATTTTAATAATTTATGTACGGAGAGCCAAAATCAGACATGCATTACTTCAAAAACTTTCACAAATTAAATAAAAAAAACAAGTTTTTTGAAATGAAAGTAAGGAGCGACATTAAAACTTAAAACGAACAGAAATTACTCCGTATATGAAAGGGGCTTTTCCTCCTCGACAACCCGCTCCTTGCGCTAAAGTTTGATTCTTTCCTGCAACTCTACTTTTTAAAACAATAAAAAACTTTAGCGTAAGGAGCGGGTTGTCGAGGAGGAAAAGCCCCTTTCATATACGGAGTAATTTCTGTTCGTTTTAAGTTTTAATGTCGCTCCTTACTTTCATTTCAAAAAACTTGTTTTTTTTATTTAATCCTCCCAAGGACTAAACCATTTTTTGAAGGCTTTCCTGCTACTCTTTAAAAAATCTGCTTCAAAATCCCTTCTGCTTTGTCGGCATTTACAGTTCCTTTAACAGTATCGCCTAGAAAAGTGTTTCTAAGCGCAGCAGACTAATATTGGAAGGGAACTATTTCTCGACAAAGTCAACAGTGGCCTGTTTCGCATTGCAGTTCATCTGCTGCTTCGGAATGCTAGACTCCTTGTGCTCGTTGTTCAGACGAGTTCTCAGAAATTACTCAATTCTGTTTCTAAGAAAATGTTCCTCATAGCAGCAAACTACCAAAAGGGGACTATTACTCGAGAGAGTCAAAAATGGCCCGAATCTCTATGCAGTTCCTCTGCTGCTTTTAAAATACCACTCTTTGTAGCGGCTAATCGTGGCTGAATAGAACTTCTTTGAAGTGGCTCAATTCTATTGGATAGTTTCTAAGAAAGGCTTCTAAGAGCAGCAGACTTCCCTCGAAAGCGGAATATTTACATAAAAAAGTCAACAGTAACCTGTGTATCCTTGCAGTTTTGAAAACCCGACACTTTGTGCTGATTACTGTTGTTAAACGAAACTTCTGTGAAGTTGCTCAATTCGATTGGATAGTTTCTAAGAAAGGCTTCTAAGAGCAGCAGACTTCCCTCGAAGGCGGATTATTTACATAAAAAAGTCAACAGTAACCTGTGTCTCCTTGCAGTTTTGAAAACCCGACACTTTGTGCTGATTACTGTTGTTAAACGAAACTTCTGTGAAGTTGCTCAATTCTATTGGATAGTTTCTAAGAAAGGCTTCTAAGAGCAGCAGACATACCCTCGAAAGCGGAATATTTACATAAAAAAGTCAACAGTAACCTGTGTCTCCTTGCAGTTTTGAAAACCCGACACTTTGTGCTGATTACTGTTGTTAAATGAAACTTCTGTGAAGTTGCTCAATTATATTGGATAGTTTCTAAGAAAGGCTTCTAAGAGAAGCAGACTTCCCTCGAAGGCGGAATATTTACATAAAAAAGTTCAACAGTAACCTGTGTCTCCTTGCAGTTTTGAAAACCCGACACTTTGTGCTGATTACTGTTGTTAAACGAAACTTCTGTGAAGTTGCTCAATTCTATTGGATAGTTTCTAAGAAAGGCTTCTAAGAGCAGCAGACATACCCTCGAAAGCGGAAAATTTACTTAAAAAAGTCAACAGTAACCTGTGTCTCCTTGCAGTTTCGAAAACCCGACACTTTGTGCTGATTACTGTTGTTAAACGAAACTTCAGTGAAGTTGCTCAATTCTATTGGATAGTTTCTAAGAAAGGCTTCTAAGAGCAGCAGACTTCCCTCGAAAGCGGAATATTTACTTTAAAAAGTCAAGAGTAACCTGTGTCTCCTTGCAGTTTTGAAAACCCGACACTTTGTGCTGATTACTGTTGTTAAACGAAACTTCTGTGAAGTTGCTCAATTCTATTGGATAGTTTCTAAGAAAGGCTTCTAAGAGCAGCAGACTTCCCTCGAAGGCGGAATATTTACATAAAAAAGTCAACAGTAACCTGTGTCTCCTTGCAGTTTTGAAAACCCGACACTTTGTGCTAATTACTGTTGTTAAACGAAACTTCTGTGAAGTTGCTCAATTCTATTGGATAGTTTCTAAGAAGGGCTTCTAAGAGCAGCAGACATACCCTCGAAAGCGGAAAATTTACTTAAAAAAGTCAACAGTAACCTGTGTCTCCTTGCAGTTTTGAAAACCCGACACCTTGTGCTGATTACTGTTGTTAAACGAAACTTCTGTGAAGTTGCTCAATTCTATTGGATAGTTTCTAAGAAAGGCTTCTAAGAGCAGCAGACATACCCTCGAAAGCGGAATATTTACATAAAAAAGTCAACAGTAACCTGTGTCTCCTTGCAGTTTTGAAAACCCGACACTTTGTGCTGATTACTGTTGTTAAACGAAACTTCTGTAAAGTTGCTCAATTCTATTGGATAGTTTCTAAGAAAGGCTTCTAAGAGCAGCAGACATACCCTCGAAAGCGGAATATTTAATTAAAAAAGTCAACAGTAACCTGTGTCTCCTTGCAGTTTTGAAAACCCGACACTTTGTGCTGATTACTGTTGTTAAACGAAACTTCTGTGAAGTTGCTCAATTCTATTGGATAGTTTCTAAGAAAGGCTTCTAAGAGCAGCAGAATTCCCTCAAAAGCGGACTATTTACATAAAAAAGTCAACAGTAACCTGTGTCTCCTTGCAGTTTTGAAAACCCGACACCTTGTGCTGATTACTGTTGTTAAACGAAACTTCTGTGAAGTTGCTCAATTCTATTGGATAGTTTCTAAGAAAGGCTTCTAAGAGCAGCAGACTTCCCTCGAAAGCGGAATATTTACATAAAAAAGTCAACAGTAACCTGTGTCTCCTTGCAGTTTTGAAAACCCGACACTTTGTGCTGATTACCTTTGTTAAACGGAACTTCTGCGAAGTTGCTCAATTCTATTGGATAGTTTCTAAGAAAGGCTTCTAAGAGCAGCAGACTTCCCTCGAAGGCGGAATATTTACATAAAAAAGTCAACAGTAACCTGTGTCTCCTTGCAGTTTTGAAAACCAGACACTTTGTGCTGATTACTGGTGTTAAACGAAACTTCTGTGAAGTTGCTCAATTCTATTGTATAGTTTCTAAGAAAGGCTTCTAAGAGCAGCAGACTTCCCTCGAAAGCGAAATATTTACTTGAAAAAGTCAACAGTAACCTGTGTCTCCTTGCAGTTTTGAAAACCCGACACTTTGTGCTGATTACTGTTGTTAAACGGAACTTCTGTGAAGTTGCTCAATTCTATTGGATAGTTTCTAAGAAAGGCTTCTAAGAGCAGCAGACTTCCCTCGAAAGCGGAATATTTACTTAAAAAAGTCAACAGTAACCTGTGTCCCCTTGCAGTTTTGAAAACCCGACACTTTGTGCTGATTACTGTTGTCAAACAAAACTTCTGTGAAGTTGCTCAATTCTATTGGATAGTTTCTAAGAAAGGCTTCTAAGAGCAGCAGACTTCCCTCGAAAGCGGAATATTTACATAAAAAAGTCAACAGTAACCTGTGTCTCCTTGCAGTTTTGAAAACCCGACACTTTGTGCTGATTACTGTTGTTAAACGAAACTTCTGTGAAGTTGCTCAATTCTATTGGATAGTTTCTAAGAAAGGCTTCTAAGAGCAGCAGACTTCCCTCGAAAGCGGAATATTTACTTAAAAAAGTCAACAGTAACCTGTGTCTCCTTGCAGTTTTGAAAACCCGACACTTGTGCTGATTACTGTTGTTAAACAAAACTTCTGTGAAGTTGCTCAATTCTATTGGATAATTTCCAAGAAAGGCTTCAAAGAGCAGCAGACTTCCCTCGAAAGCGGAATATTTCCATAAAAAAGTCAACAGTAACCTGTGTCTCCTTGCAGTTTTGAAAACCCGACACTTTGTGCTGATTACTGTTGTTAAACGAAACTTCTGTGAAGTTGCTCAATTCTATTGGATAGTTTTTAAAAAAGGCTTTTAAGAGCAGCAGACTTCCCTCGAAAGCGGAATATTTACTTAAAAAAGTCAACAGTAACCTGTGTCTCCTTGCAGTTTTGAAAACCCGACACTTTGTGCTGATTACTGTTGTTAAACGAAACTTCTGTGAAGTTGCTCAATTCTATTGGGATAGTTTCTAAGAAAGGCTTCTAAGAGCAGCAGACATACCCTCGAAAGCGGAATATTTACTTAAAAAAGTCAACAGTAACCTGTGTTTCCTTGCAGTTTTGAAAATCCGACACTTATGCTGATTACTCTTGTTAAACGAAATTTCTTTGAAGTGGCTCAATTCTATTGGATAATTCTGAAAAAAGTCAACAATAGCCTGTGTCTCTTTGCAGTTTCTCTGCTACTTTGAAATGCCCAAAACTGTATGTTGGTTACTTATTCTAAACGTATTTTTTTGAAGTGGTTCAATTCTATTGTATAGTTTCAAAGAAAGACTTCTAAAAAAAGGCCCTGGAGAACAGACCATTTACTCAATAAAGTCAACAGTAACATGTGTATCTCTGCAGTTTCTCTGCTGCTGGTTAAATGTGGTTACTTTTTTGCTGGTTACATGCGTTAAACAATAGTTCTTACAAGTTTATGCAATAAACATAAGCAGAAGCCTTTATTTTCATCTAATGAGTAAGCAGGTCAACGAAATGATTAGGAAACATTTGGGACAGATTAGAACAAATAAAAAAAGAAGCAAATAACATGACAAATATACAAAATTTAAAGAAAATCATGAACATCTTGTGATTCTGAGCAGGGCAGAAATTGGAAGGTGGGGGGAATAATTTCCCCATGGATTTTGTAAAATACTTTTTAGTATTTTTATTGAAAAGAAAAGAAATTGCAACTCTCCCATGTATTTTGAAAAATACCATTGTGTATCTTCATTAAATAAATTGAAGATAAGTCCATACCCCTCCCCCTCTTTCCTCTAATTTTTTTAGAATTGGTGCCACTGACCCGAAAAATGTCATCTTCATTGAAAGAAAAGAATTGGTCAAAAATTACCAGGAAAATATATAGAAAAAAATTGTAAATTAAGACTGAGATTTCAGTTCTAGCAGACACCATTAAATGGCTCCAAAAGCCTTAGTAAATAATTTTTTATGTTTTTTAAGTTCGTGTTTTTTATGGGGTGATTCTGGATAAATTTTACCGAACATTCACCAAACGGACATGGTTCAAAAAATTGCTGTTTCGTAAAAAGAAACGACACAGTACGATACGATTATAAACGTTATGATGTCTCCTGCTGAGTCAAATCCAAGAATTCCTGAGACATATTTACTACTTTAGAGCCCCCAGGCTATCATTGACATCTTTGCCTAGATAAAATCAGGTCGAAGAATATGGGTACCTAACGAGAATAGCATTCTATTTAGTTTCTAATTATTAAATTTCCATTTCTATTTATATACGTTACATGATCTGGATACATGTTACTCATTTTTCTAATTATAAATTAAGGTATAAAAATATGCGAGCATATACAGTCACAGGTATAAACAGGATCGACCACTTTAGGAGGGCAATTTCTCCTATGAGGGAAAGGCTATTTTCCGATTCCTCTAGCGTAGAAGGGGAAATTTCGGACCAAATTAGGGTGGGAGTAGTTTAGTTTCCTATTTTCTTCCGATTTTTCCTTCAGGAAATGCCTGGAGGATTCCGGCATGACAAAAACAGATACAAAAGGTTTTTAAAGGGATTCAGTTTGAAAAAATGAATCCCTAACACAGGTAAGGAGCGATAAGTTTCTAAACAAGTAAAAATTATCCTGAACAAGAAAAGGGCATCCACCTTCCCTCGTAGTATTTGGACACACATATAGATCCATCCCCTCGTAAAATTTGGACACGCATTTAGGTCCATCCCCTTGTAATATTTGAAAAGCATTTAGATCCCTCCCCTCATAATATTTGGACACGTATTTAGATCCATCCTCTCCTAATATTTGGCCATGCATTTGGATCTGCAGTTCTCAACTTTAAATCTAAGACAAAGACGCTATCTTGCGTTACCAAGCAAAATCCTAAATTTAATAATAAAAACTGAATCGTCATCATTAAAGATGAAATTAATTTACGACTGAATTTGCTTGATAACGCAGAAAGATTTTGATTCAACTTGGAATCAATAGACTTCGACCTTCAAATGAGATCCAGGCTCGGTTCAACTACAATTACGCTTATTTTGAATTTTTCAAGTTCTGCTGGCTGTCTGAAAGTTGAATTTTACAAGTCTGGCAACACTGTTATAGCGCTAGCAATCCTATTAGACCAGTTTTAAAGCACATAGTTTCTTCACATTTCTAGCCATTAAATTAACTTACCTTTTTTCTTTTTTCCTTTTTGTGGTTTCTTAGTCTCTTCATCACTTCCCTCAAAATCCTCACCCCCTCCTTCACCACCAGACTCATCAATATCCGATTCATTAAATGTCAGAGCTTTGCCTTTCGTCTTTTTCTTCTGTTCATCTTCATCCTTTACATTTTCTCCAGTTTTACCAGTAATCTTTTTATTCACCATGACTGCAAAGTAATTCAACGTCTTGTCTCGCCTTGATAAAGAAATAAGTTAAACAAAAAATCAATCAGGGACAAGTTAAGATAAGGAGATAAAAGTAACGAGTGAATACACAAATTTAGAGTCCATGGGGGGGGGGACAAAAACCAATGAGTAATTTCCTGGATTCTGTCCTCATGAGCTGTTACATGTTATCCTTAGATTAGTCTGTTAATGGGAGTTGTATTGTGAAACCCGTTACTCATCCAGTCTATTGCGGTTGTCCTTAAATGAAAAAGGCGAAAAAAAAAATGAAATTGCCTCCTAAAATGGGTATAGGTACACATTAATGGGTACATGATATAGATATAAGGTAAACATTAAGATCCTATAATGGGTATAGGGTTCTATAGATTACAGACACTGGGAGTATTAACAAAGTTGTATTTATGTCAGACGATAAAACAGACTGGAGTCCTGACCATTATTTGGAAAGATTATTTAAATGTCAGAGCTTTGCCTTTCGTCTTTTTCTTCTGCTCATCTTCATCCTTTAAATTTTCTCCAGTTTTACCGGTAATCTTTTTATTCACCATGACTGCAAAATAATTCAACGTCTTGTCTCGCCTTTAAAACGAAATAAGGAACACAAAATAAATAGGTGACAAGTTAAGATAAGAAGATAAAAGAAACGAGTGAATACACAAATTTAGAGAGTCTATTTCCTGAGAGAGTACTAATTTCCTGGATTCTGTCTTCATGAGATGTTAGATGTTGTCCTTGGATTAGTCTGTTAATGGGAGTTGTATTGTGAAACCCCTTACTCATCCAGTCTATTGTGGGTGTCCTTAAATAAAAGATTGAAAAAAAATGAAATTACCTCCTACAATGGGTATAGGTACACATTAATGGGTACATGATATGGATATAAGGTAAACATTAAGATCCTATAATGGGTATAGGGTTCTATATAGTACAGACACTGGGAGTATTAACAAAGTTGTATTTATGTCAGACGATAAAACAGACAAGAGTCTGACCATTATTTGGAAAGATTATTTATAACGAGGTGTGAAAGCTCGTATCTCCCAATGTTAACAAGAAACTATTAGCAACACTGGCACTTGTAGTAGATACTGCTTATATCTACGGAACTTTTATACATTTTTTTTTGTTCTCGTGATCACTTTTGTGTTAGACTGACCAAAAAAGAGCCTATTTCGCAACTATTTTAGCTTCAAGTGGTTTGGTACTATAGTGATTTGTTAGTAGCTAGCTGTGCTCGAAATAGTCTTTCTACCTCTTTACTATTAGTTTTTTTGGGTGTAATTAATGAGCTGACTGCAGTTTTTTTGAACGTCATGTTTTTTACAAACTTCGTGGCAATGATTTGTAAGTTTCGTGTAAGACAAGACAAACAAAATTGGTATATTTAACTAAAGCTATATTTAGCTGTGTCATATTTAAGTACTTCTATTTTAGAACATGTGTTATGAATTTAAATTCCTAATAATATTTTATGATATAAAATTAATATGAATTATATTTTAGGAATTTTAATAAAGATAATTTATACCACATTAGAAGTATTAAGTAAAAAATGCGTTTCTTACAGAAGTAAAGAGCGAAGTTTAAACTTAAAATACCCAAAAAATATTGTTATGTTACCCTTTCTTTTGAAGGTAGGATGCGGCTTACCTTCTCTGATGCAACATCCATCTCAAATTCAGAATATTTATACTTATAACCATCAACAAAGGTTCAAAAGAAGTACTTATTTTTTAGCAACAATTCAAGTCCTGTTTTAAGGGACAAAATTCCCTTAAAATTATTAAGGGACAAAAAGTTTTAAGGGACAAAACTATAGAAACAGCTACGATAGTTGTTTCAAGTTAACATCTCCCAATGTTAACAAGAAACTATTAGCAACACTGGCACTTGTAGTAGATACTGCTTATATCTACGAAACTTTTACTCATTTTTTGGTTCTCGTGATCACTTTTGTGTTAGACTGACCAAAAAAGAGCATATAGTTATCAATTTGTTTCAATAGGCTTTGACAGGAGCATGATGTTATATTAACCGTTAGTTGTTTTGTCATGAAAAGAACACTTAATTCTTCAGTATTAAGCATATAATATTGGGAAGTGTAAGTTTGTTTTGGAAGTGATTATGTGAAGGATTTTTTTTTTTTTTTTTTTTTTTTTTTTTTTTTTTTTTTTTTTTTTTTTTTTTTTTTTTTTTTTTGGTAATTCGTTCTGTTGTTTAAAGGGTTATGTTGTCTATAGGGTTATGTTGTTGTTGTTTGCTGTTGAATTTGTTCAGTAAATGGTCTTATTTGACGAAAAAAGACTTATTTGAGAAACATCTGCTGCTCTTAGAAGCCCTACTTAGAAACTATCCTACAGAATTGAACCCCATCAAAAATATGCCGTTTAGCATGATAAACCAGCACAAAGTTTTGGGAATTTTAGCTGGGCGTCAAGTTTGTGTTCTAGAAGTATATTTAAATTAAGTCTCTATTATTGATGAAATGTAATAATTTTTTGTATTACTATGTATTTATATTTCTAATAACACACACACACAATATATATATATATATATATATATATATATATATATATATATATACATATATATATATATATATATATACAAATATTTCTTTTTATTTGAAATTTGTAAAATTAAAAGAGAACTTGCCTACAGTTTGTTTTGGGTACCCGACTGACTGACCGTATGTCAAACAGTAAGTCGTACGAAAAAGGGGGTCCAATCCCACTTTCTAGGGATATAATGCGAGAAAGTTTGAAATGACTAGAATATGTTCTGTGGATGAAGGATGATAGATTGCCAAAGACTGTCCTTGTTGGCCAACCATCTAGGGCCAAATGAAAAGCAGGTCATCCCCGAATAGGATTTGAGCGTAAGGAAAGATTTAATGGGAATAGGTACTTCCTGGGGGGGGGGGGTGTAAATGGGGAGGGTTGTAACAGATTGGGATGTAGCTGTGTTGGCCTCATGATGCATGGTGGCTTGATGATGCAGTGAGTTGTTAATAGTAGTATTCATTCACCATGACTTGGCTTACTGTTGGCTGATCTATAGAAAACATCGGTTGTTCCTGCTCCATTAGCTGTTCTGGCTAATGACTGGTTTTTGTCTGGGTCTTGGGCTTGCCTTACAATCATGTACCCCTTCCTTCGAATGCATTTCGGTTGTTGGGTAGATAAACACTTAACACTTGTGCATTGCCCTGTAGAATGCTTTCCACGGTATTAACCGGATTGAATAGGCCTTTTATATCACTCGACAAGCAGATAAGATAGAAGATTTGCTGAAAGTGGGGTATAGTCTTGCAGTTTCAAAGATAGTCATAATCAAAACTGTGCGTAAACTTAGACGCGGTAAAGCTCCTGAGCTTGAAGACATTTGTCCTGACCATCTCAAATACGGTTCGGATCTTCTCTTTCTGCAATTTTCGTTACTTTTCCTGACGTGCGTAGACAGTGGAGTTGCCGCAAACAAATTCTGTGTCGGTACCGTTGCTAACACCTCAAAAAAGACAAGAATCAAAGTCAGTGTACAAGCTACAGACTAATGAGTGTTTGAGCAGAATCCTAGAGATTCTAGAGTTCTCCCAGAGATTGCACCAAAATGGAGCTAGACTATTGCTAATTCGGTTTCCGTTTTTATCGTAGCTCACTGTTTGCAAAAAAAGATATTTTTGATCACTCCATGTTTTTTCATCAATGCAGGCAGTCCATATATTCGGTGCGTGCTCGTTCTCGGACTACTGAAAAAAAAACTATAAAGCGTGGATTTTCCTCTAGTTATATGTTGCGCGGACATTTCCGCAGCATTCGAATTCGTTGGACAGTCGCAAATTTTTCTAAAACTTCGCAATTATGATCTGAATGTGCACATAGTAGGGTTTTTTGTGTAACTGGTCTTCGGCTAGCAATGTTCAGACTAGCAGCTGAAACTCGTTGCAATTGTCGTTGTCGCTAAACCGTATATTTCTTTGTTCTTCATTTTTGTTTGTCGTTACCTCAAACATTTTTTCAATCTCCTTTGCCTTGGCTCCTCAGATTGGTTTTGTTACATCTGATGGTCTAGGTTGTTCATTTTCACCCATTGTTAACATTCCTCGAATCGTCCTCTTGATCTTGTCTCATTTGATGGTCCAGTTTGTTTATTTTGAGCAATTGTTAATTAACACTTTTGTTTCCTAAGCATTAAGAAACTGCTTAAAAACATATTTTGTAAATAGACTCATTACTTATGCTTAGCTATCGCTTTTTTAATTGTGCATGCGTCATAAACACTAGTAGGACCACTCCTGTTGCAGAAATGATGTAATGTATGCTCTTGAAATGTACTCGTAAATATGACGGTACTCAATATGACGGTACTTTTTTAATTGTGCATGCGTCATGATCGCTAATACGACCACTCCTGGGGCAGAAATGATGTAATGTATGCTCTTGAAATGTACTCGTAAATATGACGGTACTCAATATGACGGTACTTTTTTAAATATGACGGTACTTTTTTAATTGTGCATGCATCATAAACACTAATACGACCACTCCTGGGGCAGAAATGAAGCAATGTGTGCTCTTCAAATTTATTCATAAATACGACGGTACTGAATATGACGGTACTTTTTTAAATATGACGGTACCTTTTTTTATTGTGCATGCGTCATAAATACTAATATGACCACTCCTGGGGCAGAAATGATGTAATGTATGTTCTTGAAATGTGCTCGTAAATATGACATTACTCATATGATTTTCCTCCCAAAAATTATGGCTCTTAACGAACTTTCTTAAACTCGTGATTTAACTAAATCTTTTTTCAGGCCGAAAAATCCCAGGATGCCAGTTTCTCAAAAAAAAAAATACAAAGCCATTTAAAAAAAAACTTATACATACATACATAAATAAATAAATATACAATTATTGCTCTTTAAAGAGATAAGATATTTGTTTTCGCCGTCGTTCCCAGGCACAGCTACTCGGCAGCCGTTTTATATATTGATTATTATTGTCACGTCTTCTAACCGAGGCTATTGTTAAGCAGCAGGTTCATCCTCCATTTCTTGCATTTTCTATGTAATCCTTGGCATAGTTGTTTGTATCTCGCAATATTTCTTCCAACGAATGCGTTGGGTTACGAGGGATCGAGTTGTGAATTTACAATTCTCAGGTCGTCCTCTTGATTTTGTCTCATTTGATAGCCAAGTCTGTTCGTTTGACCGATTGTTATTTTACATTTTTTTTTTCCTCTATGTATTATGAAACTGCTGAGAACGCCTTTTATAAATAGACTCATTAAACTTTGTATTTTATACTAAGCTATGTTCCCTGTGTAACTTTACATGTGTCATGCATACTAAAAACGATACGACCATTCCTGAGACGGAAATGTAGTATTTATGCCCTTGAAATGCTATGCTCTTTGTAAGTAGACTTCATTACAATTGGTATTTTATTTTTTGCTACGTTTCTTATGTAATTTTGCATGCGTCATATATACTAAAACGATACAATCACTAATGGGGCGGAAATGACGTATTTATGCTCTTGAAATATACTCATAAATATAACGTTACTCATATGAATTTTTTCCCAGAATTAAGGCTCTTACAATTTTTCTCAAAATCGTGACCTATCTACATCGTTTTTTTCAGGCCAGAAAACCCCAAGATGCCAATTTTCCAAAAAAAAAAAAAAAAAATGGAGTCGTTTTCAAAAAAAATATAAATAAACAGATACACAGTTATATATATTATATATATATATATATATATATATATATATATATATATATATATATATATATATATATATATATATATATATATATATATATATATATATATATATATATATATATATATATATATATATATATATATATATATATATATATATATATATATATATATATATATATATATATATATATATATATATATATATTAATATATATATATATATATATATATATATATATATATATATATATATATATATATATATATATATATATATATATATATATATATATATATATATATATATATATATATATATATATATATATATATATATATATATATATATATATATATATATATATATATATATATATATATATATATATATATATATATATATATATATATATATATATATATATATATATATATATATATATATATATATATATATATATATATATATATATATATATATATATATATATATATATATATATATATATATATATATATATATATATATATATATATATATATATATATGCAATTACATTATACAATTTTCACTTTTACTTATGCTTAACTATTTACTTTTACGTTTACATTTACTATTGTACTTGTATGCCGGTATATACTTCAGTGTATAAAATGAGATTCTTTGATAAAATGAGAGCCAGCTAAATATTTATATAGACTAAAAGTTACCTATTAAATTGTTCTTCTGCCTCCTCCTCATTCAAAGCCTGATACCGTTGAATAGGGATAAAATTATACCACTCCTTCACTGGATGCGCTTCAAAGCTATTATTCTTACCAGGAGTCAGTATGTAGTAGGATGCGTTTTCAGTGATGCCTCCTTCGCGGGTCCCCTTGTACCTATAATATACCTATAATGTACCTATAATAGTATGACACGTTAAAAAATTATAGATGGTACTGTTCACACAAGTCATAAGCTAGCTCCAAATGAATCCGTGTATGTAGCTCAAAAGCTTTCGTGACATAGTTCACTCGTTTGTAGTATTTTGTTTGGGGGGGGGGGGGGTATCACGCGATAGTTACCAAAGATCGAACCATATCTGCTTGTTAATGTCACAGTTTCTCTTTTTATTACCACTTAAATCAAGCTGATAACTGACATTACTCATCACAGCACTACAGAAATAAAGTGGCTTGATCAATAATGCAGAAGATCTTCAAACCATTTACCACATACAAAATGAGATGATACTTAGGTATTATGTTTTAGGCATTACTAAACTTTGCCTAATACTTTAAGTAAAATCTAATACTCTCCTAATACTTACCTAATACTTTTACTAATACCCACCTAAAACTTGACCTAATACTTAATAAGACCTAGCTAATACTTAACCTAACCTATCTAATACTTACCAAGTACTTTTACTAATAACCACCTTATACTTAACCTAACCTAACTAATACTTAACCTAACCAACATAATACCTACCTAACTAATACTTTTATTTCAACATGTCTCAATTTTTTTCCAAATGGTGTTGACAACATTATCAGTGTCCACCTTCACATCATGATTGATCATGATGATCAGATTGATCAGACACATCATGTTTTAGGAAGTTTATTTGGACAAAGAGATTAATCTAGAGAACTCTGTTCACAAAGAAACAGAAGAGCTTATAATTTAGGATTATACTTATAATTATATTTATATTATTAGATTATATTTTTAAGAGATTATCAATCCAGTATGAACAAGTTGAAGCTGGATTTAAAATTGTGTAGCTCAGTGTTTAAAAAGTCTAAATATCTGCGTTCATCACACAGCTGATCAGGAAATGGAGAAAAGACTTGATTCCTAGAAAAACAGGATGATCATTTGAAGGGGCAATGAGCACTAGTTGCGCCTTAGTATTAAAAGATGAGTAGCGACGCTTTTTCCGCTTCTAAGGAAATAACCATTTCTGCTAGCTATATCAATGCACACTTGAATGGATCGATGCGATAATAGAAGACAAATCGATATAAAAATCCCTCTGTAGGAACAGTGAAGCTAAATTGAGACAACTTTCTCTTCAAAAATCAAATGAAAAAAGGAAGCTATTATCAGCTATGACTGCCACAAAGTAGTTCGCTTTCGCCTTCAGACCTGGGCCCGATTTGCAATTGACATAGCTATCACAAACACCAAAAACAAGAAGAACAATAGGGAATTTTTTTAAGACAGTGGGAAACAAATTAGAATGTAAATTTCGGCCCTATGTCCAAGGGCCATATTCGTTATTTACATAGCTATCCAGTATACCAACAACAGCAGGAATTTTTTTTTTAGAAAAGTGAACTTACCTTCCAACTAAACTACAGCAGCTTGTTTCGTTTCCGTTAGCGGTAGAACAAATGGGAGAGCAGAAGATGACGCCTCACTTCATTTGTGTGAAGGGGAAAACAACCCCTTCCTGCAAATACCAACAAAGCATTTGAATTAGGCCAAGTTTGGGAGTCTTTGTCACGACAAGGCTTAAAAGATGGGAAGGTCTATGCATGTAAATGATATGTACAAAATATTTTTGCAAAAATACTTGAGCACCCTTGTTCAACGCCGAACAAGCAACCAAGTTCACCAAAGCTGATTTCATCCTACTTGGTCATGTCTAACCCCATTTTAGCCAGAGTCTAGTAATCTGCGTTGCAAGATCTGCACCAGTCAGGTCATTTGTAATGTCGAAAAACAAACATCTTTCTTCTATCCGATTTTCATCATAGACACAAACGACTAAAAACGCTGTCCTTTGAAGCTACATCACTCTCATCAGTCATTGATGAAGTCATCAGCCTTCTCATCATCATTAAAAAATCCTCAGTATTGTCGCACGATTGAAATTGAGTCTCAGGTGACAGTGCCATCGCGATCGAAGATTTTGTTCTGGAATAGGGGAGACGCAGGATTTACGTTTTTTCCTCAAAATTTGAGAAGCTCCCGCAATTTTTGTTTCCATGATTCCACATAAATTAAAACATACTCTTGGACCGAAATATCAAAGGCCAAAGGGTGTAAACAAATCATGATTCGTTTTACAGTGATTTTCTCACTGAATGCCGGTGTCAATCTGGAATAGGAGAGAGTCAAAATAATTAAATCAAAATCAAAATAAGTAAAATCAAAACGACATCTGTATCAACAACACAGCATCCGCCTAAATATTCTTTGAGAGCTACACCATAATATCCTTAGCTTGTGATGTAGTAATAGTTGTAGTAGCAGTAGTAGCACTATGCACATAGCATCTCTTTTTAACATCTCCTTCAACACAAGAGGAACTTTTTAACTTAATACCATCAACCGCTCCTGAAGCATTGCTGTACGTCCTCTTGACAACCTATTTGGGCATAGTAGGTTTCGATTTGTTTTAATACGGTTACAATATTGCCCAGAATTTTCGCCTTAATTCCCTTAGGTTCATTAGTAGTAGTAGTTGCACCAGTAGTTATAGTAGTAGCAGTAGGAGCAGAGTTAATAGTAGTAGTCTTAGCTTAGCTGACAACAGTTTCTACGTTCAACGGATATCACTTTTCTTCATGATGATGGCACAGGCCTTGTTAATGAAAACCACACAACATGATAGCTTAGACAATCAATTTCCTTCCAATTATTTAGACTTGAGACATCCTCTTCTTGCAATCTTGTAAATTAAATTGCTGATCAATTGGAATACTATTTCCATCTTACATTTCGACAAACATTATAAATTTTTTTAACGCAGTCCCATTTTCTTTTGTAGGCTTTATATGGAATGATTTTGTCAAAAAAGGATGGATAAATTACCTTTTCAAAATAAATCACCAGTAGACTATTAACCATTTTTTACAACTTTTGTCAAACTTTTTATTTCTTTCTAAATATTGTCGAGTTAGACCAAGTCTAATAATAACAACAAAGCTCAAAGTTGTTCCACCCTGGCCGAAGTATGCAACGAGTCTTGGAACCCAAGTACATAGATGGAAGGATCAAGGCAGCAACATCTATTGGCTAAGGGGGTGAGACAGATCTTAAAACTGTAAACCTAAGCATGTGTATGGAGGCAATCAAAGATCTGTAAAGCGGATATATTTCTTTGCTGTCAGGCATACAAAATAAATTATCAAAGTACAGGGTAAAAATCAGGCAATTACTAAGAAGTGGATGTCAAGCTCTAAGAGTAGAGTAGGGAAATTTGGGGGAGTAGGCCATTCCTTCATAAATACTCCATTCCTCGAAATATTTCAACGTTTGGCATTTTCTTAAAGTGAACTTGTATCTTATTTTATCCCTCCAGAAATAATTGAAGATTGCAGCTTTGGGTATCAATTATGCTTTATTTTCTGCATTTTGGAAAATCAAATACCTTCTTCTGTAAGCAACTGGTTGTTATAATTAATTTTTTGGATTCCCTGGATTATTTTTAGAACTTACATTACTTAGCGTAATACCTTATGAATTATCATAACAAATGTATACATTAATAGGCCTAACCAGAATAAAATCAGACAATGTTTTGAATTTAACTGACCTAATATTTTACCCTACCTTGAAATTTGAACAAGGTCAGTCAATCTGAAGTAATGAAACAAAACACGCTTCAGCATGCCTATAATTAGCGATTTTCTTTTAACTCAGAACACATACACAGAATCCATAGAAACCTTAGTTCTGCAAGCACTACCAAGGGGTGGACATTTCTAAATATTAATTTAAAAAACTTTTCACACAAAACAAGTTTTTCAAACAAAATCAAGGAGTTCCATTAGTCCAAGAATGAGTAAAATAAAGGAAAATAGCCTTCCAAGCGTAAAACTACCAGGAATCACTATTAATAAATAAATGAAACTCAAGACCAACAGAAAATACAATAAATAGCTGAATCAAGTTCAAAACGAGCAAAAATTAACATGAATAGGGCTAATAGCCCCCATACCTTCTCAAGACCAGAACACAATTTGCGCTTTACTGAGAAAAAGAAATGAGCAACGTGGATTGTCAGTTTAATTGACATATACTAATATTTATTTCTTAAAGTTTTGATAATTTTTTATTTATGAAAGTAAGAAAAGTGAAAACATTTCGAACGCATTTTGTCTTCAGTAAAGTGCAATTTGTGTTCTGGTCTTGAGAAGGGTTATCAGCCCTGTTCATGTTAATTTTTGCTCGTTTTGAGTTTGATTCGGCTATTTATTGTAATTTCTCTTCGTTATTTATTTATTGACACTGTTTTGTGGTAGTTTATGTTTGGAAGATTATTTGACTTTGTTTTTTGCTCATTCTTGGCCTAATGGAGCTCTTTACTTTTCTTTGAAGAACTTGTTTTGTGGAATAAGTTTTTTTAATTAATATTTATAAAATGTCCACCCCTTTTATTGCTAGTGATTTGTGATAGTTTTACGCTTTGAAGATTATTTGACTTTATTTTTGCTCGTTCTTGGCCTAGTGGAGTTATTTACTTTTCTTTGAAAAACTTGCTCTGTGGAAAAAGTTTTTAAAACTGATTTTTGTTGTTTTTTTATTGACATAGTCTTATTCATGGAAAAAATAACATTTCATATCTTTTCTGTTTTTTTCTATAAGAACCCATGGTATGGGCTGCTATTTGCATGTTGGAGAAGCTTTTTCAACATTTTTTAATCATGACATAAACTGTATTTTTAAATCTAATTTTATAATTTCTGAAGTTGACCTGAGAAATAAAACTTAATACCATCCCCCAAAAATTCCATCTATGCTCGTTGACAACGTGGATACACTTACACTCTTTTTATTTGTTCAAATTGTAAGAAAAGAAGCAGTAAAAGTAGTATCCCCAAAAGTTTCAACTTAATATTCCCAGTTGTTCTCGATGCATTGCTGAAGTGTTTTATTGGCAACAATAAATACAATACCTTTTGATTTATTCTAAAGCAACATTTAGTGTTAAAGTATAATGTGCCAATTACGTAATTTTGGGGGGTTGACGTGCCTAATATCACTAAAGATATAGTTGCAGGACTGTTCTACTATGCTAAATAAAATAGCTGTCTCAAAATTTTGACTGGATGCTTTGGAAAACGAATTGGCTTGAGAAGAGCAGCTTCCTCTCCAATCTATGGTTACTCTTAAAAGGGCACAAGAGCTTTTAATTTTGAATTGAGTTAGCTCCCTTAAACGTTTCAATGATATTTCTAGGTATTATAGACTGGTGCTGCCTATTATATTTTGCTTATATGCCCTTTTGAAAACCTGCATGGATACAGTTTTTTCCTTTAATTGAAAATCCCAAACATACCCAAAAAGCTTTAACTTAATACCTTTAGCGTCATTACTTACATTGACTGTAGTGGTAGCTTTAAAATATAAATATAGTGCCTTCTGGCTAGTTCAGAATATCCCACAACTTAACCTTAAAGGTCTAAATTAATAACATAAGTTGTTCTTCAGATATTGCTTTGTCACCTATTTGAAAGTCAGTATACTCGTAGTTTGTTTTGATTTAGTTCAACATCCGCCTAAATATTCCTTAAAAGCTTCACTTTTATACCCTTAGCTTGTGCAGTAGCAATAGTTGTAGCAGCATTAGTAGCAGAACGGGCATGTCATTTTTGGTTTCTTTAACAACACCTTTAACATACGCTGAAAGTTTCAGCTCAATAAATACCATCAACTATTCCTGATACATTTCTGATGCGTCTGCTACCTGTGTGGGCATAGTGTGTTTCGATTTAGTTCCATCAGTTTCAATATATCCCAAATTTTTCGCCTTAATATCCTTAATAGCAGTAGTAGTAGTGGCAGTTGTAATATTAATTCTAGTAGCCTAAGCTTTAGTGGCAGCAGTGGTAATAGAAGTAGTAATAATAGTAACAGCAGCAGTAGTATGAGTAGAAGCAGTAACATTAGGATGCAAATATTTTCTTTTGATTAGTTCAACATCCCTCACAACAAGCCCTAACAGTTTCAACTTCACACACCAAACTGTTCCTATGATATTGCTATTACATCCTTTTGAAAACCTGCATACAGAGGGCGTGTTCTGATTCAGTTCATCTTCCCCCTCAAAATTTCTTAAACAATTTTCACGTTAATGCTCTTAGGCATAGGTGTGACAGTAGTCACAGTACTAATTATCTATATGTAGTATTATCCGAAGTTCCTACGACCACCCTTTCTATATAAATCTTATGTGGCCCCAGGGTATAACTTAAAACCCATGCCCTGAGGCCTGTGTGTGGGAGGGGGAAGGGCTGTCATCTTCAAAGAAATAATTTCTGGACCTTTCCATTACGTTGAACAAAATGGCTATCTCTAAACTATCATTGGATATGTTTGGGGAAATGGTGGGCGTGGGAGGGGGGTTAGTTGCCCTCCAATCACTTTTGACTGTCAAAAGGGGCACTAGCCCTTTCTATTTTCAAACCAAATAAGCTATTTTCGAAGTTTCTACAGCCGCAAACAGCCAACCCAAAATTTCTTGTCAGATGCATTTTGGGAAAATATGAGGTGTGGGGAGGGGGGGGGGTATCCAGCCTCCGATCACTTGAACCTCAAAAACAGCACTAGAACTTCTGATTAACAGCCCAATGAGCCCCCTCCGAAGTTTATACGATCACCCTTTCTAAATATACCTTATATACCCCCCGGGCATAAATTACAACAATTGCCCTGAGGGCTGTAGGGGGTTGTCATCCTCAAATACATAATTTCCGGACCTTTCAACTACGTTGGACATAATAGCTATCCCAAAATTTTGATTGAATGTGTTTGGGGAAATGGTGGGTGTAAGAAGGATGTTAGTTACCCTCCAATCACTTTGGATATTAAAAAGGGCACAAGCCAGTTCAATTTCCAATCGAAGGAACCCTTTTTGAAGTTTCTGCGACAACTCCTTCGATAAGAAGTGCCCCGGTCTAAAACCAAAAAATAAAATAAAAATAATACATTGTGTCCACATTGTTCTTTACTTAGACAGTGCAATTGCGCTGCCTATGATACTTATCAACTGACGCAGTTTTTTGTCTTTTTTAAGCATGAACAGGACTCAAATACTCTCTACTAGTGTCATATTGAAACTAAGCACAATGCTGGAGCTACAAGGGAGGGAAGTTTAAACAAAAGTAATTTTTTCAAGACTTTGATACAACAAAATCCTGTATTCTTTTATACTTTTAATGCTTCAGTATTTTTGCCTTCTTTTGTTACCTTACACTTCATAGCTGAATTGGGACTCCACCATTAGCTAGAGTTGACAAAACAAGACCAGTGAGAACTACAGGAGGTAATCACCAAATTATCTCTCTGGCAATATGACTTAACTTAATTTTAAGGTAAGATTCTATTTCCTTAGTCTTCCCCGTTTTCGTGTTTTTATGAGCTGGTATCAAGCCTTTACGTTTTTTAATATTTTTGATATGCTGATTGCATAGCCAATCAGCATAATTGCTGATTGGCAATTATGAAAAATATGAAATTTTTTCTTTTTTTTTAACCAATTTTACCATACACATTTTTATGGCACTTGGTATTAACCAAGTGACATATAGCAGTCGCCAATTCTGTCGGTCTGTCGGTCTGTCGGTCCCGGTTTTGCTACTTTAGGCACTTCCAGGTAAGCTAGGACGATGAAATTTGGCAAGCGTATCAGGGACCGGACCAGATTAAATTAGAAATAGTCGTTTTCCCGATTTGACCATCTGGGGGGGAGTGGGGGCCCGGTTAATTCGCAAAAAATAGAAAAAATGAAGTATTTTTAACTTATCAGCGGGTGATTGGATCTTAATGAAATTTGATGTTTGGAATGATATTGTGTCTCAGAGCTCTTATTTTAAATCCCGACCGGATCTGATGACATTGGGGGGAGTTGGAGGGGGAAAACCTAAGGTCCCGGTTTTGCTACTTTAGGCACTTCCAGGTAAGCTAGGACGATGAAATTTGGCAAGCGTATCAGGGACCAGACCAGATTAAATTAGAAATAGTTGTTTTCCCGATTTGACCATCTGGGGGGGAGCAGGGGTCGGTTAATTCGGAAAAATAGAAAAAATGAAGTATTTTTAACTTATGAGCGGGTGATTGGATCTTAATGAAATTTGATGTTTGGAATGATATTGTGTCTCAGAGCTCTTATTTTAAATCCCGACTGGGTCTGATGACATTGGGGGGAGTTGGAGGGGGGAAACCTAAAATCTTGGAAAACACTTAGAGTAAAGGGATCGGGATGAAACTTGATGGAAAAAATAAGCGCAAGTCCCAGATACATGATTGACATAATCGGAACTGATTTGCTCACTTTGGGGTAGTTGGGGGGGGGGGGGAGTAAGTCTTAAAAATTAGAAAAATGAGGTATTTTCAACTTACGAACGGGTGATCGGATCTCAATGAAATTTGATGTTTAGAAGGATATCGTGTCTTAGAGCTCTTATTTTAAATCCCGACCGGATCTGGTGATGGGGGCGGGGAGTTGGGAGGGGGAAACCTAAAACTTGGAAAACACTTAGAGTGGAGGGATCGGGATGAAACATGGTGGGAAAAATAAACACAAGTCCTAGATAGATGATTGACATAAACGGAACGGATCCGCTCTCTTTTGGGTAGTTGGGGGGGGGGGGGGTATTTCTGAAAAAAAAATAGGAATTTTTAACTTACGAACGGGTGATCGGATCTCAATGAAATTTGATATTTAGAAGGATATCGTGGCTCAGAGCTCTTATTTTAAACCCGACCGGATCTGGTGACATTTGGGGGGGGGGATTTGGGAGGGAGAAACCTAAAAATTGGAAAACACTTAAGAGTGGAGGGATCGGGATGAAACTTGGTGGAAAAAAAACGAGTCCTAGATACATGATTGACATAACCAGAACGGATCCGCTCTCTTTGGGGTAGTTGGGGGGGGGGGGGGGGTTAATTCTGAAAAATTAGAAAAAATGAGGTATTTTTAACTTACGAACGGGTGATTGGATCTCCATGAAATTTGATTTTTAGAAGGATATCGTGTCTCAAAGCTCTTATTTTAAATCCTGACCGGATCTGGTGACATTGGGGGAAGTTTGGGGTGGGGTGACCTAAAATGATGGGAAACGCTTAGATTGGAGGGATTGGGATGAAACTTGGTTGGAAAAATAAGCAGAAGTCTTGCATACGTAATTTACATAATTGGAACGGATCCGCTCAATTGCGGGGGGGGGGAATTCTGAAAAATAAGAAAAATGACGTATTTTTAACTTACGAAGGAGTGATCGGATCTTCATGAAACTTCATATTTAGAAGGACCTCGTAACTCCAATATCTTATTTTAAATCTCAACCGGATCATGCGTAATTTGGGGGGGGGGGCAGTTGGGGGGGGGACCGGAAATCTTAGAAAATACTTAAAGCGGTGAGATCAGGATGAAACTGGATGGGAAGAATAGAAACCTGTCTAAGATACGTGACTGACATAACTGGACCGGATCTGCTCTCTTTGGTGGAATTGGGGGGGGGGGGTAATTTTGAAAATTGAGGTATTTGTAACTTACAAAAGGATGACCAGATCTTAATGAAATTTGATATTTAGAAGGATCTTGTGCTTTAAAGTTCTAATTTCAAATTCCGACCAGATCCTGTGACATTCGGGGGAGTTGGAGGGGGGAACCGGAATTATTGAAAACATGAAAATTGGAGTATTTATATCTTACGAATAGATGATCGGATCGTAATGAAATTTGATTTTTAGAAGGAATTCATGTCTCAGAGCTCTTATTTCAAATCCCGACCAGATCTTTTGACATTGTGGGGATTTGGAGGGGGAAATCTTGGAAAAACACTTGGAGTGTAGGAATCGGGATGAAGCTTGGTAGATAGAATAAACAAATGTCCTTGATACGTGATTGACAGAATCGTACTGGATTCGCTCTCTTTGGGGGAGTTGGGGGGAGGGTTCAGTGATTTGGCGAGTTCGGTGCTTCTGGACGTGCTAGGGCGATGAAAATCGGTAGGCGTGTCAGGGAGCTGCACAATTTGACTTGATAAAGTCGTTTTCCCAGATTCGACCATCTGGGGGGCAAAAGGGAGAGGAAAAATTAGAAAAAATTAGGTATTTATAACTTACGAGTGGGTGATCGGATCTTAATGAATTTTGATATTTAGAAGGACTTTGTGACTCAGAGCTCTTATTTTAAATCTTGACCGGCATTAAGCCTCTCATTTTCCTTTTTAAATCAATCTATTAATTCATAGAATTTTGTTAGAGCTCATACCATATGATCTCTTGGCTCTTAGCTCTTCTCGCCTCGTCACAAGTGCCATATGAGCTCTTAGCTCTTGTTCTTTCTGTGTTTGTTTTTAAGTTTGAATGACTCTCAAGTGAAAATTTATCTGGGCTTGTGGTAGCCATGTTTTGGAATAAGATTATATCTTACCTTACAGGACTGCCCAGATACAGAGCTTACAATATACAATTTTGATAACAGTGTTTACAGCATAGATTTTGAAGTCAATTTTCTGCTGCAAATTTAAAACTTTGATTTGTGACAAAAAAAATAATGTCTTCAATTTAAGTGTATTCTAATAATTGTGTTCTAATTAATTATGTCTTAATTAATAATTAATCAATTAATTGTGTCTATTAATTGTGTTCTAATTCTTACGCAGTTATCTGCCAGAGTTTTTTTTCTCTTTATTTTTTCTTAATTCCAAAGTCCAGCAACATTAGGAATACAATCAATATTGAATAACCCTTGTTATGCAAGCAGGAAACTGAATATTCAGAATTAAATTTTATTTTATCAGATGTCTACCAAAAATTAATAAACAGATTAGTCAAAATACTGTCTTTTGAACAAGTTTTCTCAATTTCAGTAAATTGGGTATAGTGTAATCTTGCTTAGGACAAAAGGCTAGCATAGTTACACAAGCAGTTAATACCAAATCACTTTAACTCCATGCACAACAATTTTTGTCAACAACTGACAAAAATGGCAAAAAAATGTACAATAAAAGAAGAAGCAGAAGAAAATTAAATACTAAAGCAGATAAAGTTCCATGCTTCTGACCTCATTGAACAGTGATTGAGATAAATTCAGCTAGGACATAATGCTGACGTTGATTATATTAGATCAATTTATGGATGCAGAGAATATGCAGGGGGTATTTCAATGAATTTACATGTACATCTGAATAATAAGAGTTTCTTTGAAGTACCAAGGACACAGTGAAATGAAATCTGACTATTTGAATTGGTAGCTGAAATTTAGTGTTGTTAAAAATCTCGTCAAAACTAAGATAGGTCTACATAATTCAAGCATCCACAAAAACACATCAATTTTATTTAGTAGGCTATGCCTTTGCTCTTATGGTACCTTATGGGACTTATGGGTCATTTTTCATTTTTCTCTTGGTCATTTTCACTTCGCTTGGGAACATCGGTTCCAACTTTGCCCCTGCCCTCCTCATCCCAAAAGTCAGGTTAACACAAACTTATATACAAGATGAAAAAAAAAGACTCACTTTCTTGCAGTTTTTCCACTACCAACTTTCATAATCCAGGGTTGATCATCTGGTTTGTATTTCCTCAGATTAATTCCATACTTCTTTCTTCTCGCTTCTTCTCTCGCCTCCTTTCCAAATTCACTTCCAGCTCCAAATTTGGGCATATCATCGTCAAGTGTTTTGAACTCTCTCATGTTATTTTCTCTTTCCATTTTTACACTCAGATCTGGCCATTTATCAAAATCAATGTTTAAGCCACCATGAAACTTCATAATACTATGAGCATTATGTGTTCTAGTAAGAAAAGGTAAAAAAGATATAGTATAGTGGAATCTGAAGGAGTATTATCAATAATGGCATGATAATTTTTACACTCAGATCTGGCCATTTATCAAAATCAATGTTTAAGCCACCGTGAAACTTCATAATGCTATAAGCATTGTGTGTTCTAGTAAGAAAAGGTAAACAAGATATAGTATTGTGGAATCTGAAGGAATATTATCAATAATGGCATGATCTGCTTTTCTTATTGTGTTTGGTTTATTTTTTAAGTATCTTTGCAATCTTCTGCTGTTGCGTTTTTCAAATCAGCTTCATTTCAGTTGCTATAAATCTTCAAACTCTGTTTTCCGAATAATTTTTTGTTCCAAACTCTTCCATTTTGAGGCTCAATTTAAGTTCTCTATTAAATAAAAAAAAACAAGTTTTTTAACCTGAAATTAAGGAGCAACATTAAAATTGAAACAAACAGAAATGATTTATGTTGTTTATGGACGATGGTTACCCCTCCTCAATACCTTGCTCTTCAGGCTGAACGTTTTTAGTACTTTTAAAAAAGCTTCTTATTGTTCTAATTAAAAGAAACAAGCGTTTCCGGAGTTGTTCTTAAAGAATTTGGACAAAATTCAAACTTTATTCTGCAATGTGTCGAGGAGGGGGCAATCCCCCTATATACGTAATAACTTCTGTTCGTTTTAAGTTTTAATAATAATCCTTATTTCAGTTGAAAAACATCTTCTTTTTCATTTTGTTTCTGATCTTTTTTAATAATACCGGAAAATCTGGATCCACCTCCACGGAAAAATATTATCAATAATGGCATAACATTTGATTTTCATAATTTGTTCTTCATGTTCTTTTCTTCTTCTTTTTTATTTACAATTAATAGTTAGACAAGGGAAAACATAGCAAGTACTATAATAGAGGGTGAAATTCTAACTTATTCAATTCTGATAAGCTCATTCTTCATGTTCTTTTCTTCTTCTTTTTTATTTAAAATTATTAGTTAGACAAGGGAAACATAGGAAGTACTCTAATAGAGTGAAATTTTAATTTATTCAATTGTGGCATTGAATTGTGGAATTTATTCAATTACTGATAGCTTTCAAATCATACTGGGAACTCACCTCCAACTCCTTGAAACATTTTCAGTGGAGAATTCCCACAATTTAAAACCCCCCAGACAATTTCCTCCTCATGGAAAATACCTGGAAAATTCTACTTACTTTCGTTAAAATTTCTTATTACTTAATTTCTGATGATTTTTCAAATCATACTGGAAATACCCTCTCCCCTCACTGAAAAATCCCTGGAAAATTCCCCTATGGGAAGATCCCCCATAAAAACTCCTCCTACAGAAAGTCCCCCAGAAAACTCCCTCCCAGGTGAAGATCTTCCCTGGACAATACCCCCAGAACATTCTCTCCATATAAAATTGAGCAGCCGAAGAGAAACTAAGACAAATAAAAAGAATCCCATCATATATGAGTTCCAGAAAATTACTCTCTGTAAAAACACAAAATGATATAATGCATCTTTTATTTGGTCTTACAAAACCAACAAATACTAAGTTTCCGCTTACAGAGAGTGGACACCAACAATAAATGAAATAAGAAGATTTATTTTAATTAATTATCTTACAAAAATTGAAGCCAATAGCCCTCATACCCTGCACAACTGGTTAAGAAATCCATCTATGTATAGAGGCATTGCAAATGATTACACCAATACCCAGAAGAAATTTCCAGTGCCAGTAAAATCTATTGCACCCACTTTCCCCCAGACCCCCCTCCCCGTGGAGTTGGTCAATCCCCATAATAAATACTTATTTCTCAAAGTAGACTAAAGAGCTGACCCTCATTACTTTTACACAGAAAAAATTTGCTGAGCTTAATACGAATACATATAAAAACCATTTCGTAATTTTTGTCTATTGGTCCAAAATGAATGAAAAAGTGGCAAGTAGAGCATTTATCCCAACCCATAATATTGCTTTGGGTGAGAGATTGCATGACAACACGTCTGAAATGTCTGCTGAAAATGCCATAATCAAAGCATTAGAGTACCTCATGAATAATTAATTTATGATTGTTAATTTACAATATATTATAGTTTATTCTGACTCTTTATCAAGCCAAAAGCTGCTTTCTTCAGCTTCTCACTATAAGATGGACATAGACACATTTCATTCTCTTAGGATTACTGATAATCTTGCTTCAAGAGGAATAAGAAATTATTCCAGTATGTTCCAAGCCACTTAGGTATAAATGGTAACCATAAGGCAGATGAAATTACAAAAAATGCTTTAAATATTGACCAGCCAAGTGGGAGACCAATCCCCATTAGAGATATCAACCGTGGAGACTACCAGAGGTACTGTTAAATAAGAATAATCCAATCCTGTTGCCTTTCCCCAAAAAGCACCTTTCTAAAATTTATCATAGAATTTGGTCTGGCTCAAATGGGCTCAATTTTCAGGCGTTTTCATATCAGTTCCCTAATTCAAGTGGTGAAAGTCCCTCTTGCCCTCTTTGCAGGTCTTGTAATTGTAAAAATGAAAAAATTGACCATTGCCTATTTGAATGTAATATGCTGACGTCTGCACAGTATACCCTGCACTGTAAAATGTTAGAATGCTTCAAACACCACAAAATATCACTATCAGCCAAGAGTCTAGCTGACCATATCTGCACACAGAGCACAAAACTCAATGTACATCCTCTTATAATTCAACTCCTAGTATTAAAAGATTTACTGCAAGAAATCTGAGTAGATTCAAGATAAATAGAGAAAAACCAACTCAGTAGCTCTGTCCATCTCACAGAGCGACTCAAAAGGAAAAGGGCTGAATAGTCTCGACTAAAAACCCACATCTGCTGAAAAAGAAGAAGAAGAAGCAAGGTGGTATGCACAATGACTATACAAAATGTACAGGTAAAAATAGTGACATAAAACAACTGAAGAATTGATTCCAAGCACTCATAACTTATATTCAAATTCATCAGTAAAGGATAATAAAAAATATTTTTGAATGAGACACAATTTAGATTTTTTTTTTTTATGGAAAAGTCAAAATTTCCAAAATCTTGAATGGCTATAAAGCTCAAACTAAAATAGTTGAAGATAAAACATTTTTTATGATTGCTATCAAGAGTCATCACCATCTGAGACTATAGGTATTAGTTCATCTTATGTGGAGTGACCCAGATAGTAAGCCAAAGAAAAGCAGTGGGAAAAGATAGGACCCCCCTCTTCCCTTATTATCATCTCTTAAAACAGCCACTAAAGCTCACAATTTTCACCATAACATTTTTGAAAAAAAGCCATTGTTTAACACAAAAATACTTGGCAAATAATTTATTGCTTATTTTGTTTTACCAAACTGTACTATTGTCTGGAATATGGTTGCACAACATATTATCCATGTAGCTGAAAACCAATTTTTGAAAAAAAGCCATTGTTTAACACAAAAATACTTGGCAAATAATCTATTGCTTATTTTGTTTTACCAAACTGTACTATTGTCTGGAATATGGTTGCACAACATATTATCCATGTAGCTGAAAACCAATTTTTGAAAAAAAGCCATTGTTTAACACAAAAATACTTGGCAAATAATTTATTGCTTATTTTGTTTTACCAAACTGTACTATTGTCTGGAATATGGTTGCACAACATATTATCCATGTAGCTGAAAACCAATTTAAGCCAAGAAGGATATTACTTGTTCCTAAATGCAGTAATGTCTGAGATGCAATTATTTACCCTAGTTGGGCTATGTATATGGAATGTTTATTAATGCATCCAGACCACATGTCAAACAATATTACCTTAACTTGTACTTAAGATCCATCTTGAGCGAATAAAGATCCATTTTGATCTGTTAATTGTTCCATACTAGATGCTTTGAATGATTAAACATCACATCTCTCAGAGAGGATTGATTCTCCTTCATTAGTAAACAGCCTTGCATTGGGTTCTATATAAGAAAAGTTGAGATCCAGCACACAACATCTGCATTAATTCCACATGAGATAAGTTTGTTGGTCAAGTGTGGATGTGGAACTTTGTCAAATGCTTTTGGAAGGTCAAGCAACAAGACATCCATAGGTAAGCCCTGATTGATCAGGTCTGTTATAACATCATAAGGCTCCAGCAAATTCGTTTCTAAAGACTTTTCTGGTTGAAAACCATGGTAGCTGGGCTATAGTATCCCATTATGGTTTCAGATGCTTCATAACCAAGTTATTTACCACTCTTTCCAGGATTTTAGAAACAGCAGAAGTTATACTTATGGTATGGTAGTTTTCTCCACTGGCTTTATTTCCCTTTTTGAACAAACAGGGGTGAGATGCTGTTTTCCAATCTGTTGTCACTTCCTTGGTACATAGGGAGATTTTGAATAATTGGGAGAGTGGCTTGGAATGTCTTCAGCAATTTCTTTTATAAGACGTGGATGTAACCTATCTGGCCCAACTGATTTGTTGACATCTAGCAATGCATGTCATTTGAGGATATTTGAACTATGAATCTCAATGGACTCTGTTGGATGGTGGATTTGCGTAGGTTCAAAATTGGGTTGGTCTGTATCTGATGTGACACTAAAAACAGACAGGTATTGGTTGTTCAATTCATCCACAATTTCTTTGCATTCTAGACATGAATGCAACCATTTCAGGTAAACTTCTAGACAAAAGACCTTTGTGATCTCATGAATTACTTGTATTAGCTGAATAAGACTTTCAGGATTGGATTTATAGCCTAAACTACACCACAAGAAGATTATTTCAAGTACCTATCCTCACTCTTTACTTTTTCTAAGACTTTGGAGATTGTATAGAAGGTATATGCACCTCTTAGCTTTGACAAAAAAAAAATCTTAATTTCAGTTTGAGTGTAATTTTGACTATCCTTTTTGACTTTAGGATTTGAAGACACAACTTGAATGATTTGAGTAGGTCTTTTGAGTAAAATTTTTTGGTAGGAGAAATTTAGAAATAATTTTTTTTATCCTTTAAAATCTTATAAACCAGGATCTAGCTAAAGGTATGGGGCTCAAGATCCTCTTTTGGCTCTTTAGATCTATTTCTTAGAGTTTCATTTTTATAACACAAAGTGAACATAAGTTGAAAGGCCAGTGACCTTTAGAAGGAGAATGGCTAGGGGTAGATGCTTCAAGACCATACTAAAGCACAATTTAGATTGTTGGTCAATTGCCTGTAACCCATTCTGTAATTCCCTTTGGTAACATACTTCTGATTGGTCCCTTCTTAACTTAACTAAATACTACAATAACACAATTTTTACTTCATTAGATATGGAAAAATTTATGAATCTAATTTTTAGAGTTACTTCCAGTTTAACTGCATCACAGACTAAATTGACTTTATTTATGATTACAAACCAATATTTGATGAGAAATTAGAAAAAAAAAAAAAACACCACACATTATCAAAACCAGCAATTCTTGGAGTAAAATTCTAGACCAGGTTATTTTTCTTTACCATCAAATGGCTAATTTGACAGTGTATATATATACAAATCTTTAAATCAGCCAACTAGTAATACAACCCTAGGAGACCAGCTGAACATAATAAAACATTTTAAGAAAACAATTCTCACTCCATAATGTGCAGAATAATCATAGTTAGCATATTTTGCAGGATGAAAACCTTTATCTTCCTTTCTTTCCTTGTTTTTCTAAGAAATTCATGAATTTCTTAGAACCAATATATTTACAGAGTATATACTCCAACACCCCTAATGTGCAAATATATACCCAAAATTGCATCCTGAATCTAAATATAATGTTGATTTGCATCACTAATGAACTTTACCCACATATTAGCCATATGGTGGATGTCCTTTTTCTTAGGTTTGAAACAAGATCAAGTGGAAAGCATGTGAGCCTTTCAGAAATTTTTCTGGAGTCTAGAACATTCAACAGAAAGCTCTTATGAAGCATCTAACTCAGCCCTGTAACTACAAACGCCATTCACCTTTGACAAACTTGGAAAAACTAAATATTACAAAAGAGAAACTCATTGATATAGATTTACAGATTATACACAAGGTCCAAGACTGTTTTGATCCTTGCAACTTTCCCAAATATTGAACTATTAGGTTTTCAAGAATTTTGAAAAATGACTTTTACATTAAAAAATTAAGCAGCTGAAAAATCTAATCAAATCATTAGAATTGTGTTTTTAAAACCTGAAGTACAAGAAAAGCAGACACAAACAAAATTAAAGAAAAACAAATCTTTTCAAAGATTAAGACAGTTCTGTTTACAATTTTCTGAGTCTTAAAATAAAAAAATAAAAAATATAGAGAAACTATTATTTTTAAAGGTTTTAAGAGCACTTAAAATTGAATTTAAAAGAAAATTAATTAACATATTCAGAAGGAGCATAAAAAATGGCATCAACTGGTAGGCCTATGTTCACTTTATTTTTAGGTTAATTATATGAACTGCTCCATATTTGTCTAAATTTTAATTAATCTTTCTTACTGATTTTCAACACAAAGAAACTACTTAGCAGAATTATTGTGTGTGACCTCTTCTGAACTTAATGCTATAATAACAAAAGAGTGGCCTAGTACTATCCATTTCTTAGCCTACTCAACACAGTTTGGAAATACAATAGTTGCTACTGCAACAATTGTTCCGGACCCTCTACACCCCTCCCCACAATGGGACCTAATAGAGCCCTGGGCTATATATCCTGTTCAATTTAGCCTAGTCAATTTAGAGCTGCTAGGTGTTTGAGGAACTGCATTAGCCTACTATTTGCTTGTTTCAAAACATCTTGTCAAAACTGCAAGCTTGAAAGAATCTTGAATCAAGGATTTTCCTTGCTATTGGGTTGAATCAAGCTTTGAGTATAAATAACAACAAAGACCACACTGCCTTTGCATCATAAACACCAAAAACAAGAAGAACAATAGGGACTTTTTTAAGACAGTGGGAAACAAATTAGAATGAATATTTTGAAAAACTGTTCATTAGTTTTATTGATTTAATCCTCTTGTAAGTTGTTTTTTCTTATTTGTATTGCTGAGGACAGCCCTTGGACATAGGGCCGAAATATTCATTATAATTTTTTTCCCATTGTCTTAAAAAACTCCCTATTGTTCTTCTTGTTTTTGGTGTTTGCTTGAGTGTACCTTGCACCAAGGAGGGGCAACTAGATTGAAGCTTTTTGCTTGATTTTACCCTGCTTACCTTTCACAAAAATGTTGAATCAGCCTTAAGGCAAGTTGCACCACTACCAAACTTTGTTAGTAGGGAGTTGGTATTAGGTGCCAGTCTACAGGTCCAATAGGCTGTAAGGTGAATAGGGCTAGACAAGCTAATTTAATTTTTTAACCATTCCTTTAGGTTGTGAAGTGGTTTATAAGCCTATAATTCAATAAAAAAAATTACTTAGGTACAGTTATGACGTATTCTTTCACTACTGGCTGAGAAGTCATTACTATTCGAAAATGTAGGCTAACTTCCAGAACTTGTTGTATCTTCTTTTTCTTCGATTGAGTCTTTCACGTTTCGAAAGACACTGCAAAACTGTCATGAGCTAAAAGGCCGAATTTTCATTTTTTTTAAACACGCGTTGCCACACGTAGATTGAACCGTAATTGTCTTAGAAAGATCAGAAAGGACTCATTTGATTGGAAATTTAGAGGGCTAGTGGCCTTTCTAACAGTCAAAAATGGTAGGAGGGCAAATACCCCCCTCCTCCCGCACCCATTATTTTCCCGGACACTTTTGATAAAAATCTTGAGACAGCTATTATGTTCAACATAGTTGAAAAGTCTGGAAATTATGTCTCTGAGTATAACAACCCCCCACAGCCCCCAGGGCAAGGGTTTTAAGTTGTGCCCTAGAGACATATAAAGCTTTTTATTGAAAGTATGGTCGTATAAACCTCGGAGGTTTATATGATCATTAGCTGTAATCAAAAGCTGTATTGCCATTTTTAAGAGTCAAAGTGATCGGAGGGTAGCTACCCCCCCCCCACACACACACACACTTCGTATTGTCCCAAAATACAATAGGAATCTTGAGATAGTCATTTTATTTAAAATAGTCCAAGAATCGTATAACAAGGCTTTTATGGTTAAAACAAACCCTCAGAGCCTGGGAGCAAGGGTTTTAAGTCGTATACTGTGGGCATTTAAGGATTTTATGGAAGGGATGACTGTACATAAATTTAGAGTATGCTCATTTTGTTGAAATCTGGAAGTTCTAGTTTTCTTTTTAAGACTCAAAAGTGATGGAGGGCAGGTAGTCTTTCCCCCTCCAACTACCCCTCTTTTTACCAAACGAATCTGATTGAAATTGTGAGATAGCGATTTTTCTCAAAAGAAGTCATTTAGACTTCAGGTGGGTCTCATTTGGTTTGAAATTGGAAGTTAAAGTGCCCTCATTATAATCAAAAGTTATCTGAGAGCTACAAAATTATTTTAGAGCTACAAAAATATGTAAATGTTGTTAGATGTTTTTAATTCTTCTTAGAATCTAACAATCTGAAATCCGAAAACCTCAATTAAAATAGGAATCTCGATTTTAAACTCTAAACAAGATACTCAAGGTTAAATAACGAAGAGACTCAGGGTTCAATAGCGAATAGAAATAAAAAATCTTAAATCAGGTTATGAAAAGGAAATTAATTACACAATAGAATTCCCAATTTGAAAATCCTGCTGGTCTGTCAAAACAGCCTTATATTCGAAATGGACTTAAAGATAATCATGTGAACCTTAGTTTTGTCAAAGTTGAACCGTCTGTTGCTATGTATGTAAAGTGATTGCCAGATTGCCGGGAATTTTTTTTTTAATAACTCAAATGAAATCATGTTTAAATACCCTAAACCACTTTTGTTAAATATTCCCAACAATATCAAGAGACAAAACACTGACTCTACTCAATCACAGCAGTTACGAAACGTCAAGTAGATCTTGAAGGAAAACGCTCAGAGTGGCTGTGACAATGGAGTTTGGAATGCTTGAAATGGACTGTCTATAGTCCTACCAGAGTCTAAGATCCGAACGCACCCTATGTAAACTGCAACATGGCTCAAGCCGTTATTTTGGCCATTCCTTGGGCTTGTTTAGAAAAATTGATGTGTCAACAGTGCATTTCAATTAACGGTAAAATATTTTTCAGATGAATCTGTATACAAAAACCTTCAGTTGCTGAGCTTTGATATCAAGCAAGCAAATTAAGCTTTAGTAAACTCTGACTGTTAATTTGAGAAATTAAAATGTTTGATGTGTTTGGATCCGTTAAGGGTCTATTAAAACTAGACCAAGTGACTGTTGATAACAACATATTTCGTTTGCATTACAAGGCTACTGTTGTTATCCTGATTGCCTTTTCTTTACTGGTGACAGCAAGGCAATATATTGGTGATCCTATTGATTGCATTGTTGAAGGGGTTCCTTCCAATGTAATGGACACTTATTGTTGGATCCATTCTACTTTTACACTCCCAGACAGATTGAATGGAGAGGTTGGTGTAGATGTTCCACACCCAGGTAAGATAAAGAATCAGTAGTAGGCTAATCTTGGTGTAAGATCCCTTTTTCTGAAATATACTTTATAGAAATTGTAAAGTTTTTGTGCTATCTTGGAAAGTATAGTTGAATGAAAATATATTAAAATATAGGCCATTCAGTAAATCTGCTGTTGAAAATGTAATTTAGCTAGGGTGAAAGTGTATGCATCATTTGATACCAATCAGTTGGATTTTGGGTAAAATTATGACAGTTCATAGCCTATAGGCTAACTGACTTACCAATAAAGTGAACATACCACTCAATGCTTTTTTTTATGTTTTTTATGAATATAATAATCACTTTTATTGAAAATTCAAATCTGAGCACTTTTTGAGTTTTTAAGAATGATGAGTGTTTGGTAAAATTCTAGCTAATTGACTTCTTGCTATCCCAGAAAGGGTTTAGGTTAGGAAAATGAAACTTTCAGGGATGGGTCTACAGGCTAAAGTAGCCTATGTCTCAGAAAGGTATTTTAAAGTACCCACCTCCACTCCTTCTCCCTCTAGAGGGTCCTGAAATTTGCCTACATGACAGGTCTATAACTATTGAAATTTTGACAAAACAACATTTTACCTTAATTTTCAGTTACTATTTGCCTTTTCTCTGCCTTTAATTCTGAAAATGCAATTCCTGTAGTTTGAGTAGAATCCTGAGCCATACTGATGTTTTTTTTTTTCTTTTCTAAATTTAGGAAATACTGCTCTAGACAATTATGCAGCTGCACTTAACTGTGAGAGTGTTAATGATAGCTTTATGCTACTTGTCTGAAACTAAGTGCCAAAGAATATGACTTGATTGATTAATGACATTAAAAATAGGATTCATGATCTTTCTGTCTTCCAAGCTGTTGACCAGTCCTCATGTATTTGCCCAAACCAGCAACCAACAATGTTCAATGTAGTTTTTTGTAAACTACAGCAAACTGATCCAAAGGATAATTATCTTTTATTAATTGATTAAAGTGACCACCTTATCATCAAAATAGTCACCTGAAGATATAAAGTAAAAAATAGATACACAGAAAAGATATTTACAAACTATAACACCATCAAGGTTAAATCAGGCAAATTAACTGAGAATTGATACTCTAAGGCAGAGTCAATAAAGCAGTGGGAGAAATTCTAGACTATAGCCATTAAGTCTAGACTCAGGAATGGAACACAACAGAAAAATTTATCCCAACACCAAGGACCTTGCAATATATTACAACTAATATAATATAGCAAAGAAACTTAAAGAAACACCATCAGAAAAAGAAAAAAAAATTGGTCACTATGAAAATATATCAAAGCTCAAAATAAGTTAAGAAACCTCACTAATAAGTATACCTTAATTCCACAACAAGACTTGCAGACCAAGGTAATTTGAGTCTCAAGAAATTTAGGAACTCTGATGTTCAGCAGAGATCAAAACCAGTAATAAATAGAATACCTAAATGCTAATGGAAATTAAGTCACAGTCACCCATCATTCAGCTGATCTTCTGAATAAGTAATTTGGCTCAGTTTTTACCAATGATCCTGACAGCCCCCTCTCCCTCCAAATATAAAATAAGTTATCTTAAAGAAAATTAGATGTAATACTGCTACAACATCTGTGGATGCAAATTGATTGTAAAGCCTCAACATTATTAAGACTGTTGGTCCTGACAACATATATCCCCACCTGCTAAAAGAAGCAGCTAGTTAAATTTCTCCAGCTTGGGGAATATTATTTCAACATTCATTCTATATTCAGAATTTCAACATATCCCATTGGAAACTAGCCCACATCTTGCAAGTTTTTAAGAAGGGGGATAGGTCCAATGTTGAAAAATTCCTTGAGAGGATGATGAATGATATCCTTCATCAATGCCTTTCTCACAATTGTATTATCTCCTGCAACCAAAATGGTCTACAACTTGAAAATTGTTAGAAACCAACTTCTTAGATACTTATGAGCAGATTACTCAACTTCTGAACCACCTAAACCTCTGTGTCAGTGGCTCAAAACTATTTGGTGTCTCTGACCAATTATGTATACTACCCAGTGTTGATTGCATACATCATAAGGTGACAGATGGCTTCTCTTCTTTAATATTTCAAAACATGTCACCATTCTCTTTAGTCACAATAAGCAACAGCACCAAAGCAGCATGAAGGACTACCTGATATCATCCCCCATGCTTCTTCCAATTTGTACCAGTTATAGATAACATTGTAAAGTTCCATGAATATTCTGCCCTAGCTGTCTCCAAAGCAAATTCAAGTCTTAAACTTACCAGAAGTATTATCACAAGCCAGTCATGTAGAACCTTTCCTAAAGCTATGTAAGGTACTTGTGAGGCCAGTGGACTTAGGAGCCTGCCTTGCAGGTCCCTTTTATAAAAGTGATGTACAGCTGATCAAAGCTGTACAGAGGAGGGCCAATAAATGTATCTCTAGACTTAGTGAGCAGCCATATATTGATGGAATATGTGCCATAAAGCTATCATACTTGACTTTACAATGTAGGGGGCAGCAACATGCTACTGACATACAGCCATGTTAACCAAACTGAAGACAAGCTCTTTACCCAGCTTGCCAATCAAAGAAAAACTCAAGGTCACTCAAAGAAGCTTCATATTTCAGTCAAAGAATGATCAATAATTGGAACAGTTAGAATGAGGATGCCATTTTGTCAGCATAAGTCAAGGATTTTAAAAGGACAAAGATCAGGATGCTAAACAAATAAATATATACAATGCTAAACTTATATATTTGGGATTACCACCATTAGTTTCATGCAATTAGGAGTAATATATATGTTTATATATAACAGAAAGTTTTTCACTGGATTGTAAACACTGTCATATCTTTTAATTAGTGATATCTTAGTATTTTTTTATATTTCTGTATCATATATAAATAGCAGCCAATACTATGATGGAGCCAAATAGACCCAGAACTAGAAATTTATTGCTCTGAAATGTGAATTCTAGTAATGACTAGAAATGGTTTTAAAAAGCAGTTTTAATGTACCATTTGTTTGTAAATCACTTATTTAAAAGTATTATTTTCCAAGGGGATTGAATTATAACAATCTGATTATACAAAAAATAGATATAGGTATTTTTGTAAGACTCCAAAGATTTTCCTTAGATCTGTGTAAAGTGCATGCTATCTGCACAATAAACTTTGCCATAGCTTAATAATAAAGAACAAAAAAATAAGGTAATGATTATTAAGTTTAAAAAAATTAAGGTAATGACTAGAAATGGTTTTAAAAAGCTGTTAAAATGTACTGTTTGCTTATAAATTGCTTATTCAAAAGTAATATTTCTCAAGGGGATTGTTATAACAATTTGATTACACAAAAAATAGGCATAACTGTTTTTGTAAGATTTCGAAGGTTTTCCTTACATCTGTATAAAAGTGCATGCTATCTGCATAATAAACTTTGCCATAGCCTAATAATAAAGAACAAAAAAATATGATGATTATCAAAATAGAGAACAAAAAAACATGATGATTATTAAGTTAAAAAAATAAGGTAATGACTAGAAATGGTTTTTAAAAACAGTTAAAATGTACTATTTGTTTGTAAATCACTTATTCAAAAGTAATGTTTTCCAAGGGGATTGAATTATAACAATGTGATTACACAAAAAATAGATATAACTGTTTTTGTAAGATTTCAAAGGTTTTCCTTGCATCTGTATAAAAGTCTATCTGCACAATAAACTTTGTCATAACTTAATAATAAAGAAAAAAAAGGCAAAAATTACAGATTGCTTTCCTTCTACAAAAACAATGGAAAACAATCAGAGGGCCATAAATTAACACATCATTTTTGTAGGGAGAGGATACTATTTTTATATTTTGCTCATTTTTCCATTTGCTATTGTTGTGCTACTGCAAAGTTTGTTGCACAGAAATGCACTGTGTAAAGACCTCAGGAAAATGTTTGAGATTTTAGAATAACATATGTAAATTCAAATGTGTATAGAATTGAATTGTAGGTTTGGTTTTTGGATGAATCATTAGCTTTGAATATATTGCTTTAAAGTAGTCAGTATAGTAATCTATATATATAAAAATAAGTTGTCTGTGTGTGGATCTGTGGATGGATCAGGTGACGTCATGTTTGTTCGCATATGACGTCTGAATTATTTCACACTAATACAAGAGAAGAAAAAAACTAAAAAAGGTAAAAACTACAAAAAAAACTAAAAAGAAAAAAAAACTAAAAAAGCTAAAAAACTAAAAAAAAATAAAAAAAAGGTAAAAATCTAATAACTAAAAAAAAAACTGAAAAAAATAAAAAAAGGCAAAAACTACAAAAAAATAAAAACTAATAAAAAAACTAAAAAAGCTAAAAAACTAAAAAAACTAAAAAAACTAAAAAAAACTAAAAAAAGGTAAAAAACTAAAAAAAAACTAAAAACTAAAAAAGAAAAAAACTAAAAAAAAAGAAAAAACTGAAAAATAAAAGAGAAAAAGAAAACTAAAAAAATATGAATAAATATATATAAAAATAAGTTGTTTGTGGGTTATGTCTGTCTGTCTGTCTGTCGAGTGACGTCGTGTTTGTCCGCATATGATGTCTGAATTATTTCACACTAATACAAAAGAAGAAAAAAAACTAAAAAAGGTAAAAACTACAAAAAAAAACTAAAAAGAAAAAAAACTAAAAAAGCTAAAAAACTAAAAAAAAACTAAAAAAAGGTAAAAAACTAAAAACTAAAAAAAAAAACTGAAAAAACTAAAAAAAGGCAAAAACTAAAAAAAACTAAAAACTAAAAAAGCTAAAAAACTAAAAAAACTAAAAAAACTAAAAAAAGGTAAAAAACAAAAAAAAACTAAAAACTAAAAAAGAAAAAACTAAAAAAAAGGAAAAAACTGAAAAATAAGAGAAAAAGAAAACTAAAAAAATATTAATAAATATAAAAAATATAAATATAATATAAATTAGCAATCAACAAAGCACCGAGACACAAATGACGACCGGGACACAGGGAGTATAAATGACGACCAGGACATAAGTAAAAAAAAAAACTAAAAAAATGGTAAAAACTACAAAAAAACTAAAAACTAATAAAAAAACTAAAAAATCTAAAAATCTAAATAAACTAAAAAAGAAAAAAAAGAAAAAAGGAAAAAAATAAAGGAGAAAAACAAAACTAAAAAACGAATGTATATACAGACCGGGACACCGGGATACAAATGACGACCGGGACACAGGGAATATAAATGACGACCGGGACACAGGGACACAACTACAATGGGGACGCCGGGGGGCACAGGGGGATATAAATGACGACCGGGACACAAGGAATATAAATGACGCCCGGGACACTCAAAGAGAAATTACAGACTGGAACACCGGGACACAAATGACGACCGGGACACAGGGAATATAAATGACGACCGGGACACAGGGACATAACTACAAAGGGGACGCCGGGGTGCACAGGGGGATATATAAATGACGATGGCGACTCAGGGAATGGTCGATTAGCAATCACCATCAACAAAGCTCAAGGGCAATCATTAGAATCATGAGGTATAGATCTGAATACGGATTGTTTTCCCATGGACCATTATATGTTGCATGTTCAAGAGTCGGTAAACCTGACAATCTGTTTATATGCACAGACAATGGGACAGCAAAGAATGTTGTATATTCGCAAGTTTTACGTAGTTAAAAACATATATATATATATATATATATATATATATATATATATATATATATATATATATATATATATATATATATATATATATATATATATATATATATATATATATATATATATATATATATATATATATATATATATATATATATATATATATATATATATATATATATATATATATATATATATATATATATATATATATATATATATATATATATATATATATATATATATATATATATCTATATTCACAGGTGGGACATAGGGACACAACTACAATGGCGCGTAACTAATATGGCGCGTAACGACTTACGCGCGCGGGGGGGCTTGGGGGGGGCGCGAAGCGCCCCCACCAACTAAGTGTTGGGGTGGCGCGAAGCGCCACCCCAACAGCTAGTTGAATTATAAGGTTTTAATTAATTTACTTTTAAACTGTAGTTACAAACTATCAACCAACTAATATGTTACCTTTTACTCCCCCCCCCTTAAAGGCTCAAAATTGAATTTGTGCCTGAAGAAATTGTTATATTTGGATAGAATATGAAAAAGACATTGAGTGATGTGTTCACGTTCTTTCTTGCTAAGGAATAGAAAAAAGGAAAATTTTCCTTTGAAATTGCATTTCCTAATATTTCATTAGAATTTGAAGTCATATCTAGGGTTGTTGCCTAAATTTGAAAAATAGATTTTTTTATCTTAAAAACTATATAAATCAGGGTTGAGCAAAGATATGACATTCTAAATACATTTTTTTGTGACTTATTTGAGCACTAAATCTATTTCTCAAGGGGTATTGCTTTATTACTCCCACTCTCTGTTAGGAAACACTAAAATCTTGAAACTTACTTTTAAAAACTTGGAGATACTTAATTGGATCATTCCTGAATGTCTACCAATAGAATTTATCCCCCCCCCCCTAATGGACAAACATATTGCCGAAGTTATAGTTATATATATATATATATATATATATATATATATATATATATATATATATATATATATATATATATATATATATATATATATATATATATATATATGTATATATATATATATATATGTATATATATACTGATTAAATCTTCCTTCCCACCAATTTTACACAGCAGTAACATATCAGGGGTGGATCTAGAGCAAAATCTTAAGGGAGACCCAATGTGGCAAGAGCTCCAATGAGCAAAATCTTGGGGGAAGGGACTAATGTCACGTAAGTGCCAATAATTGACAAATTTATCGTAAAAAAGAGTTAAAAACAAGGAATGGGGATAATCAAAAAATCTTTGGAGGGGGTCCCCCCAGCACCCTGGATCTTCCACTGTAACAGGTTACTGTTGGGTTTGGGTAGAAATTTGGAGTCCCCCTTCCATGCCCTTTTCACCCTTGTAATCCCCATGGCATTGGATCAAAATTTCTAGCCATTTGTCAGAGAATGGTTGAAAGCAGCCCCAGGGGCAAGGACCCTAACTTATGCAAGTTGTCTTTTAGACACGGTTTACAGACACGTTTTATCAAACAGTTTGTGGTAACAGAACAGAATTGGCTTATTATGCTGATTTCAAATATATAAGTTTTTATGGCACTTGGTATCTACCAACTGACATATAGCAATCACAAGTTCTGTTGGTTGGTCTGTTGGTCCTGGTTTTGCTAGTTTAGGCACTTCCAGGTAGGCTAGGACGATGAAATTTGTCAGGTATATCAGGAACCAGACCAGATTAAATTAGAAATTGTCGTTTCCCCGATTCGACTATCTGGGGGGGGGGAGTGATGGATGGTTAAATCGGAAAAATTAGAAAAAATGAGGTATCTTTAACTTACGAACGGGTGATCGGATCTTAATGAAATTTGATATTTAGAAGGGTATCGTGTCTCAGAGCTCTTATTTTAAATCCCGACCAGATCTGGTGACATTGGGGGAGTTGGGGGGGGGCCTAAAATCTTGCAAAACGCTTAGAGTGGAGGGATCAGGATGAAACTTGGTGGGAAAAATAAGCAGAAGTCCTAGATACATGATTAACATAACCGGAACGATCCGGTGTATTTGGGCGAGTTGGGAGGGGGTTAATTCTGAAAATTAGAAAAAATGAGGTATTTTTAACTTATGAAGGAGCGATTGGATCCCGACCGGATCCAGCATCATTTAGGGGGGGGGGACCAGATATCTCAGAAAACACTTAAAGCGGAGCGATCAGGATGAAACTTGGTGGGAAGAATAAAAACATGGCCAAGATACGCGATTGACATAACCGGACCGGATCCGCTCTCTTTGGTGGAGCTTGTGGTGGGGGGAGTAATTCGGAAAAATTAGAAAAAGTGAGGTATTTGTAACTTACGAACGGGTGATCAGATCTTAATGAAATTTGATATTTAGAAGGATCTTGTGCTTTAGAGCTCTTGTTTAAATCCCGACCAGACCCGGTGACATTGAGGGGAGTTAGAGGGGAAACCGGAATTCTTGGAAAACGCGAAAATTGAGATATCTTTATCTTACGAATATGTCATCGGATCTTAATGAAACTTGATATATAGAAGGGTGTTATGTCTCAGATGCTCCATTTTCAATTCGAATTGGATCCGGGGACATGGGGGCTGGAGGGGGGAAACATAAATCTTAGAAGACGCTTAGAGTGGAGAGATCGGGACGAAACTTGATGGGAAGAATAAGCACAAGTTATAGATACGTGATTGACATAGTTGGAACGGATCCGTTCTCGTTGAAGGAGCTGGGGGGTGTTAATTTGCAAAAATTAGAAAAATTGAGGTATTTTTAACTTAAGAATGGGTAACCGGATCTTAATGAAATTTGATATTTAGAAGGAACCCATGTCTCAGAGCTCTTATTTCAAATCCCAACCAGATCTTTTGACATTGGGAGGAGTTGAAGGGGGAACCGGAAATATTGGAAAACGCTTAGAGTGGAGAAATCGGATGAAACTTGTTGGTAAAATGGGGTAATTGTGGGTAAAATAAGCAAATGTCGTAGATACGTGATTGACGTAACCGTACTGGATCCGCTCTCTTTGGGAGAGTTAGGGGGTGGTGTTCAGTGCTTTGGCGAGTTTGGCACTTCTGGACGTGCTAAGAAGATGAAAATTGGTAGGCGTGTCAGGGAGCTGCACAAATTGACTTGATAAAGTCGTTTTCCCCGATTCGACCATCTGGGGGGATGAAGGGAGAGGAAAATTTGAAAAAATGAGCTCTTAGCTCTTCCGATCTCGTCGCAAGTGCCAAATGAGATCTTGTTAAGTTTAGTCCTACCCATAAAGGCTACGAGCCTGAGAAAATTTGCCTGATTTTGGAGAAAAGGGAAACCACTGTCTAAAAATAATAGAATTTTAGTGAAAATCACACCACCAGATTCAGCATTTCAGAAAATCCTACTGTAGAGATTTCATGCTCCTATCTGCAAAAATGTGGAATTTTGTAATTTTTTTGCCAGAAGAAAGATCACAGATGCGTGTTTGTTTTTATTTATGTATTGTTTTTTCTTCATGGGGGATTGTATCGACCCACTGGTCCTAGAGTATCGTAAGAGGGCTCGTCCGAACTGAAATTAAAAGTTCTAGTGCCTTTCTTAAGTGACCAAAATAATTGGAGGGCAACCAGGCCCCCTCTCCTGCCCTTTCTTCTCCAAACGGTGCGATCAAAATTTTTGAGATAGCCATTTTGTTCGTCATATTTTGAAGACCCAATAACTATACCTTGGATATAACACGAACCCCCCCGATCCCCAGGAAAAAGGTCTAAATTATAAAATTCCTCCCAAAATGGGGCCTACAAAAGTGTTTTTCCGAACAGCAAACTTACCTCTATTAGCACTTGGGCCAAGAATTACACGAAAAAATGTATTAATTTGTCGAAGATGACAGAAAAATGACGAAAATGATTGTCGAAAATCACGAAAAATTATTATTTTATCATGATTCTCCAGTGTGGTCTCAGAAATTATCTCTGAGCTGAAATCATTTCCCCTTTTTTATATCCAGTAGGGAGTCATTTTCGAAAATGTCGAAAATTTGGCCAGAAAATGACAAAAAAGAAAGCGTTGCAAATGGCTTGAAAATTACAACGATAACACCGTAGGCCAGTGGCCTAGGGAATCAGGGTCAGTGACTCTAACGTTGAAACAAGTATTTAGGTTGGAGACACGGTCCTTTAGGAAAGGGGGCTAAAAGCGTCTAAAAAGTTTGTTTTTCCATTTTACTTTAAAACTTGTAGGATTCATTTTCAGGGAAAAGATAACCACGAATTGTTTTATAGCAAAAGAACTTAAAATAGAAGAGCAACCTTTTATTTGTGTGTGGTTTCAAACTTGGACATACGAGTTCGTGAGACAAGGGGATCCTAATTAAAAAGAAAATGTTAGGTTAGGGCATGGGCCTTAAAATGGGGACTCTTGTTATGCCCTTAGGAGAAACAGAAAATTGAATAACGATGTTGGTTAGCCCAAAAATGGGACCCAAAAATTGATTAAATAGTTTTTTGTGAATGGCTTAAAACTTGCATCCAGAAGCTCCTGGGCCAGGGAGACCATAAATCTTAAATAATTATTTTAGATAATGGGGCTGGTCCGTCTGAATATGGGCAAGAAATTTAAATTTTTCAAACGGTTTGAAAATTTTTTCCTTGGCCAAAAGGAATCCCCAATTAAAAAAAAAGTTCACCTGACAATGGAGAAGCGGTCTTATTTTACGTGTAGCTGTATAGTGGCAAATGAGCGGAAGTTTGACCGTTGTTACTATTTGACTCTTGTTACTAAAATGAAGTTCTTGATTTTTGAATGTCTCCCTCTATATATAAGGCTACCGGTCTGCTATAATCATCCATGGTAAAAAAAAAATGTAAACTAGAAGTTATTTCTTTCGCTTTTCAAACAGTTCGTGGTAACGAACTGTAGTAAGGAGCGACCCGACTCAATAGTAACCAAAACTAAAAAAAATGGAATTTTGATACCAATAGCTACATCAAAAGAATCGCATTTTAATGCTGATTTTAAATATATAAGTTCCGTTATGTTTCATTTTACCCATCAAAAGTTACGAGCCTAAGAAAATTCGCCTTCTTTTAGAAAATAGGGGGAAACAACCCCTAAAAGCTATAGAATCTTAACGAAAATCACACCATCAGATTCAGCGTATCAGAGAACCCTATTGTAGAAGTTTCAAGCTCCTATCTACAAAAATGTGGAATTTTGTATTTTTTGCCAGAAGGCAGATCACGGATGCGTGTTTATTTGTTTGTTTTTTCGTTGTTTTTTTCCCAGGGGTGATCGTATCGACCCAGTTGTCCTAGAATCTTGCAAGACGGCTCATTCTAACGGAAATGAAAAGTTCTAGTGCCCTTTTTAAGTGACCAAAAAATTGGAGGACACCTAGGCCCCTCCCACGCTAATTATTTCCCCAAACTCACCGGTTCAGTTTTTACTGTTTTTATGTGTTTCTGTTTTGTGTTTTTTAGAGTTAAGAGAAAGAGTCAAACTTTAGCGTAAAGAGCGGGGCGTTGATGAGGAAGCAGCCCCTTTCATATACGAAGTAATTTTTGTTCGTTTGAAGTTTTAATTTCGCTCCTTACTTTCCGTTAAAAAAACTTGTTTTTTTTTTAAATTTAATCTTTACCCAAGGGTGGATATCACATTTTCTCATGGTAAGCCTGTATAAAAGCATCTTTTGCTAGGCATATAAGAAACCATTTTGTTGTTTTGGGTATAAATTTACTTCGATTGTCTTTTGTCACTTATTTCTTACAATCGCCTACACTTGTCGAATAAAATATAATAGGGATGTCATTTGATATAGGGCAGAGGGTTAACTACAACCAAACCCCCAAGCCTCCCCCAATTCAAGTTTCTTAAAAAATCTTGTCAAATCTAAGGTGAGCCTGCATAATGCAAGCTTCCACGGAAACGGGTCAGTTTTCTTTAGTATATCTTTGTCTTAATGGGCTTAATGTGGCTCATTTTTTAGTTTTCGCCGTGATTTTCGCTCTACTTGAGAAAATTGGCTCCAATTTCGCCCCCCTCCCCAGGGTTTTTACGAAATTACGTCACTTAACTACAACAATTTAAATGGCATCGATGTCAATATCTTCTTTTTCCTGCTTTTCCGTCTCAGTCTCGGGATCTTTTACTTGCTGCTTCATTTCCACCTTTATAATGTGTATATCTCTTACTTTGTCATCATATACAATCTCCAGGTCAGATTCTTCTTCTCCCTCTGATTCATTTTCCAACCATTGAATTAGGGGTTCGGCCTTTTCCATGATAGCTAGATGTACTTCCTCTGAAACGCTCTTTTTAAAAGGCTTTCTCGCCCATCGTACTAGAACATCAGCTGTCACTATATCTTCGTCGTAAAGTGTTTTTAGTATATGCTGTGTCTTTGGAAGCAACTCAGATTTCTGCAGTTCAATGAGCTGTTCAATGCCCCTAAGTACGGACTTCTCGGCTTCTTGCGAGTCGATAGTGAAGCGAATAAATATTTTTTTATATTTTTTTAACTCGTGTACTATGTTTGTGGGAAGCAGTACTTGAACTAATATAAGAGGTGCTTTTTCTATCAGTCCTAATCTTTCGGCTTTGAGATAAATATCATTGTGTACATCATGTTGACTAATAGTGCTGTCTGATTTCCTTTGCTTTACATAGCTGTAGAAAATGTCTGCTCTGTCTCTCTCCGACTTCTCTGAGCCTTCGCATATAACTTGATTCTTCGCATATGCGAATTGAGCCTTCGCATATGCTTGAATTCCTGATGTTAATGCCTCTCTTCTTTTCTTAACAGATTCCGGAGAAAAATCTTCTGACCATTCCACATCATCCTCATCATTCACGCTCTCCTTCTTCGTTCTTAAGCTTTCTTTTCCATCTTTGGCACTTATAGTGTCTCTTTTAGTTACTTTTCTTCTGCTTTTCGCTGGTAGTTCTGCAATCGATTCTTTTTGGGTGTTTAGTTCGGAATTTGGTGGATGCTTAACAATGTAAGCTGTGAGTTTATGTGTAGCATCCAACGATTCACTGTGTCCACAGGCTTTGCATTTTTGTCTTACTGGTGGTTTCTTTCCACTGGAAGAGAGAATTGTCTCGGGATTATCACACTTGGAGCACAAAACGAAACGACGAATGAAGTCATTCAACAGATTCTGAAGTTCAGATGCAATGTGAGAACCATTAATAATATATCTGTTATTTCTTGAATCGAACTGTGACTGGACCCCGAGTTCAAGGGCAAAATATCTGGTCAGGTACATTGGAGGCCTTCCAAGGGCTTTTGCCACTACGGGAATGTTCACCAAAACTGTCTTGATTCCATTGCCTCTGCCCTCTACCTTGGCAAGAATATTCGGCATTTTATAGCGATAAAAGGTATCTGTAGTCTTACTATTTACATTTACTGTCATATTTTCTCATGAATACTTAGATCTTCTTTACGTCAAGCCAACATATTCACAAAATGCAGCATAACGTTTGACAAAAAAAATACTGATTCAAGAAAATTTTTTTAGCGCAAATTTTTTCTTCAAACTAGGTAATATTGGAAATAGTTCTATTCAAATGTTTTTGCACAAGAAATTGTTTACATACATTGGACTGCTGCCAAAATTCTTCTTTTAACCGAGATTATGACGTAACAGCACCTTAGTTACGTCGTTGCAGACGTGTGATGACGTCATTGATGTAACTATTTCTAGAATTGTGTTTTCAGGTAACGTGTTTGAAGCGTGCTTTGAGCGGGTTCGACAAAAATAGTTTTCAGGTTCTCCGTGTTCAACCCAGCAAAACATTAAGACGTTTTCATCTTAAGGGCTCCAAGCATGTTGAACATGGGTCCCTCAAGATCTGAACGTGCTAGAATAGCATGGTTGGACATGGGTTCTGAAAAAAACATTCGCCCGCCTTGAACTCAGTGTTGGATATTGGCGGCTTGAAAACAAAGGTTATATTTTTCCCTATAGTTTCTTGTATATTCAGCTTGACTTCTGTGCTTTGCGAAGATTTTTGGCAAACTGATCCATCAAATCCGTTGTTATTTGAGTTCATTTGAGTCGTAACTTTTTATATATAGTCTCTTTTCCCTGATTAGAACGTATGTTGCAGCAGAGTCTGGGAGTTGCCGCCAGGCATGAAATACGCTTCATTTTTAGATTTGTTTAGATTTGCCTCCTCTCCCTGCTTTCTTCAAAATCATAAGCGATTGGGAATGTTTTGAAGAAAATTTTCCATTTTGTAAAATGGGAACAAAGTAAACATTCTATAAAAGCCAATATCAATTTTGAAATCTGAAGGTTAACTCCTATTATTTTCTCTCGTCTCACTCTTGTTCCTACATAGCCACATACACAGGAATGTTCTAGAGGAGAGGAAAACAATAAATAAACTAATTTTATTTAATAATTTGAATAAAAATTCCCCAAAACTCTTGAAATCTTAGGATTTAGAGAGAGGGAATCGAGTCCCCCCTTTTCTACGCTTGTCTTTGTCTCTATAATATCACTGCGTACTACGATGCATCTTCATTATTTATTGATTCTGAATTTATGTGCATGGGGGTATGAAGTATTCTCCTAATATTCGAAGATGTTCCCGTGATTTCCTGTATCTCCCTATATGGTTGGTGAGTGTCTGTACTAGTATTGGGCAATATTCAAGTTCCATACTGATATATCGGAGCAAATATCAAATATTGAAACTCAAATATCGAGATGACAGTGGCATAACAAAGACAGTGGAATTCTGTATTTGAATCAATGTTTTGACCCTATGTTCGGGTTTAACTTTGCTGAAGTAAGGTTGCTGGGCTGTTCTAGAAAAAAAAAATGTTTTAGTTTTATTGTTCGAATTTTATTGTGAGTCTCTTTTCTTTTATATATTTATGTTTTGCTGAGGACGGCCCAAGGATATAGGGTCAAAACATTCATTGAAATATATTCGTCAGAGTTGTCATGTTGAACCGTGAAAATAAATAAGTAAAAATAATTAGTTCAACTTGGCAACTCTTTTCGTCCGCAAAAATGTGTACATTAATAAATTGTTGGTCCCCAAAGACTTAAAAGGAAATCTACACATTGTTAAGGTTTGGTGTGATTTATTTTAGATTATTTTTGGCTGATTTTTTGTATGATTTTATTTTTTGCTGATTTTGCCCCAGGACATAGGGTCAAAACATTCATTGAATTATAGAACTCCATTGTCTAGCGAATATCTACCAGTGAACACTCAGCAGAAAAGATCCAACATAGAAAAATTTTTCAAAAATATCCGAGAAGAAATACTGTGGTGCATTTATCCATTCACTCATACATGCCTAATAATATTTTGTTCTAATATCTCTAAAACGTTAAAATATCTTGTTTGTTTACTTCACATTTATTTTTGTCTTATTGTGGGTTATAGGTAAATTTACTTACTTAATTACAGCATACATACCAGTATCCATCAATCTGCATAGCCTGTTCTCAAGCTCAAAATACGTTTAGTGAGAGTGGACTTTCAAATGTTGCTGCGGACCCCTAAAAGGCTTGGCTGTGTAAAATGCCTTCTAGGCTTATAGGCCATGCTAGATCACACCCCTCACCAAGGTTACCATACCTTGATCTGTTGTTATTCATGAAAATGTATGTTTCCCCTGACAATCTTCTCAAGGTTTAGAGTAAAATTGAGAGATATGGATTTGGGCTTGTTGGCTGCTCAAGTGTCCTGACAGTTCCTAGATCCAAGTGCCCTGACAGTTCCTGTTATTCAGCCACTACAGAATCAAGCTAGTTTGTCGAGACTATAGGGCGAAGTTTCGGTGGTCAGTGCAATGGATGCTTCGCCAGCTGCCGAGTCCTATATAAGGATTAAATGAAAAAAAGGTCAATGTTCCTATTACCTGAACAATTGTTTAGGGTCATGAAACTATTGTTAATAAATGCGTTTTGACTTTTTGAACATCTTTTCTCTCTTGCAAAACTACCGCAAACTCACCGTTATGGAGTTATTCAGGCTCAAATATCCTGTATTCACATATATAGAATTGCAATCATTTCTGTTTTTGTTGATCGGATATTTGAAATCGCGAATCTGTAATAGTTTAGAAACAAATTTGGGCTATGTATTTGCACATCAGGGGGGCGGGGGTAAAGCATGGCATATATTAAATACGTAAACTAACCATTGCTGTACTGTATTTAATATATGCTATGCTTTACCCCCCCCCCCCCAATGTGCAAATATATAGTCCATAACGGTGAGTTTGCGGTAGTTTTGCAAGAGAAAAAAGATGTTCCAAAAGTCAAAATGCGTCTATTAACAATAGTTTCATAACCCTAAACAATTGTTTAGGTAATATGAACATTGACCAAAAAAAGTATTTTAACTGTAAGTAAGGATCGACATTAAAACTTAAAACGAACAGAAATTATTCCATTTATGAAAGGGGTTGTCGCCTCCCCAATGCCTTGCTCTTTACGCTAAAGTTTGACTCTTTCTCACAACTCTACTTTTTAAAAAAATAAAAAAAATTAGCGTAAAGAGCGAGGCGTTAAGGAGGGGACAAACCCTTTCATAAACGGAATAATTTCTGTTCGTGGTAATTCTGAAAAATTAGAAAAAATGAGGTATTTTTAACTTACGAACGGGTGATCGGATCTCAATGAAATTTGATGTTAGAAGGATATCGTGTCTTAGAGCTCTTATTTTAAATCCCGACATGATCTGATGACATTGGGGGGAGTTGGGAGGGGGAAACCTAAAACTTGGAAAACACTTAGAGTGGGGGGATCGGGATGAAACTTGGTGGGAAAAATAGGCACAAGTCCTAGATACATGATTGACATAACCGGAACGGATCCGCTCTCTTTGGGGTAGTTGGGGGAGGGGTTAATTCTGAAAAATTAGAAAAACGAGGTATTTTTAACTTACGAACGGGTGATCGGATCTTAATGAAATTTGATATTTAGAAGGATATCGTGCCTCAAAGCTCTCATTATAAATCCTGACCGGATCTGGTGGCATTGGGGGAAGTTTGGGATGGGGGAACCTAAAATCATGGAAAACGCTTAGATTGGAGGGATCGGGATGAAACTTGGTGGTAACAATAAGTAGAAGCCTTACATACGTGATTTACATAATTGGAACGGATCCGCTCTATTGGGGGGGGGGGGGTTAATTCTGAAAAATAAGAAAAAATTACGTATTTTTAACTTACGAAGGAGTGATCGGATCTTCATGAAACTTCATATTTAGAAGGACCTCGTCACTCAGATGTCTTATTTTAAATCTCAACCGGATCAAGCGTAATTGGGGGGGGGGACAGTTGGGGGGACCGGAAATCTTAGAAAATACTTAAAGCAGTGAGATCAGGATGAAACTGGATGGGAAGAATAGAAACCTGTCTAAGATACGTGACTGACATAACCGGGCCGGATCTGCTCTCTTTGGTGGAATTGGGGGGGGGGGGTAATTTGGAAAATTGAGGTATTTGTAACTTACGAAAGGGTGACCAGATCTTAGTGAAATTTGATATTTAGAAGGATCTTGTGCTTTAAAGTTCTAATTCTAAATTCCGACCAGATCCTGTGACATTGGGGGAGTTGGAGGGGGAAACCGGAATTCTTGGAAAACGTGAAAATTGGGGTATTTTTATCTTACGAATAGATGATCGGATCTTAATGATATTTGATTTTTAGAAGGAATTCATGTCTCAGAGCTCTTAGTTCAAATCCCGACCAGGTCTTTTGACATTGGGGGGAGTTGGAGGGGGAAATCTTGGAAAAACACTTGGAGTGGAGGAATCGGGATGAAGCTTGGTGAATAGAATAAACAAATGTCCTTGATACGCGATTGACAGAATCGTACTGGATTCGCTCTCTTTCAGGGAGTTGGGGGGAGGGGTTCAGTGATTTGGCGATTTTGGTGCTTCTGGACGTGCTCGGACGATGAAAATTGGTAGGCGTGTCAGGGAGCTGCACTATTTGACTTGATAAAGTCGTTTTCCCAGATTCGACCATCTGGGGGGCTAAAGGAAGAGGAAAAACTAGAAAAAACTTAGGTATTTATAACTTACGGGTGGGTGATCGGATCTTAATGAATTTTGATATTTAGAAGGATATCGTGACTCAGAGCTCTTATTTTAAATCCTGACCGGCATTAAGCCTCTTATTTTCCTTTTTAAATCAATTTATTGATTCATAGAATTTTGTTAGAGCTCATACCATATGATCTCTTGGCTCTTAGCTCTTCTCGCCTCGTCACAAGTGCCATATTAGCTCTTAGCTGTTGTTATTAGTAATAAATATACGTAACTTACGTAATGAAATTCTATAATTGTATATTTTTATTACGTATATGAGGGGGCTCTCCCCCTCGTCAATACCTCGCTCTTTACACTTAAGATTCAACTTGGTCCCAATTCTTTAAGAATGAGCCCTGAATCACAAACGTAGTAGAATAAATAGTTGACATTAATAAAAATACTTTAGCGTAGAGTGAGGTATTTTGAAGGAGACAAACACCTTTATATACGTAATAATTTCTGTTCGTTTTAGGTTCTAATGCTGCTCCTTACCTCCACCACAAAAAAACTTTTTTTATTTATTTCCTCATTGTTCTTTTAAATAATGCTAGAAAATCCTGCGGCTTCTTCGTGCAAATTTTCTTCCCTCATGATAAATTCCTCCAAGGAACAATCCTGCCCCGTAACCCCCTCCCCCGACCCCCTTTAACGGGAAAAAGTCCACCTGAAATCGTCTGTATACGTCCCAATAACCATTATTTTATGTGAAGAATGGTCAAAGTTTGTGACTTGCAGCCCGTCCCCCAGGGACTCATCCCCAAAGAAATAATTATTAAGTTTTTCGACCATGCTGAACGAAATAGCTATCTCAAAATTTTGATTCAGTAACTTTGAGGAAAAAATGAGCGTGGGAGGGGCCATCCAATTTTTTTGGTCACTTAAAAAAGACACTAGAATTTTTAATTTTCGTTAGAGTGAGCCCCTCTCGCGACATTCTTGGACCACCGGTTCGATACGATCACCCCTGGGGAAAAGAAAAAACAAATAGACACGCATCCGTCATCTGTCTTCTGGCAAAAAAATACAAAATTCCACATTTTTGTAGATAGGAGCTTAAAACTTCTACAGTAGAGTTCTCTGATACGCTGAATCTAACGGTGTGATTTTGTTAACATTCTTTGACTTATAGGGGGCGTTTCCCCCTCTTTTCTAAAATAAGGCAAATTTTCTCAGGCTCGTAACTTTTGATGGGTAAAACTAAACTTGATGAAACTTATTTATTTAGAATCAGCATAAAAATGCGATTGTTTTGATGTAACTATTGGTTACATTGCTCCTTACTACAGTTCCTTACCACGAACTGTTGGATTTGCAAATTTTGAGTAGGAATTCTTAGCCATAGGCAGCGCAATAGTTCTTCCTAAGTAAAAAGCAATACGGGTACAATGTATTATTATTATTCTTTTTTTTGGGGGGGGGTCGTTTTAGACCAGGGCACTTCCTATCAAAGGAGTTGTTGTAGGAACTTCAAAAAGGGCTATTCGATTGGAAATTGAAAGGGCTAGTGCCTCTTTTAATAGTTGAAAGTAATTGGTTACAACCAAACTTTGAGATTGCCATTACGTTCAACGTCGTTGAAAAGTCCGAATATTATGTCTTTAAGGATCACAACCCCCCCCACAGTCCTCAGGGCAAGGGTTTTAAATTATGTCCTGGGGGCATTTAAAATTTATATATAAAAGGCTATCGTATAAACTTCGGAGGGGGCTCATTGGATTGGTAGGGTGGATACCCGCCCCACCTCGCACTCTCCCGGAATGCATCTGATAAAAGTTTTGAGATGGCCATTTATTGTCGTAGAAACCTCTAAAGAGGCTCATTTAATTGGAACTGAAGCTCATTTAAAATTCAAATGAAAGCCATTTATTTAAAAATAGTCCAAAGGTGATATAATTAGACGTATGAGGTGAACGGAATCTCATAGAGTCTGGGGATAAGTGTTATAAGTTATACCCAAGGGGCTTATAAGGCTTTAGTGGAAGGGGTGGTCGTGTGAACTTTAGAAGAGGCTCTTTTGATTTGAAATGCATAGTTCTAGTTCTTTTTTAATGAATAAAAAATGACCTAGAGTAACTAGCCTTCCTCCCTGACATCCTCTTTTCCCAAAACACATTCAATTGAAACTGTGAGATAGCTAGTTTGTTACCTATAGTCCAAAAAAGTATAACAATGTCTTTAGGGTGGACACAATCCCCCAAACACCAGTGACAAGGGTTGTAAGTTATGCCCGGGGCATATAAGGGTTTTGTGGAACGAGTAGTCGTATAAATTGTGGATCAGATGGAGCTCATTTGCTTGGTATTTTGAAGTTTTAGTGCCCTTTTTAAGAGTCGAAAGTTAATAGAGGGTAATCACCCCCCCTCCCCTCAAGCTTATCATTCTTCAAAACATATCCAATCGAAGTTTCAAGAGTCTATTTTGCTCAGCCTTGTTGTAAGGTTCCGTAATTATGCCTTCGGGTATGTCAACCTCCCCATAGTCCTCAGGACAAGGGTTGTAAGTTAGTCCATTCTTTCATTGTTTACACCTAGTATGTGTTATTGAGAAGATATGCATGTTTGAACTTTACTTTCCAAGAAGAAGAAAGTATTCAGGTGATACTTTCAGAGAATGTTGAGGGGAGTGTTGAACTAAATCAAAACACGTTATGTGTATAAGGATTGTCAAAAGTGCAACACTTTTTTGTATTAATTTGGAAAATTTAAGAAATAATAAGGTAGAAATAATAATAATAATGATAATAATAATAATAAAATAATAAGAAATAATAAGGTAGATGAACAAAAAGGCAATATTTGAATGCTATCAATACTACTACTGCTGCCACACTACCCCATTGACAGTAATAAGGGGATTTTGAACTAAATCCAAAGACGCTATGTGCATCCACATTGGCAAAATAGCGTATCTCAAGAATTGATTTGGGTATTAAGTTGGAACTTTCTGAGAATTCTTAAAGGGGAAGATCATCTCACCAAAAGGCAATATGTGCACAATGCTGCTAATACTACTCTTACTGCTCTATTTACTACTACTACTACTTCTATTTCAACTACTTGTAAGGTTAAGAGCACTGAGATGAAAATGTCAAGTAGCATATGAAGATACAGGTTATCGAAAGGTCCTAATAGCAATGTCATAGCAATGGCTGATTGTATGAAGTTGAAACTTCCAAGACTTGATGAGAGGAATGTTCTACTGATCAAAAGGCAATACGTTAGGTTATTGAAAAGGCTTCTCCAACATACAAATAGCAACCCATACTATGGATCCTTATAGAAAAAACTGAAAAATGTAAAATATTATTTTTTCCATGAAGAAGACTATGTCGATAAAAAACGAACAGAAATTGATGTAAAAAAAACTATTTCCACAAAACAAGATTTTCAAAGAAAAGGAAGAGTTCTATTGAGCCAAGAAGGAGCAGAAATTGAAACTCAAAACGAAAAAAAATTTTAATAAATAGCCGATTCAAACTCAAAACGAGCAAAAGTTAACATGAGCAAGGCTGATAACCCCCCATGCCTTCTCAAGATCAGATCATAAGTTGCGCTTTACTGAAAACAAAATACATTTTAAAAGTTTTGACTTTTCTTACTTTCAAAAAAAAAACTCAAAAATTTAAGGAATAAATCTCATTATCTTTCAATTAAACTGATAGTCCATGGTCATTTTTGTTTTTCAGTAAAGCGCAAATTATGTTCTGGTCTTGAGAAGACATGGGGGTTATTAGCCCTACTCATGTTAATTTTTGCTCGTTTTGAGTTTCATTTATTTATTGATAGTGATTTATGGTAGTTTTATGCTTGGGAGATTATTTAACTTTATTTCTGCTCATTCTTGGCTTTATTGAGCTCTTTACTTTTCTTTGAAAAGCTTGTTTAGTGAAAATAGTTTTGTAAATTAATTTCAGAGAAAATTGAACCACTCAAGTCATGGAAGTCTTGTTACGTGGGTCTCAGAAATATGTATACGAGTTATTCTGAATTGATGTCCATGTCCGTTACCGGTGTCCCTTTTGGGAGTTTTTCCAAGGCTGGTTCGTGGTAACGAAAGTGGTTTTTTTTTATGGCACTTGGCATTAACCAAGTGACATATAGTGATCGCAAATTCTGTCGGTCTGTCTGTCCCGGTTTTGCTACTTCAGGCACTTCCAGGCAAGCTAGGACTGGAAACCAGAATCAGGCAAGCTAAACTGGAGGGGGAAACTAGAAATCTTGGAAAATGCTCATAAATATCGTAGATACGTGACTGACGTAACCGGACTGGATCCGCTCTCTTTGGGGGGGGGTAGATGTTAGGGTTCAGTGCTTTGGCGAGTTTGGTGCTTCTGGACGTGCTAGGACGATGAAGATTGGTAGGTGTATCAGAAACCAGACCAGATTAAATTAGAAATTGTCGTTTCCCTGACTATCTGACTATTGACTATCTGGGGGGGAGGAGTGGGGGATAGTTAAATCGGAAAAATTAGAAAAAATGAGGTATTTTTAACTTACGAAGGAGTGATTGTAACTTAATGAAATTTGAAGTTTGGAAGGATATCGTGTCTCAGAGCTCTTATTTTAAGTCCCGACTGGATCCGGTGACATTGGGTGGAATTTAGGGGAGAACCTAAAATCTTGGAAAACACTTAGAGTGGAAGACCGGGATGAAACTTGGTGGGAAAAATAAGCACAAGTCCTAGATACGTGATTGACATAACCGTGACGGATCCGCTCTCTTTGGGAGAGTGGGGGGGGAGGGTTAATTCTGAAAAATTAGAAAAATGAGGTATTTTTAACTTACGAAGGAGTGATCGGATCTTAATGAAATTTGATGTTTGGAAGGATATCATGTCTCAGAGCTCTTATATTAAGTTTCAACCTTATCCGGTGAAGGGGATGTTGGTGGAGGGGGCGGAACCTAAACTCTTGGAAAATGCTTAGAGTGGAGGGATCGGGATGAAACTTGGTGGGAAAAATAAGCACAAGTCCTATATACGGGATTGACAAACCGGAACGAATCTGCTCTCTTGGGGGGGGGGGGGTAATTCTAAAAAATTTAAATATGAGATATTTTTAACTTTCAAAAGAGTGATCATATCTTGATGAAATTTCATATTTAGAAGGACCTCGAAACTTGGATCTCTTGTTTTTTATCCCGACCGGGTCCAGTGTCATTTGGGGGGGGGGGTGAAAATCTTGGAAAACGCTTAAAGCGGAGAGATCAGGATGAAACTTGGTGGAAAGAATAAGCACAAGTCCAAGATAGGTGACTGACATAACTGGACCGGATCCGCTCTCTTTGGTGGAGTTGGGGGGGGGGGGAGTAATTCGGAAAAATTAGAAATAATGAGGTATTTGTAACTTCCGAACGGGTGATCAGATCTTAATGAAATTTGATATCTAGAAGAATCTTGTGCTTTAAAACTCTCATTTTAAATCCCGATCAGATCCGGTGACACTGAAGGGAGTTGGAGGGGGAATCCGGAATTCTTGGAAAACGTGAAATCGAGGTGTCTTACGAATGGGTGATCGGATCTCAATGAAACGTGATATATAGAAGGATCTTATGTCTCAGATGCTCCATTTTCAATTGGAATCAGATCCGGGGACATAGAGGGTTGGAGGGGGGAAATAGAAATCTTAGAAACCGGAAATCTTGGAAAATGCTTAGAGTGGAGATATCGGGATGAAACTTGATGGGAAGAATAAGCACGAGTTATAAATACGAGATTGACATAATTGGTACGGATCCGTTCTCTATGGGGGAGCTGGGGGTTGTTAATCTGGAAAAGATAGAAAAATTGAGTTATTTTTAACTTAAGAGTAAGTATACATTTTAGGGTGGGCGAAGTTTTTGCTGGGTGTTTTTCCAGTGGTGAATTTTTCATGGGGAGGGAAGTTTCCAAGGGGTGGTCATATCAGAGGAAATTATACACTGGGGAAATTTGCCAGAATTCCTGTACAAAATTCTTCTTGTATGTCTTGCTTTCTTTTAATCCGCCTCAATTTTAGCGCGTGGAGCTGTTAAGGTGTAATTGTCCGAGGTAGATTTTCACCCAGAGTTTTTTTTCAACTGAAAGTAAGGAGCAACATTAAAACTTACAACATATAGAAGTTGTTGCGTAGATGAAGGGATTGCCTCCTCCTCAAAACCTCAATCTTCACGCTAAAGTTTGAATTTCGTCCCATTCTCTAAGAATTGCTCCTGACACACAAGGGTCGTTCAATTAGAACAATAAGAAGTTTTTTTCACGGTACTCAAAAACGTTAGCGTAGAGCGAGATGTTGAGGAGGGGGCTATCCCATTCATATGCGTAATAATTTCTGTTTGTTTTAAGTTTTAATGTTGCTTCTTACTTTCAATTGAAAAAACTTTTTTTTTTAATTTTTTCACCTAAAGCGTTACTAGGGTTTCAAAAAGTACCTAAAATAGTACTTCCTTTGAAGTTTGAAATCCTTCCTCTCCAAAATAACCGATGATATTAGGCTACATAACTGCAAAAAAGGGTAGGCGATCCCCTCCCACGAGATACGCCCTAAGAGCCACAGAGGAAAATGGAAAAATAGTGCCTTGAAAAAGTACGTTTCCGATTTGCCCCCCTCTCAGCCTTGGAAAACTACTCTGAATGCGCAATTTTCATTTTAATTCCGGTGACCAAAGAAAAAGTTCAATGAGTCAGAAATAAGGACAGTTAATCTCCATTGAAAGACATGTTAATTGCATTCTCCTAACTCGTCCAAAATTAAAAAAAAAAAAATGCTAATAGTACTTCGCAAATTGCTTATGATGATGATGAAACTAAGGGATTCGTCAAAAGTAATTCGGAAGTAGTGTTGAATGTAGACGAGCAGTGTTTGGGTCACACTCTGATTTTTATGCAATTTTCTAGGAATTGGACCTCACACAGATAAAGACGAAAAGAAATATCATAAATATTACCAATGGGTATGTTTTGTCCTGTTTTTTCAAGCCTTGATGTTCTATATTCCCCGATACTTATGGAAAACTTGGGAAGCTGGTAAAATGAAAATGCTTGTTCTCAACCTAAATTGCCCAATTGTAGCTGAAGATACTAAAAGTTGCCGGAAGAAGCTCCTCATTGACTACTTCATTGCAAATTTGCGGGGCCACAACTTTTATTTTGCTCGTTTTGTTATCTGTGAAGTCCTCAACTTCATCAACGTAATACTCCAAATATATTTAGTGGATCTATTTCTTGGAAACGAATTCAGCAGGTATGTTTTGGCCTTGACTGTTTTGTGTTTATGAATTTTAGGTGGATGGTTTATAGCAATGATAAAAATAGCTTTATTTAGTATGTACTGCTTAGCGAAAAGACGTTTGTTAATAAACTCTTATATCTGTGCAGTCAAAATTTTAATGGAACATCCCTGTTATATCTAATTTAGATAATTTTTTTGGGAAGTTTAACTGTATTGGAATGACTTTTCGTAACCCATGGCTCGTAACGTTGAGCTGTTGATCGTGCCTACGTACAATACAGACACGTACGCAGGAATTTTTTTCGGGGGGGGGGGGCAAAACCTTCGAAACAGAAGATACAAAGTAGCACCTTTTTTTAATTTAGTAATGTAAAAAGCACGTATATCGGAAAATACAGATTAACTTTAATCTATAGTATTCTAGCGGATGGGGGGGGGGGGAAAGAAGACTGAAGCCTCAAAAGTACGTTTTAGGCTCAGTTTATGTTCACAGCGATTTAGAACCAGTGATTAATCTATTATATCCCACTGAAAGGAAAATTTTAGGGTTAACAGTGCAATATGGGCGCTGCGGGGGATAGTTCTTCTATTGCAAAAACGTAGGTTTTAATGAAAAGCGATAGTTCCCAAAATTGATCCATTAAAAGCTGTACTTTATCCTGAAGAGGGGGGATAAACGCCCTAATATCAAGGATAATTCTATTTTGCTGTGGAAAGCAAACTCTCTTTACAAAAAAAAAATAAATAAAAAAAAATAACAGTACAATTGCTAATTACTTCAAAGAGGGTAAAAAGTTAGACAGAAAATGGGTTAATAATTGGGCAGTGACTTGACCGGATAATTGCATGCTGTAAAATCCTCCCAAAAAGGCTTCACACATGTATCTAGATTCTTAATAAATGTCCTACTTTTGCCAGAAATCCCAAGAAACCATGGGGAAATTAAACATTTCACAAAATTTCGGGGGGTAGGGCCGGGCCCGAAGGCCCCCCTCGAAGTACGTGCCAGGTACAGAAACTTCTTTTTTAATACCTCAATAGCTCTTTCTCCAAGTAACTTTTCCTTATTTCAAAGCCGATGTGGAATGGGGGGTATAGGGAGGGGAGGAAAGTCTCTAGAATTCTGATGACCTCTAAATCAGATATTCCCAATAACAATACTGTATTTAAACCATGGACAAAGCTCAAAACTTGCAACCCTTTCCCCGGGGACTGTGGGGGATTAAGTCATCCTCAAAGACATAGTTATTAGATTTTTCGACTATGCTGAAAAAATGCGTATCTCAAAATTTTGATCTCATCACTTTAGGAAAAAAGACCGTGGGAAGGGCCCTAATCGCCCTCCAGTTTTTGGGGTCACTCAAAAACGGCACCGGAACTTTTAATTTCCGTTTGAATGGGCCCTCTCGCCATATTCTAGGACCACCGAGCCGATACGATCATCTCTGGAAAAAAAAAAGAAACAAATAAAAATGCATCCTTGATCTTTCTTCTGGCAAAAAAATATAAAATTCCATATATTTGCAGATAAAAGCTTGAAGCCTCTACAACAGGCTCTCTAATACGCTGAATCTGATGGAGTGATTTTCATTAAGATTCTGTGACTTTCAGGGGGTGTTTCCCCTTTTATTTCCAAAAACAGGCAAATATTCTCAGGCTCGTAACTTTTGAGTAAGACTAAACTTGATGAAACTTGTATATTTGAAATCAGTATAAAAGTCAAATTCTTTTTATGTATCTATTGATCCAAAATTCCGTTTTTTTTTTAGAGTTACAGTTACTATTAAGCCGGGTCGTTCACAACTTGAACCAACTGTTTGATAGTTAATGGACACGAACACATTATTGTATTCGATCTTGTGAAATATTAAATAAAAGAACAAGTTTCTTCAGCTGAAAGTAAGGAGCAACATTAAAACTTGAAATGAACAGAAATTATTATGTATACAAAGGGGTTTCCCCTCCTCAATGCCTCACTGTTTATGCTAAAACTTTGACTTTTTGTTTCAATCATTTAAGAATGGCTTCTGAAACACAAATGCTGTTTAATTAGTAAAGCTGTTCTGAACCAAATTTCGAAAAGTTCTAAAAAAAAATGTAGCGTAAAGAGCGAGGTATGTAGTAATTTCTGTTCGGTTAAAGTTTTAACGTTGCTCCATAACATATCACCTCACGTGAATAATTAAAATGAAATTTGAATATTTTAATTTTTTTGGGCTAAATGGCTTTCTCATAGTTTTGATCGGACGATTTTGATAAATAAAGGAGTGGGGGAGGAGACCTAGTTGCACTCCCATTTTTGGTTAATTAAAAAGGCAACTAGAACTTTTTTACGAACGTTTTTATTAGTAATAAGTATACGTAACTTGTAAGGAAATTCTATATTTGTTTATTTTTTTATTTAAGGGTTTTCCCCCTAGGACCAAAGGGTCGATACGGTCACCCCTAAAAAAGATTTAGAACCAGTGATTAATCTATTATATCCCACTGAAAGGAAACTTTAAGGGCTAACAGTGCAATATGGGCGCTGCGGGGGGTAGTTCTTCTATTGCAAAAACGTAGATTTTAATGAAAAGCGATAGTTCCCAAAATTGATCCATTAAAGCTATACTTTATCCTGAAGAGGGGGGATAAATGCCCTAATATCAAGGATAATTCTATTTTGCTGTGGAAAGCAAACTCTCTTTACAAAAAAAAAAAAAAAAAAATAACAGTACAATTGCTAATTACTTCAAAGAGGGTAAAAAGTTAAGACAGAAAATGGGTTAATAATTGGGCAGTGTCTTGACCGGATAATTGCATGCTGTAAAATCCTCCCAAAAAGGCTTCACACATGTATCTAGATTCTTAATAAATGTCCTACTTTTGCCAGAAATCCCAAGAGACCATGGGGAAATTAAACATTTCACAAAATTTCGGGGGGTGGGGCCGGGCCCGAAGGCCCCCCTCGAAGTACATGCCAGGTACAGTAACTTCTTTTTTAATACCTCAATACCTCTTTCTCCAAGTAACTTTTCCTTATTTCAAAGCCGAGGTGGAATGGGGGGGGGTATAGGGAGGGGATGAAAGTCTCTAGAATTCTGATGACCTCTAAATCAGATATTCCCTATAATAATACTGTATTTAAACCATGGACAAAGTTCAGAACTTGCAACCCTTTCCCCGGGGACTGTGGGGGATTAAGTCATCCTCAAAGACATAGTTATTAGATTTTTCGACTATGCTGAAAAAATGCGTATCTCAAAATTTTGATGGCATCACTTTAGGAAAAAAGACCGTGGGAAGGACGATTTTGATAAATAAAGGAGTGGGTGAGGAGACCTAGTTGTACTCCCATTTTTGGTTAATTAAAAAGACAACTAGAACTTTTTTTACGAACGTTTTTATTAGTAATAAGTATACGTAACTTGTAAGGAAATTCTATATTTGTATATTTTTTTTATTTAAGGGTGTTCCCCCTCGTCAATACCTCGCTCTTTACATCAAGGCTTCAATTTGGTCCCAATTCTTTAAAAATGACCCCTGAATCACAAATTCTGTAGAATAAATAGTTGAAATTACTAAAAAATACTTTAGCGTAAAGAGCGAGGTATTTTGGAGGAGACCAACCTTCCTATATACATAATAATTCGTGTTCGTTTTAGGTTCTAATGCTGCTCCTTACTTACGCGTGAAAAACTTTTTTTTATTTATAGGATATTCTCATTGTTTTTTAAATGATGCTAGAAAATTCTGCGGCCCTTTCATGAAAGTTTTCTTCCCTCGTGACAAATTCCTCCATGGAAAGATCCTCCAACGGAAGCCCCTCCCCTGACCCCCTTTAACATGAAAAAGTCCCCCTGAAAACGTCTATACATGTCCCGATAACCATTACTATATGTAAACAATGGTCAAAGTTTGTAACTTGCAGCCCTTCTCCCGAGGACTGTGGGGGATTAAGTCGTCCCTAAAGACATAATTATTAAGTTTTTCGACCGTGTTGAACAAAATGGCTATCTCGAAATTTTGATTCAGTGACTTCGGAAAAAAAATAAGCGTGGGAGGAGGCCTAGGTGCCCTCCAATTTTCTTTCACTGAAAAAGAGCGGTAGAACTTTTAATTTCCGTTAGAATGAGCCCTCTCGCGATATTCTAGGACCGAAGGGTCGATACAATCACCCCTAAAAAAAAACACGCATCCATGATCTGTTTTCTGGGGAAAAAAATACGAAATTCCACATTTTTGTAGATAGGAGCTTGAAACTTCTACAGTAGGGTTCTCTGATATTCTGAATCTGATGGTGTGATAGTTGTTAAGATGCTTTGACTTTTAGAAACTTGATGTAACTATTGGTATCAAAATTCCATTTTTAGGGTTTCAGTTACTATTGAGCCGGGTCGCCCCTTACTACAGTTCCTTACCCCGAACTGTTTGATATTTCTCCAATAAGAAGGGGAGTATCACGCCCGCACTTTTATTTGTCCTTAGTCTAATCAAAGGGAGATTGAGATATTATTTCCTACACCCCCCCATACACACACCCCTTTCTATTTTTATTTGAAGACTCATGGAAAGTTACACAAATCGGGCATTGAGATGCGTTCTTTTAGGCAAGTATCATACCCCCTTCTTAAATTGAAGGAGGCTGACAACTTCCAGCCAAGGGTTTTCGACCATGGTTTTTCTAATTATATACTTTTTATTTTGATCTGACACCGTTTTCGAGAGTTTCAAGCTCTTTTTGGAAATTTTCATGATTTGTTTTTGTCCTAATATTTTGAGTTTAACTATTTCAAAATTTTACGAGCCTTGTTTTTTGCAGTCGTGCCTGAGGTCAAGTTGCTGAGAAGATTTCGGTCTTTTAGCGAATACTTTCGCGGTTTCTGCTCTGATATGTTTTTATTTGAATAATTTACCCAAAGGCTAAATAAGAAACACAAAACGTTCCAATTTTTGTTTTATCAAAACTCTTCAGTTCAAATCACTTGTTAAATTGTTAAAATATGCTGATTATGCAGCGTCTTGTCGAGCTTGTATTACAGGATGCATTGGAATTTGACACTTGAATGATGTAGAACGAATTTGGATGCCGCGTGCGGATTTCCTTTGCAGAAAATTGCCAACTTGAAAAGGGAAAAAAATATTTAGTGATTTCTTTGTTGCTAAGTGATGTTTGTAATAATGAAAAATAATCTAGAAAATTTTCCCAAAAATGTTAGTAGAGTCGGGTTATTAACCCAAAGGGTCAAGTTGAGGCATTTATGTATTATCCCGACCCTCTCAAGAAGTGGGATTAAGCTAATTCTAGTAAAATATAACAGAATATGATGAAAATAACACTGTATTAACAAAATTATTGAAACTACAGAAGAAAATTATGGAAATCAAACCCCCCAGAACACACTATGTTAAATACCTAGCCTAATCGCCTCTATATATTAAATATCTAATAAAGGTATAACTACAATATATTTTTTATCAATGAGACTAATTTAATTATAACCTACTGCAGACAGACAAACTAGTTTCTCTCAGATCTTACAGGTCAAGAGCTTCAGTTGGGTCGGGATAATATGTAAGTACCCAAGCTAGTAATAAGCTAGATCATTATGTTCACAACCATTCTCCCCTTTGTTTCTGACATCCCATGTAGCAATACTCCTCAAGTCAGGTTAAGTTATCACAAGTGAGAATAACTCAAGAAGTGAGGTTAAGTTAATCTGATCTAAACGGAATATGTCAGTTCCTTTTGGACATCCCTTTCAAAACACCCTATGTTTTTTCAAGACGACCTTAAATATTGTTAAATATTTGGCCGTTTCATGCAGCTTCCGTGTGAAGCTTTTAACTAAACTTTAACAAAAACTGCTAACTGCAACGGTTTCGTCAGAGCTCTCTTCCTGAACAAGGACAATGGGCACTTCCTCCGGAGGGGGAGGTCCCCAACCATATAGGTAGATGCTAACTTCTATTGGTAGCGTTATGTATACTTAAACAATTTATCACTGGTTTAGCCTACAACATTCAACCGTTTCATCAGAAGTTCAAAGAGAACATTCAACTATAAAAATCAACATTTGGTTGAACTTGTGACACTTGAAACACAAGCCATGAAGTGCATCCATTTTGTGAAATGGATAAAGCAGGGACTTCAATTGGGGGAGGGATTTGCCTTCCCATATTCCCTCCCTTCTATATTTTGAAATTTTATTTTTTATATTTTCATCGGAAAATACTTTTTCGGTACATTGATTGAAAAATTGAAGAAAAAAATCCACTCCTAGACTTCAAAAAATATATCCCCACCCCCTCCTGCATTTTCACGAATTGACACCACCGAGGTAAAGCCGTTAAAATAATTTAATTGTGTAAGAACGGTGAAAGCTATCGACGCTTGTGGAATTCGTCGTAACAGTGTTATTGAAAGTTATTTTCCCCAAAGATTGGCTAGTGTATTAGTGAAAAGAGTCTTCCCATTTTCAGAATGTTATTCTGTTTCCGATGACCTTCAAAGTCTGCTATTGCGTCTACATACATGTCTCCCTTCCCGCAAGGCAAACTGTTGTGTAACTTCTGGAAACGTCCTACGAATCCACCTATAATAAATATTGTCAATGACGTGACATAAGTCAGCTACTCCTATTTTGTGGAATATAAGCGAGGTACTAGCTAAGCATCGGCACTGTTTCTGTTTTTGAGAAAAACAGAAACAGAAAAAAACAGTTAGAAAAAAAACAGAACAGAAACAGAAACAGGTCAAACAAAAACAGGTGACCTGTTTCTGTAATCTATTCTGTTTTTCGAAAAAACAGAAAACAGCTGTTTTTTTTAAAAAAACAGCTGTTTTAACAGCTGTTTTTCCTGTTTTTTCCTTACTTCTTCTATTTCTAATAGGAAAGAAAACATCTTCTTGTTAAATCCTTGTAGTCACATACAAAAGATGAGCAACTTCGTGTAATTCAACACACTAGCGTATTTTTAGGGGGGGGGCGAAATTTGTCATAAAATGTGTCCAATCGGGTGATACCAACGCTATATTCCTTTCAAGCTTAAATGTCATTTATAATTGACAATTTACCCTAGTTGCTCTTAGACCGTTGCTTTAGTGGTAAACCATTGCTCAAAGCATTTACCAACACTATATTCACCGCTTAAAGCACGGATGCTTTCAAGCCGAGGCTACTTAGACCGCTGCTTGCTAATATATACCAGACAGACACAGAGTCATCCCATCTAGCTTATGTCCACCGCTTAAGTTAGAGGCTATTTAAACCGTCGCTATAGCGGTAACCCATTGCTCTAAGCAAATACCAACGCTCTATAACGCTCTATGGTTAGACCATTGCTCAAGTGGTAATAACCCTCCGCTACACACATACCAAGGTGTCTAGGTTCACCGCTTAAAGTACGGATGCCTTCAAGCCGTGGCTTGTTGGACCGCTGTTCTAGCGGTAACCCATTGCTCTAAGTAAATACCAACGCTATATTCCTCTTTTATATGGGATTTCATTGAGCCCATGTTTGCTGCTTAAAGCACGAATCCTTAAAGCCGTCAATGGTTAGACCGTTGCTCAAGCGGTAATAGCCATCCGCTACACATATACCAACAGTAGAGACATTGTCATATGGGGTTCCCATCTAGCCCATGTCCACTGTATAGCGTTCAAGCTTCTCTCTCTTTCTCTATCTCTCTCTTTCGCTCAGATTTACCCCGCCGTGAATTAGCATGAGAGGTTGACTCTAGTTGAGCATTGTGGAGTGACATGCATGAGAGGAAAATTTTCAAGTAGTCAACCCGTAGTCAACGGGTTGACTCTATTTCAGCATTGTCAAGGGACATGCATGCACGGAGAGGTGTAGCATAAATGGGAGACAGTCACAACGGCAATCAAAGGGGTAAAATTAACCTTGACTGGGTTGCCCACTTAATTGGACAATCTGTCTTAGCTTTTTTCTACAATTGGCCATGACTTTGACTTTTCCCACAACTATTCCCTTTTTGTTTAAATTCAAAAATCAACGGTATCATGGTATCATGCCCGCTAGATGTGCGTTTCGGTACGGTAGGTACGGATAGGTATCATGCGTTTCGGTATCATGCCCGCTAGATAGCGCGGCATTTGAAAAAAAAAACAGAAAAAAAAACAGAAAACAGATAAAAAAACAGAAACGGAAAAAAACAGATGAAAAAAAAAACAGAACAGAAACAGAAACAGGTAAAACAAAAACAGGTAGCCTGTTTCTGTTTTCTGTTCTGTTTTTTGTAAAAACAGAAACAGAAACAGGCAGAAACAGGCAAGAAAAAACAGAAACAGAAACAGAAAACAGAAACAGTGCCGATGCATAGTACTAGCTAACAGTTGCTGCTCAATCTTAGTGCCTACTTAAGAAGAAATGTTCAATATTGAATCTTGGTCCAAGGAAGCACCCCAAAAATCCGTGCTTGAAGTGACATTTTTCTTCCGTTTTTTATGCACCATATCTTACATTCCTAAATAGAGGGGTTCGATTCCTGGTGTCGCTTGTTGTTTGGTTTAACATAGGGGTCAATGATGTGACTGTAAGTTCTACCAGAGTCGACACAACTTTAAATGATTGCCCGGAGAAATCGGTAGGTGGGGACGGGAAGCGTCGGATGATTCGCCTCCCCCTTCCCCAGTTATGTATTGGACTCTCGGTTAAAGGCAGCAAACTTCGAGGTCGGTGCCTGCGTCAGGCAGGCAATTGGTCAATATGTGAAAAAAAGTTTCTACTTTCTGGTTTTAGTTTCTAGTGGTTAAAGCTTCTAGGTTCTACCTGCAACTTAAATCTTCGTAGCGACAAGTTATTCTTTTTACCGAATCTCCAATCTATCCAGTACCTTTTGTGTCTGAATTAATTTAAAAAAAAAGTTTTTCCGAGGAAAGTAAAGAGCGTAAAAAAAGGAAAAAAAGAAACCTTTTGTAAAAAAAAACGGAAACAACAGTGCTACCCATGCAAAAAAAGTGATTTTCCTTGGTGTTCATGGTGGAGGACTGTTCAGGTTAATAACTCAAGGTTTTTAATCACGCTGATTTCAATGGTTCACTTTTTAATTCGATTGGACGCCATTTTTCAAAGGTCTCAGGCTCTTTTTCGAAATCACCATAGATTTCTTTTCGCAATAAACTTTTACTTTTAAAATTAACTGAAACAGTAGTTACCATACCTAATTCAGTGTCAGATGGCAATTTTTTGCAGTAGGCAGTTTTTTGAAAACGTGTTTTTCAGCTTTTGCTTACTTCGGGCTATGGTTCGCACTTTACTAGGTTACAGCTACTGCTGCAACCATAACACTCTTCCTTTTGGATTTTTCTTATGCGTGAATATTTAAATAAATAAATTTATCTTTCTCATTTTTATTCGTGCTGTTTGTTTGTATTATTTACTGCCGACCTTTCTCTAAAATTTCTTAAACTATTAGCCTACAAAATAAATAAATAAGCCGAATGAACAAGAGCATAAAATAAAGTATGTAATGGTACTGCTTGTCACTACTTTCGACAAGTTGTGACAGGAACTAGGTGTCACTCTAGGGGCTTTAAATTATATTTGCGAGCGAAACGATATTAAGATAATTTGTCAAACTGTATTGGCCTGCCATAATTGCTGAAGAAGAGAGGCGGTTGTTCTCTCGAAATATTCGCTTTCTGTGTTTTCTTCAGTATTTTCATTTGTCCTTAAAAACCCATTTTTGATCGTTTTCTTTCTTTTTGCTGAAGAAAAGAGGCGGTTGTTCTCTCGAAATATTCGCTTTCTGTGTTTTCTTCAGTATTTTCATTTGTCCTTAAAAACCCATTTATGATCGTTTTCTTTCTTTATGCCGAGAAAAGAAGCGGTTCTCTCGAAATATTCGCTTTCTGTGTTTTCTTCACTATTTTCATTTGGCCTTTAAAAACCCCATTTTTGATCGTTTTCTTTCTTTATGCTGAAGAAGAGTGGCGGATGTTCTCTCGAAATGTTCTCTTTCTGTGTTTTCGTCACTATTTTCATTTGGCCTTTGAAAACCCCATTTTTCATCGTTTTCTTTCTTGAAACGATATTATATTTGGAAAGAGCAGAAAAAAACCATTGAGTAGGGTGTTCACCTTGTCTCGATGTAAATAATGGAGCCATCTAAAAATTTACCGCTGATTTTCTCGAGGTCTGTTTCCTAGGATGATGTTTTTGTATTTTGTGCCAAACCGAATAATTCCGCGAATGTTGACTAACAAATACTTGTTTGTCATACGACACTTGTTTTATCATTTTGTAGGTTTCTGCGCACCTACAAAAATTGTTACTTAGATCTTTCCTGTCTAAAATCAAAATAGATTTTCTTTTATAGATGCATTTGGATAGCTGAAATTTAATCTTGACTAATTATTTTTGAAAATCTCGAAAACTTTGCGAATCCTCTCTTCATTTTTATATTTTTCGTTAAAATTGCCTTTTTATGATTTTGACAAATTTGGCCCCTACTCCCTTCCGATGATACAAATTATTGCGGATGTCCTGTCCAGTGGTAAAAAAAAAATCATCTGCAGTTTGAAATTACTAGGTTGTGTAGGAAATTATGGCAAATTTTTTGTTCTGAAACAATACGTATGGATTTTTTTTTAGCAAACCAGTAAGATTAGCTAATTGAACAAGGACTAGACTACTTGTTCAGAGTTCAGAGTCTATTCACCAATAAATACAGGTTGGAAATACAATACTCTTATTCCCCCACGAAAGGCTCCATGGCCAGGGACACAAGAGGGATACAAAAAAAATACAATATAAGCAACAACTTGGTGACGTATCCTGTGACTAGGAGGTTCCAACTTGGTGACGTATCCAACTCAACCTAAAAAAAAAGAACTTAATGCAGTGTTGATTCCTAATGACGCAACTGTTTTTACCAAGTGGCTCAAAGAAATACCATTGCTCATATTCGTCAATTTTTCTTTCCGTGGTCATCTCTCTTGGTGTCGAGGTATCAAGTGGTTTTTTCCAAGTAAAGGGTAGAAAAAATAAAAAGATGCACTTTAAGATCAGTATTTTTTACATTCCATTGTTCACATCATTACTATTGTTCACATTCGTCGTTTTTTCTTCGTGTGGTCAGCTCTCTCGGTGTCGAGATGTCAAGTGGTTTTTGTCCTAGGAAAGGGTAGAAAAAAAATGAAAAGGTTCACTTTTAGTTCGGTATTATTCACATCCATTGTTCACATTCGTCGTTTTTCTTCGTGTGGTCAGCTCTCTCGGTGTTGAGGTGCCAAGTGGTTTTTGTCCTAGGAAAGGGTAGAAAAATGAAAAGGTGCACTTTAAGGTGAGTATTATTCACATTCCATTGTTTACATGAATTCCATTGTTTACAATCGTCGTTTTTTCTTCGCGTGTTCAGCTCTCTCAGTGTTGGGAAAGGATAGAAAAAATGAAAAAGTGTACTTTTAGGTCAGTATTATTCGAGAAGAGTGATTCTTTCTGGTCGAGGATCGTCCATCCCCACCCTTTCCCTGTGTTTATGCGTATTGGCTATGAATATATTCTGTCAGCTGTGTCCTTGTAAAAGCCCTTTATATTTTTTATGGCACTTGGTATTAACCAAGTGACATATAGCAATCGCAAATTCTGTCGGTCTGTCTGTCTGTCGGTCCCGGTTTTGCTACTTTAGGCACTTCCAGGTAAGCTAGGACGATGAAATTTGGCAGGCGTATCAGGGACCGGACCAGATTAAATTAGAAATAGCCGTTTTCTCGATTTGACCATCTTTGGGGGAATGGGGGGCCGTTAATTCGGAAAAAATAGAAAAATTGAAGTGTTTTTAACTTACGAACGGTTGATCAGATCTTAATGAAATTTGATGTTTGGAAGGATATTGTGTCTCAGAGCTGTTATTTTAAATCTCGACCGGATCTGGTGACATTGGGGGGGGAGTTGGGAGGGGGAAACCTAAAATCTTGGAAAACACTTGAGTGGAGGGATCGGGATGAAACTTGGTGGGAAAATAAGCACAAGTCCTAGATACATGATTGATATCGTGTCTCAAAGATCCCGACCAGATCTGGTCTCATTTGGGGGGAGTTTGCAGTGGGGGAGCCTAAAATCATGGAAAACGCTTAGATTGGAGGGATCGGGATGAAACTTGGTGGGAAAAATAAGCAGAAGTCTTAGATACGTGATTTACATAATTGGAACGGATCCGCTCTATTGGGGGGAGGGGTTAATTCTGAAAAATTAGAAAAAATGACGTATTTTTAACTTCCGAAGGAGGGATCGGATCTTCATGAAACTTCATATTTAGTAGGACTTCGTAACTCAGATCTCTTATTTTAAATCTCAACCGGATCCAGCGTCATTGGGGGGGGGGAGGAAATCTTAGAAAATACTTAAAGCGGAGAGATCAGGATGAAACTGGGTGGGAAGAATAAAAATCTGTCTAAGATACGTGACTGACATAACCGGACCGGATCTGCTCTCTTTAGTGGAGTTGGGGGGGGGGGGGTAATTGGGAAAAATGAGGTATTTGTAACTTACGAAAGGGTGACCAGATCTTAATGAAATTTGATATTTAGAAGGATCTTGTGCTTTAAAGCTCTAATTTTAAATTCCGACCGGATCCTGTGACATTGGAGGGAGTTGGAGGGGGAAACCGGAATTCTTGGAAAACGTGAAAATTAGGGTTTTTTATCTTACGAATAGGTGATCGAATCTCAATGAAATTCGATATTTAGAAGGAATTCATGTCTCAGAGCTCTTATTTCAATTCCCGACCAGATCTTTTGATCTGGGAGTTTGGGGAAATCTTGATTTTGGGGGAGTTGGAGGGGGGAAATCTTGGAAAACACTTGGAGTAGAGAATCGGGATGAAGCTTGGTGGATAGAATAAGCAAATGTACTTGATACGTGATTGACGTAACCGTACTGGATTCGCTCTCTTTGGGGGAGTTGGGGGAGGGGTTCAGTGATTTGGCGATGTTGGTGCTTCTGGACGTGCTAGGACGATGAAAATTGGTAGGCGTTTCAGGGAGCTGCAAAAATTTACTTGATAAAGTTATTTTCCCAGATTTGACCATCTTACGAGTGGGTGATCGGATCTTAATGAATTTTGATATGTAGAAGGACATCGTGACTCGGAGCTCTTATTTTAAATCCTGACCGGCATTAAGCCTCTGATTTTCCTTTTAAATCAATCTATTGATTCTTAGAATTTTGTTAGAGCTCATACCATATGAGCTCTTGGCTCTTAGCTCTTCTTGCCTCGTCACAAGTGCCATATAAGCTCTTAGCTCTTGTTCTTAGTGCTTTATGTATGGTCTTTTTTCTTTTATTAAATAAAAAAACTTGTTTTTTTTAACTGAAAGTAAGGAGCGACATTAAACCTTAAAACGAACAGAAATTACTCCGTACATGAAATGGGTTGTCCCCTCCTCAGCGCCTCGCTCTTTACGCTTAAGTTTTTAATTGTTTTAAAAATTAGAATTGTGTCTAAGAGTCAAACTTTAGGGTAAAGAGCGAGGGATTGCGGAGGGGAAAACCCATTTCATATACGGAGTAATTTCTGTTCGTTTTAAGCTTTAATGTCGCTCCTTATTTTCAGCTAAAAAAAACTATTTTTTTATTTAATTTCTGAACGTTTTTGAATTAATGCATGTTTGATTTTGGCTCTCCGCGCATAAATTATTAATATGAAATTTGCATACTAATTCATTTTTTGGCTAAATGGCTTTCTCTTAATTTTGATCAGACGATTTTGAGAAATAAGGGGTGGGGAAGGAGGCGTTGCCCTCCAATTTTTCGGTTACTTAAAAAGGTAACTAGAACTTTTAATTTTTAACGAACGTTTTTATTAGTAAAAAATATACGTAACTTAAGAATTAACTTACGTGAAAAAGTTTTATATTCTTATATTTTTAATATGTACATGAGGGGATTTGTCCCCTCGTTAATACCTCGCTCTTTATACTAAATCTTAAGTTTTGTCCCAATTCTTTAAGAATGACCCCTGAATCAGAAAGGCCTTAGAATAAGGAGTTGAAATTACTAAAAATACTTTAGCACAAAGAGCGATGTATTTATCTCCTCCTAAATACCTCGCTCTTTATGCTAAAGTATTTTTAGAACCCCTCATATGCTTAATAATCTTTGTTCGTTTTAAGTTTTAATGCTACTCCTTACTTTCAATCGAAAAAACTTTTTCATGTTTATTTTTTCATTGTTTTTTTTATAGTAATGCTAGAAAATCCTGCGCCCTTTTCATTGAGTTTCTCTTCCCCCAGGACATATTCCTCCAAGGAAAGATCCTCCCATATAGTTCCCTCCCCTCAACCCAACCCCCCAAACCAAAAGAATCCCCCTGAAAACGTCTGCACACGTCCCAATAACAATTACTGTATGTAAACACTGGTCAAAGTTTGTAACTTGCAGCCCCTCCCCCAGGGACTGCGGGGGAGTAAGTCATCCCCAAAGACATAGTTATTAAGGTTTTCGACAATGCGGAACAAAATGGCCATCTCAAAATTTTGATCCGTTGATTTGGGGAAAAAATGAGCATTTTTTTTTGTCACTTAAAAAGGGCATTAGAACTTTTCATTTCCATTAGAATGGGCCCTCTTGCAACATTATAGGACCACTTGGTCGATACGATGACCCCTGGGAAGAAGAAGAAAAAACAGACTAACAAATACACACGTACCCGTGATCTGTTTTCTGGCAAAAAAAAATACGGAATTCCACATTTTTGTAGATAGGAGCTTGAAATTTTTGCTGTAGGGTTCTCTGATACGCTGAATGCGATGGTGTGATGTCGTTAAGATTATATGACTGTTAGGGGCTGTTTCCCCCTATTTTCCAAAATAAGGTGAATTTTCTCAGGCTCGTAACTTTTGATGACAAAGACTAAATTTGATGAAACTTATATATTTAAAATCAGCATGAAAATCTGATTCTTTTGATGTATCTTTTAGCATCAAAATTCCGATTTTTAGAGTTTCGTTTACTATTGAGCCGGGTCGCTCCTTACTACAGTTCGTTACCACGATCTGTTTGATTACTAATGACTGTTCAGTTGAATCGGAAAAAAATTTCATTTTAAAACAAGAGCTAAGAGCAATTTCAAAGCAATTTAAAAGCAATTCTTATGATATCATATAAGCATTTTCTTATATGTTGTTATTAGTTGCATAAACAAGAGCTAAGAGCTCACATGGCACTTGTGAAGAGGCGAGAAGAGCTAAGACCCAAGTGATCATATGGTATGAGCTCTAACAAAATTCTATGAATCAATAGATTGATTTAAAAAGGAAAATAAAAGGCTTAATGCCGGTCAGGTTTTAAAATAAGAGCTCTGAGTCACGATGTCCTTCTAAATATCAAAATTCATTAAGATCCGATCACCCACTCGTAAGTTATAAATACCTAATTTTTTCTAATTTTTCCTCTCCCTTTAGCCCCCCAGATGGTTGAATCTGGGGAAAACGACTTTATCAAGTCAAATTGTGCAGCTCCCTGACACGCCTACCAATTTTCATCGTCCTAGCACGTCCAGAAGCACCAAACTCGCCAAATCACTGAACCCATCCCCCCAACTCCTCCAAAGAGAGTGAATCCCGTACGATTCTGTCAATCACGTATCAAGTACATTTGTTTATTCTATCCACCAAGCTTCATCCCGATTTCTCCACTCCAAGTGTTTTTCCAAGATTTCCCCCTCCAACTCCCCCCAATGTCAAAAGATCTGGTCGGGATTTGAAACAAAAGTTCTGAGACATGGATTCCTTCTAAAGATCAAATTTCATTAAGATCCGATCATCTATTCATAAGATAAAAATACCCCAATTTTCACGTTTTCCAAGAATTCCGGTTTCCCCCTCCAACTCCCCCCAATGTCACAGGATCTGGTCGGAATTTAAAATTAGAACTTTAAAGCACAAGATCCTTCTAAATATCAAATTTTATTAAGATCTGGTCACCCTTTCGTAAGTTACAAATACCTCAATTTTCAAAACTACCCCCCCCCCCCCCAATTCCACCAAAGAGAGCAGATCCCGTCCGGTTATGTCAGTCACGTATCTTAGACAGGTTTCTATTCTTCCCATCCAGTTTCATCCTGATCTCACCGCTTTAAGTATTTTCTCAGATTTCTGGTCCCCCCCCCCAACTGCCTCCCCCCAGTTACGCTTGATCAGGTTGAGATTTAAAATAAGAGATCTGAGTTACGAGGATCTTCTAAATATGAAGTTTCATGAAGATCCGATCACTCCTTCGTAAGTTAAAAATACGTAATTTTTTCTTATTTTTCAGAATTAGCCCCCCTCCCCAATAGAGCGGATCCGTTCCAATTATATAAATCACTTATGCAAGACTTCTGCTTATTTTTCCCAACAAGTTTCATCCCAATCCCTCCAATCTAAGCGTTTTCCATGATTTTAGGTTCCCCCACCCCAAACTTCCCTCAATGTCACCAGATCCGGTCAGGATTTAAAATAAGAGCTTTGAGACACGATATCCTTCTAAATATCAAATTTCATTGAGATCCGATCACCCGTTCGTAAGTTAAAAATACCTCATTTTTTTTTTAATTTTTCAGAATTAACCCCTCCCCCAACTACCTCAAAGAGAGCGGATCCGCTCCGATTATGTCAATCTTGTATCTTGGACTTGTGCTTATTTTTCCCATCAAGTTTCATCCCGATCCCTCCACTCTACGTGTTTTCCAAGATTTTATGTTTCCCCCCTCCAACTCCCCCCAATGTCATCAGATCCGGTCGGGATTTAAAATAAGAGCTCTGAGACGCAATATCATTCCAAACATCAAATTTCATGAAGATCCCAGCACCCGCTCATAAGTTAAAAATACATTTTTTCTATTTTTTCCGAATTAACCGGCCCCCCACTCCCTCCAGATGGTCAAATCGGGAAAACGACTATTTTTAATTTAATCTGGTCCGGTCCCTGATACGCTTGCCAAATTTCATCGTCCTAGCTTACCTGGAAGTGCCTAAAGTAGCAAAACCGGGACCGACAGACCGACAGAATTTGCGATTGCTATATGTCACTTGGTTAATACCAAGTGCCATAACTAGTTTTATCTGAGAAATAGACCCTAGTTCTAGGTCCATAGTTTCTTTGAAAGCTTGTTTGTTTGTTTTTTTTTGGGGGGGGGGCTACTATTGGCCATGATTCACCCCTTACTAAGTTGCAGTTAGTACTGAAACCATGAGGAAAAGGCTGCCTTTGGGTTTCTTACTGATAAGGTGAAGTAGTATGAGAAACTGCAATATGAGAACATGCTTGAGATCTTATTATTCTCTTTAAGTTTTTGCCGTTTTTATCAAAAATCCTATACTTTCTGATTTTTGAATTTAATACATTTTTAGGTTTGTTTCTACCCCTACTTTCGACAAAATTACCCCTTTGACTAACATCAGAGTAGAGCTACTCAAGAAAAAATAAATTCATTAAATGGTAGTTGCTGTCCTTAACTGAAATGGTGATGATTTTTATTAGAAGATGTTAGCTATTTCTGAATAAACTGTCGGTTCTTTACTCAAGAGTCAGTTGAATCCTCAACATTTCTATGCGACACCCACAGGACCGCACCTAGGGGTGGACGAGTCAAGGTTTGACCCCCCCCCCCCGGAATTCTTGTCTGACTCGTAAGAGAAGAATTTATTTAAATTATCAAACAATTATTTTATCCCCCCTCCCCAAAAAAGGACTTTCGTACGTGCCTGGTATTGCAATAGCTAGTGTACAATTTGGTTCTGATTGATATTCTGAGTTACAATTTTGATAAATTCTTTTAGCTCTACAAATCTTATTAACTGGGGCACTCTGGAACAAGAGACAAAAAGGGGAATAGTTTTTCAACTGAACACTGTGTTTAGTTTGGTCACTTGGACGTCTTTTCGTCCCTTGTTTGGCACCATTCGTCAATTAACGTTTGTAATTTGTCCTGCACTGAAAATGCATTTCCTGCAAAAACATAGAAAAAAGAAAAAACAACATAATTGATAGATAGATAGATCAGTGTATTTCAAAAGCCCAAGGGTGGGATGAATCCCACCAAAAGGTATGATTCAACAAAAAAGATTCATACAAAACAAGTAGATCACCAACAAAACAAATTACAAAACGCTGAATGCATAATCTGCCAATCAGGTAACTCTTAATCGTTTAAACTTTTTTTCTTTCTAAACATTTATCTATAAACAGTAACACACTCGAATTATTTCGGTTGGGTTACTAATTTGTAGAATACCAGGAAACAGTAAATCAATCCCATGTAGATATTTTCCCCGTAAATTAAAGAGCACCGGGCACTTCCGGTGAGAATGGTTCAAACTTTCATTCTCATCTTTACAGTGGGGACAATCATACCACCCTTCAGGAACACTCTCTTTTTGTCAAACGCCTTTGGCCTGCTCTGGATTGGAAGGCAATTTGTCCTAAGAATCTAGAAACTTATTGAATCTATCGACATTAAGCGATATAAAATATATTATCTTCTTTTTTTTATTTTGCTCTTTTAAAACAGACTTGGTATTCAACCTCAAAACTTTAAAGTTTTTTGTTCGGGGGGGGATTTTTTCGGTTAGGGGATCATAAAAAAACTTAAACGCATCAAAAATATGTTTTGTTTATGCATATATAAATATAATAATATATTTATATAGTTCATAAATTTTTATGAATTAGACAAACATTTCGGTGGGGGGAGAGAGGTGAAACTCCCTACCCTCCCCCTGGATGCGACCTTGACATACAATGCACGTGTTCATTGTATGGATTCTTAAGGCCGAGATGTCGTTTTAGCCGCGTGTTGTTTTTTTTTTTTTCTTGTTTTACTTTGTCCCTAGTTACGCAGATTTGAAGTTAACATTGTCGTTTTTTAAGGTATGGAACGGCGGTTCTTTCGTTTACAGAAGAAGACCCTGAAAGACGAGTGGACCCTATGGCCAAAGTTTTCCCCAAAGTCACCAAGTGCACATTCCACAAATATGGTGCTTCTGGAACAGTCCAGCGTTTCGATGGACTGTGTGTACTACCGCTAAATATTGTTAATGAAAAAATCTATGTTTTTATGTGGTTTTGGTTCATTATTGTCGCTGTCCTCACCGGACTTGCATTGATCTACAGAGCATTGATTGTTATGAGCCCTAAAGCTCGTCAGTTTTTGCTAAAAAACCAGGCCCGACTGTCTAAACAAGCTGACATTAATTTGATAAATAACAAATGCCTACCTGGAGATTGGTTTGTTTTAATGCAACTGGGAAAGAATATGGAGCCGCTGATTTATATGGAGCTTATTGGGGAGCTATCTGAACGACTCCAAGGGAAAACCTCTGTTTAAGGCAATCTATTTCTTCTGGATCTGAAGCTAGATATTCCATTTTATCGATTTTTAGGGTTTGTTTTCTTATTAGGCATTATTTTAATTCTTCTGAAATTTTTAGTGTTGTGCCTTTAAGTGTGTGCTGATAATAGGGTTGTACTCAAATTTCTTGGGGGGGGGAGTGAAATATTTTCCAAAATGTACCTATTAATTAATATTTTCATGTGGTTTTTCTGTAAATCTGTATAAGTGAGATCTCATTTTTAAGCCCAAAGTTTCAGTTTCAAACTGTGGCCTCTATGTTATGGGTACAGTTTTGACTCTAGTAACTGATTGAGGCATTTTATTTCTGTATTTTTTATTTATTTGGGGATTATGCGCAATATTGAAAATTTGTCATGCTAAAAATTAGTGGTATCCTGCATTTTTGCTCCCGCTGAATTCAAAAACCGAGTTTAAAATGATCGATAGATTTTGGTCTACAATGACAAATATTTTAAACCCTGCTTTTTGCGAAATTTTGACGTTTTTGAATTTTAAAACAGCAAATCGTGACTAACTAAAAAAAATTCTTGAGCACTTTTGTATGGTGGACTCAACAAACGATTTTCTCTAGTACCCATAGTTTTTACACAACGAATTGTAACAGATTGTTGATTTTGCTTGTATTTCAGACAAGAATACGCTTTAAAAAAATCGTCACTGAAAAACCAAGGGTACTAGCAAAAACCTGATTCCATTTTTTCATCCAATTTACTCCAAAAAATACAGTCCAAAGCACCTAAATTTATAGAAAAAATTGAAAATGATTGGGCCAGAAACAGTTAATTGAAATATTCTGATTGAATAATCCAATTCGGCCTCAAATGTTGTATATATATTAAGAGTTTTCATATTTTTTTAGTTCCCTAAACAAAGAAAAGTTCATTCAAGACAAAATTTCCTGAAAAATATTTCTGGTTCAAATCGAAAAACAAATGCATTTTGTTTATGATTCCAAATTTTCCTGCATGTCAATTTCAATATTTATTCATTTGTCGTTGCAGCTATTTTCTGTCATATACTATATCCATAAATAAGGGTTCAGTCTAGGTGCTCGGAGGCAGATCCCCCACCCCCCTCTTGAAAGATGAAAATATCATAATTTTTGATTTTTTTTTTCAATGGCTAGGAATCATTCTTTACAGCCTCGCGCTCCCCTCCGCCCCTCTACAAAGGAAATTTTTTTGGTGACAAGCTATTCTTTTTACCGAATCTCCAATCTAAGCAGTACCTTCTTTGTCTAAATATTCTTCCTTTTGTATTGTTCGTATGCTTGTTATATCACTCGCTTTTAGTATTTCTTGGTTGCTAAATTACTATGTTTAATGTAACTCCTTACACGCACAACATACCATTTGATTTTTTTTTTTACTAGAGTCTATTGAGTCTAGTTATAATAATCGATGAATCCTTGAACGTTATTGACCTTCGTTGCTTGTATTAAACGCTTTTTTGTTCTTTTTGATTTGCTATACACTTAAGAAAAAAATGCTATAAACAAAACGTCGGTATTATGCGTAAAGTTCGTACCTTAGAAATCAAAACTACTTAAATAATAGCTAAAAATGGTTTGCTTAGCTGTTCTCAAAGAGAGGATCAAAAGGGCAACGTGTATTAGGAAGGTCAGGCGTGGTGGAACATATATTGCCCTCCAGAACATCTTCCGAGAAGAGAGGTTCAACAGGGTAACGTAGATAAGGGAAATCAAAGTGTATTTGAATATACACTACTCTTCGGCAAAGTAGATCAGGAGGATTAATGTATGGTTGAACATATACTCTTTTTCTGAACATGGGCATAATTTCAGCATTTTGATTAAGAATGAGTCACATTTTGGGGTTTGGGGCGTACCGTTCAATAGAAAGAGGGGTTCCCAGGGGTCCTCCCGCGAAAGTTTTTTGCAAGCTTAAACATGTTTTTAAGCTGCCTGAAAACTTATTTTGAGAAATTATTTCTTATGGATACCAATGACGTGGGCCTGCCCTGAGTCTTTAATAGCGTATTTTCTCCAACCGGTAATAAAGAAAAGTTGCTGTTTTGCAAAGACGTTAATTTAAGAAACGTTACACAATACATAATAAACACTACCCGCTCGTCAAAAAACCAAAAATTCAATTGGCAGTAGTGCTTCCGCACCGTCCGGGGGTAGAGATACACTGACGGATTCTCGGCGCTTCCAGCGTTAATGGCGTGTATCTTTGGATGCTTACCATGCCCTATTAAACTTAATTTTTGCAGTAGTTTCCAAATTATTTGAAGGGGGCAACGGCCACCTCTCCCCAAATGACCCCTATGCTTCTGAACCTTTTTTTAAGAAGTTTTTTTTTTTTTTTTTTTTTTTTTTCTCAGAAGTAGAAAATGTCAGCTACAGCCTGCAGACGTTACAGAGATGAAAAGTCTTGACAATGAACCAAGTATGCAAATAGCCAACGGTATGCGTGGTTCTGCTAGTCATTGCAGTTAATTAACTGACTTGAATCCAGTAACTGAGAGTTTTCTGAAGAAACAGTTAAAAGTTGACCTTAATCAGGCACATAGGCTGGAATTTTTTTAGGGGGCCCCTAACGAAAATAATACTTTTGGGAGGGGACAAATAGTAAACGACATTTTATTCGATAATTTTAATAAGAATTGCCCAGAAATTCCAAAAAAATTCAGAGTTCGAGGGGTGCTTTGAGTCACCCTCCCCCTTCTTTCCCTGCTTAGGTCCTTGACCTTGATAATATAACTTTGGAACGGCGTTACGAAATTTTCTCTGCCGAGTCTATCTGAAGTACAATGCCCTTCTGGCACTGATTGAGTTTAGAAAAAATGAAAACCTTATTGAAAATATTAAAAATAATATACTATTTCTTTTGAAAAATTAATTCCGGCTTAGATTTCTTTAACATAAATTTTCAAAGTTACTTTTGAACTTCAAAGTCCGAAGCCCAAACGGTAAATAGTAAACTGTGTTTTCATTAGGATCATCATCTACGGTTGTTATTTTTCTAAATTTTTTATCGTTTAAAGAATTTTCTCAGAAAACAAGGTTTAAACGCTATTATGGAAAGCTGTGTAATAAAGAGGCTCCAAACAGTGGCTCGTGAGTTAGTTCTGAATCTTGGTGGCATCCCCACTTTACCCTATCTTGACTGTGACCCTTTTTTGTTAATTGGAAGGTTTGAAAAATACAAGTGAAATGATTTGTGTATGACTGTCTTAGGTTAATCTGACTACTTGCATTTCTTTCACGGTAATCTAGTGTGCAGTCTTAAAATTCCTGGACCTCTTTGTCTAAAGAGTAAACGCCATATATCTTTATTTACAATACTGATTGTATTCTTAATGCTTAATACTTTCGAAAGTTTGTTTTGGTTTTGCCTATGACAAAGGAACCAAGTATGCTTTAAGTAGGACTACAGTTAAAAGGGTTTGTGTAAGGGCTGAAATCTACCCATCGATATTTTTACGATTTAGGAAAATCTGATGATCTTTTGCCTCAAGGTTAGATTCTCAGTATTCGAGGGGCAAGGGACCTCAATTTGGCTACTCCCTCCTCCAAGGAAAAATGTCGGCTATAGACCAGTCAAATCCTAACCTTTGACTCTATTCATATGTTTTCAGGGTATATGCTTCTTAAAATTTCTTGTGATTTAATTGAATCTTGGTCGTTCTTTTTTATGCATGCACGCCATAAGTGTTGTTTCATCTGATTCGTATGACCTTCTAAATATCCTCCTATTCCCTTTAATTCACTCGCTTTTATTTTCTTTTGCATCAAGCTTCCTCCATAAACAGTTCATATCGTTATCGTTGCTATTATTTCCGATATTATGGTTACTATGATTCTCACTGTGTTGAATTATTTACTATTGTTTTGATATGTGCTTGTGACTGTCTTATTGTTTTTGTCCATATGTAATGAGATGTCTATATTGAAATGCTTGAGTGTTTCGAAGAGCACTACTTTAGAATCTGTCAATGCATTTTGGTCTATTAATGTATTGTATAAATTTATTACGGCATAGAAAAATGCATGCACGTCAGGGTTGCCACCACGTCAAAAATAAAATGACTTAAATCTTAAGAAAAATAATAAATAAATGAACAAAAAAGTCTTCTTGAAATCATTAGAAGAAGTGCAGTTTTTGATTTCTATGTCTTAAAAAGAGTTTAAGATAGTTTTCCTCAGAAAATTTTAGATATTGTAAATGGAGACCAAAAGAATCCCACTACTAATTTTGTTCTTAATCAAGCGTTTGTCAGCCTCTTCCATCGTATTTTTTAGATATTCTTACAATTCTAAGAAGAAAAAAAAAATCAGTAATAAAAGCAAAAAAAAAATGGCTAGGTTTTCTAAGAAGTAACTAAAGATCAGTTGCCAAAATAAAATCTCTAGGCTATGAAAAAGAAATCACAATAAATAGTGACGTATCACTAGGTGTGGCAACCTTGGAGCAGGTAAAAAGAAACCTGGGATCTAACAAGCATGGTTCCAATAAATGATGGTAATAAGATTCATATAAAATCAATTGGTTTCACCTACTTCTAACACCTTTGGGAACCTTCGCTGCTGTGGTGGAAGAAAATGCCCAAGGAACGCGCCAAAACTCATGCTTTCGATATTAGATTACTAATTATTGCATCTATACTGTACTGGTGAATTGGGTTTTATGGTTTATATAGTTTTAAAAAATAGAAAAACTTCAGAAGCTCACAGGAATACAATGGGACCAAAAAAGGTTGATCAAGTTGAGTAATTTTGATCGTTGAAAAATATATTATGAGTTTTTATATTAAACTAATATAAAACTAATATTAATTATACTGATATAACTAATATTAATTTAATTATTATTATTGATATTAGTTTTTTTTCATCCCAATTCTATCACTTTCTTCCAAGTCATTATCTCCCTCCATAGTATGAATCTTCTTTTGAGTAGAAGCTGGTTTCTTTATCTTTTTCATTTTTTTTTTTAAGTTTACATCGAATATGAAAGTGTGTCAACGCTATGATTCAGTGTCATTTTAGTATTTCACTCTTGGAAAAAGAAAATCGCAATATCTGATATGTATAATGTATAATTCAAGGAGATGAAACACTTAGACTAGATATTCCTTATGCCATTCATATAGTGCCTACGTGTGCCTATATACATATATATATATATATATATATATATATATATATATATATATATATATATATATATATATATATATATATATATATCAGTTCATTTCGAATCTGTTTCTTCTGCTTTTTTAATGATTTTCCATTCTGTGCGATCTCAACAATTTATCTCGGCTTTTCAGTTCAATAGCACACCTACATGCGTCTAAATGGCTTAGTCTTGTTGATATAGTGCCTTGCTTGTACCGTAAGTCTTATTGTGTATGAACAAATTGAACAGACGTTGCTGGAAAAAGTGCCATTACTTGTGTCTGAGTCATCCTATTTTGTATATTCTACTCTTTTTGTTTTCATCTGTTCTCTTTTGTTTTCACTTGCGTTTTACAGAAAAAGACGATTATTTTGCCCTTAAAAGTAACTTTTGGAGGGGAATATAAACTAAAAAGATTAACTTTCAGAAATATACTAGATTTTACTGAAAACTTGAAACAGATTCAAGCCAATATCAGTTAAATAAAGAGCAACCGCTTGCAGTAGTTCATTTCAACTCACAGAGTGAGTCAAAAGGAAAAGGGCTGAATATTCTCAACTGAAAAGCAAACGTTTGCTGAAACAGAAGATGAAGATTTGTAAGGGGATATAAACTAAAAAGATTGACTTTCAGAAAAATACTAGATTTTACGGAAAACGAGCAAAATTATAAAGTAATAAAGGCTCGTCTTGATTGACATTATCCACCCTGCCAGTAGCAGGGATCGGCTTGGATTTGACAGCCAATCATAGCCTTCGAAATTTTAGAAGGGTATCAAGTCATTGGCTGTCCAATCATTGCTGGCCTGCCCAAAAATGACCCACCTCCTAAAAATGCTCCTGACAGGGTGAATGTCAATCAAGGCGAGGCCTATAACGGATTTGGTAAATTTTATAATGGTAAAAATGTGCTTCAAAGTGTCTGCTTCTTTAAGAGCCTTACCGATTTCCACCTTAAAAGAAAACTTGTCGTTCGCTTATTGATAATTTCTATGTTAGTTTGAATTATTAAATGATAACAAATCATCAAATTGCTATATTTTAAGAAAAAATCACAAAATTTTCACCCAAAAATAGTGGAATTAAGATGAAATGAAAATATGATAATGGACGAAACTGAATTAAGACAGTGAAAATGCTATTGGTAGCATATTTTTGTTTCATATAATTGTCAATGAAATAAATGTGTAGTTTTGTAAACTATTTACAGAAATAGTAAATGGAAAACTTAAATGCTATGCCCCAGCTTCCCGTATACTTTGGTTGGAGATAATTGACCCACGAATTGATGAGATTAGTGCCATCTTAATAGCTATTCAACTTATTTTATTGATTGGTGTTTTGAATATGAATTCATTGTATCCTTAAAATTTCATTTTACTAGCTAGATAGAGGTAATTTGATATTTTTAAATTGGTACTGTGGTGAGTTGTTTTTGGCAGTTTTGATGAAACAGCATTTTAGCTAGTTTTCTATTATTCGGTTAATTTAGTTCTAGAAATTTTGCAGTTTTGGTACCTAGTTATGAATAAATACTTGTAGTTAACTTTGATTCTACCCTTTTTGATAGATTAGTATCACAAAAATTACTTAAGTATTCTTTTTTTCCTTTGTACAAAGAGAACTTCTGTAGTACAACTTGTGTAAAGGTTAATATATAAAAGAATAAAAAAGGTTCATTAGCTCATAGGGACTCATTTATCAATGAGTCTATTTAGTTGCATGTTTTCCCTGTCAGCAGCAAGGCTCGGCTTTGATTTGACAACCAATCATAGTCTTCGAAATTTTAGAAAGCTATGAAGTCATATTAGCTGTACAATCATAGCTGGCCTGCCCAAAAATGATCCACCTGCTAAAAATACTGCTGACAGGCTGAATGTCAATCAAGGTTCAGGTTCTTCTTAATAATAAAATAAATAACAAAAGGTCCGGTTGAGAAGACAAATCCGCACGGGATGAAAAAAACAACAACTTTGAATAAATACAACATCCATACTTCACTACATGCCACTCATACAATAAGATCTTCTTTTATCCTTCAGATTCTCCATTCTCTAAAGAACAGTGCTCGCCACTCAGACGTACCTCCCCAATCTCTCAGCATCAGTTGGTTTTACTCTTAAAAATTTCCATCATTCCTTCCCTCTCATCCAATCCCAAAGATTTTCTCTAAGATCCTCCAGCTCCTTAAACTTGGACTTAAAGTGTATTAAATCCTCACTGTCCCTGCATATAGGACAAAAATATAGACTAATCCCTGACCAAAACTTCACTAAATAGTTTATTCTTTCTCCAGTTTTCACAAAATTACCCCTTACTGAAATAAAATTTATATTCTCCCAGTGAAGCACCCCCTTAAGGTAATATTACTCTCCCCATGCTTGCTAGAACTTGACATTAGCTCTGAGAGACACCGCTGTTTTTTTTTGGGGGGGGGGGGTATAATAGAATAAATTGGTAAATGTCTTGAAGTGTCAAGACTATTGGTAAAATTTATGAGGATTCAGGGGGAGGGAGCAGTCTTATCAAATTGTTATGTTTCATTTGGAGGGTGTTTACACGTGTGTTTTTTTTTACTCCTCTATTGACTGACTGAATCATCAGTGCATTTATGGATCTGTTCTGCTTCATTGTAGGATTCCTGCTGTAGGTTCCTTAAGATTGATTTATTCATTAGTGTTTAACGTTTGCATCAGCCATTGAACGGGTACTGAAGGGGGAAATGTCATTGCATATGACAAGGGTAAGACTAGTGTGAATGAGATGGCCCCACCTCCAAATAAAAACATTGTTCCTTAAAGTTAAAGACCTTAGAATAACGAAACGGTTTTGAAATTCAATCATGGCAGGAGGTTACAGAAATTATTGCTAAACAAGTGAGGGATCATTTGGATAGATTAAGATGGAAGAGGAGCGTAAGTAGCTGTGTAGGTCTCAGGCGACATGGTGCTGCAGTGAGTTGTTAGTAGTATTAGTATTACAAGACTGATGTTGTCTTAGAGAACATTTTTTGAGGCTCAATTATTGCTGTATGTATTAAGACAGAAAAGAAAAATTATCTGTGCTTTCGCGCAACCTTCCTGGTCAACCTATAGTTTTCTATTTTCTTCAGTAAAAGAAAAACTGAAGACACTAAAGGCTTGAGCAAACTTATTTTAAAAGGTAGCTTTTTTGGAGAATCCAAGTTTTCTCAACGGTAAAGTGTTTAATCGACCTCTATAGTGAGAAAATTTCTATTTCACCTAAAAAAACTGTCTCTTAAAGTGAGATAAATTTCGGGCGTAAGGCTTGCTTTATCTAGTGTATATTTAGCAGCCTGATTCTGAGTTCTGAGAAAAGAAACTGGTCAGTATCCCCTTTTTTCCAAGGAATATATTCAATTTTGAAGCCCTTTCTTGAGATGCTCAATAGAGTTACAAGTGTCAGTATTTCCTTTTAGCCTAACCATGCTTTTGTGTACGTGAAGCTGTAGGATAAAACCTGCCCTTTCAAACAGTTCGTGGTAACAAAGTATAAGTAAGGAGCGACCGGGCTCAATAGTAACCGAAACTCTAAAAAACAGAATTTTGATGCTAATAGATGCATCAGAAGAATTGTATTTTTACGCTGATTTTAAATATATAAATTTCATCAAGTTTAGTCCTACCTATCAATAGTTACGAAACTGAGAAAATTTGCCTTATTTTTGAAAAAAGAGAAAAACACTCCCTAAAAGTCATAGAATCTTAATGAAAATCACACCATCAGATTCATCGTATTCGAGAACCCTGATGTAAAAGTTTCAAACTTCCATCTGCAAAGATGCAGAATTTTGTATTTTTTGCCAGAAGAAAGATCATGGATGCGTGTTTATTTGTTTTTTTTTATGTTTTCCCCAGAGACAATCGTATCGACCCACTGGTCTTACAATTTCGTGAAAGGGCTCATTCGAACAGAAATTAAAAGTCCTAGTACCCCTTTTAAGTGAACAAAAAAATTGGAGGATAACTGGACTCCCTCCCATGCTCTTTTTCCCCAAATTCGTTGGATCAAAATTTTGATATAACCATTTTGTTCAAGATAGTCAAATTATTTCATAACTATGTCTTTGAAGACGACTCAATCCTGCTCAGGCCCCAAGGGAAGGGCTGCAAGTTATAAACTTTCGCTATTGTTTGCATATAGTATTGGTTATTGATAAGTAGGCCGATGTTTTCAGAGCGATTTCTTCTGGTAGGGGGTCTGGAGGATTTGGTTAAGTGGGAGAACCTTTCCATAGAGGAATTTTTCATGGAGAAAGAGAATTTTCCATGAAGGGGGAGCTGGATTTCCAGGAAATATTTAAAAAACAATAAAAAATAAAATAAAAAAACAATTTTTTCAACTGAAAGTAAGGAGCATCATTAAAACTTAAAGCGAACATTAATTATTACGTATATCTAGTAAGGATCTTTTTTTTCATTCGTTTCAGTCATTTGAGAATTGCTCAACTTGTGACTTCCATTTTCCAAAAAATATTTTCGACCTCTTTGGCCGTTTTGTTACTATGCTTTACAAAATCAGTTCCGCAAGCAGAAAATATTACGTATATGAGTGGGGTGGCCTCCCCTCAATAGATAGCTCTTACGCTAAAGTTTCTTTTTTAACTTTTAAAAGAGGTTATTATTCTAATTAAATAGCCTCGGTAATTCAGGAGTCATTATTAAACAGCTGGAACAAAACTCAGGCTTAGGTTATTACAAGATTATAATTAGTTAAAAAAAGTGAAATTAATATGCAAATTTTGTTTTAATTATTCATATACGATGAGCCAAATTTAAAACCTGCATTAATTCAAAAACGTTCAGAAATTAAAAAAAAAATTGTAACTGAAAATAAGAAGCGACATTAAAATTTAAAACGAACAGAAATTATTGCGTATTCTGTCCCTTCCTCAACGTCACGCTCTTTAAGCCAAAGTTTTTTTTATTGTTTTAAAAAGTAGAGTTTGTGAGAAAGAGTCAAACTTTAGCGTAAGGACCGGGGTGTTGAAGAGGGGACAGCCCCTTACATATACGAAATAATTTCATCTAGAAAAGAAGAATAAGATCCGAACCAAACTTTTGAAGCCGGGAGGAGTCCGATTTTGACTCTTAAATTCCGGTTTTCAGAAGAAAAAGACTAATATTTATTTTGGTAAATTCGTCGAATTTACATTAAATTACTAGCTGAATAATAGTAATATTGCTCATTTGACAGTTCAACGTTATTTCCAAATATAATATTTGGCACCTTTGTAACTGCTTTTCCCCGAATGCCTGAATACGGCCATAAGCTGTAAGTGCATAATTTAAGGATGTAGTTTTTTTTACAACTTAGCGGTATGCCATTACCACATTAATTCCTGACTAGATTTTTTTTTCACCGTCCGATCTTTAGCTGATAGTTTTTGTTAGAACGGCGAAAACAGAATTGCTAGCTAACAAAATTTATCAGGTAATAATTATTAGCAGAAGCTTAATAATTGCATGGAAAATTAAAAGGAAACATGTAAATAAGACTTGAAAATTTCTAAAATTTTTTGTGGGGCCAATAGGACCTCAAAAGATAAAAAGTTAGCGTTTCCATTGGGCAAGCGATGATAGCCGGAATTTTTTTTATCGCCAATATTTGGATAAAGTTGAGCCTCCAGTTGTTCAAAAGTTTAATTGGAGATATTAGCAGTCTTGAATTCTCTATCGATGAAATGAGCACAGAAACTAGTTATTTTACTTCAAAATTCTTCAACATATTTTGCTAAGAAAAATATCTATTGTTTGATAAGTGCTCTTACTATGCTTATTAACATTTTATTATGGTCGGTCAGAACAGAATTGATGAAAAACTTGTTAGCTAATAGTTTTTGTTTGGACAAGGAGAAAAGTCTTAAATGCTATACGGCAGACAAGTTTCACCAAATATAAATCGGGCCACCTATCATAGGCTCAAGCGAAAACATTTTTCAACTCTGGTACACATGTTTAAGAAAGAAGAAAACGTATAAAAGGCTGATCTACCAGCATTTTCTCAAATTTGTGGGTATATTTAAGAAAGATGGTAACTATCCTACACTGATTTTTCTTTGAAATATGTTTCTTTCATTTTTTATAAGCTGTGGTAATAGTTGAGACTAATTGAAGTAAATTCTGAAAACTGCTTAAAAAAATATCATAAATGCTTATTTATCTCTCTCCTAAAGGTGCATTGCTTTGAGCGGTAAATTTGCAGAATAGCAGCTATCTAGAAAAAGACAGGCTATAACAAAAAAGAGACATTTTAGATGTTGTTTTTTTATGGTTAAAGTCATATTTGTTAGGCCTACAATTCATTCTCACTCCTAAATAGCCAAAGACTATAGGCTATACAAAAGTAATATAAAGTAAAAATAGTACCATTAGATTGCTTATTTTATGTTCCTTTTCAGTATAACAGGCATTAGCCTGACAATTAAAGTGGCTTCCAATTTTGAGCCATGGGTGGAACAAATAAGGTTAAAAATCTTATTTGACTTCTGGATATGTTTGTTACAGCCCTAGCTAACTTAGTAGAGATGACTTCTTGCCTACTATTACAAGCTAAATAAACCAACTAGTAGTCAGCTTTTTAAAGCACAAGCCTATGATAATAGGGTAACAGGAGACTTTAATTTAGCCTACCAGATGCCAAGTGACTGAATGGTAGAGGTTTCCCTGGTAAAATTCTAGTTTCTGACTTTTGACTATCTCAGAAAGGGGTTAGGTTATGAAAATGAAACTTTCAGGGATGGGTCTACTGGCTAAATTATGTCCCAGGAAGATATTTTGAAGTACATACCTCCACTCCCTCTCTCTCTAGAGGGTCTTGACCTTTGATGACCTTTAAAAATATGTGTGTTACAAAAGTGAAACCTTTCAAAATAGATCTTCTGCTTGAATAAAGGACAACAAAATTGTTTTCAGCTTCACAACTTTGCTCAATCCCAATTTATGAGGTTTTAAAGATATGCAAATACATTTCCTAAATTTTGAAAAAAAAACATGATATGGCTCAGAATTCTACTCAAATAACAGGAATGGCATTTTCAGAACTAAAGGCAGAGAAAAAGCAACAGGTAACTGAAAATTAAGGTAAAATGTTGTTTTGTCAAAATTTCAATAGGTATAGACCTGTCATGTAGGTGAACTTCAGGGCCCTCTAGAGAGAGAAGGAGTAGAGGTTGGTACTTTAAAATACCTTCTTGGGACATACTTGGGACATAAGCTTGTACCTTATTTGAAACATTTGCTGTATGAAAATAGACTGCACAGGCTAGGATTGTCAAGTCTTCAATTCCAAAGGGATAGGGCAGACATTATTAACACATTCTGTATAATCAAAGGCATTGATAATATAAGTACATCACAGTTCTTCACATTTAATGACACTAACAGGACCTGTTATCACCCACATAAATTGTACCCCTCACTTTCAAAAAGGAAAATAGGCCAACATTCATTTTACAGCAGGGTGTGGAAGCCATGGAATGACCTTCCACCTAAAACATTTCTGACAGATGACATAAATAAATTCAAAACAAGACTAGCAGAAACAAATTTTCAAAGTAAATCATTTTTAAATAATTTATAGTATTATTTGTCAGTGTTTGTTGTAGTCGTTATTTTCATTGATTTATATGTGTGTACTATGTTGTCAGTTGTATTATGTATTATGTTGTCATAACTTCTATTTATTATATTTATTGCGACAAGCTTGAAAGCTTACCGTATTTGGTATTAATAAATAAATAAATACTTTAGCCTGTAGTCCCATCCCTGAAAGTTTCATTTTCCTAACCTAACCCTTTTCCCAGATAGCCAAAAGTCACTAAACTAGGATTTTACTATTTCCCTAACTTTCCTCTAGAGGGTTCTGACCTTAGGTGACCTTTAAAAATATGTGTGTCATATCATGAAAATTATTTTGGAAAATAATTTTCTCCTGAGGTATTTACATGAAAATGATTTGTGTCATGTGGTTAACTTCAATACAAGATAGGCTATTGAGCAAAGCAGGAACCATCCCTCCTAGATTTACAGTAAGTTTTTTGCAGGTCGTATAATTGACTTACCAATGAAGTGAAGATACCACTTGATGCCTTTTTTTATGTTCTTTATGAATATAATAATTGCTTCTATTGCAAATTCAAATTTAAGCACTTTTTGAGCTCTTAAAAATGACCAAAATATAGGGTATAAAAAGGCTTAAAACACTGGTCTTAAACTTTAAAACATTGGTCTCAAACTTATTGTTTCATTATTACCTTAAATTACCTTAAAGCACAGCTTGGAGCAATATAAGGATTATCCATCCTTGTGATGCTCCATGAAAAGAAAAAAAATTTGTTTGGTGTAGATTGTGGCTGTTAGACTAGACTCTTGTGGAGGACTCTGCAGCTTCCCAGTTGTAAAGGAACTCCTGGTAGAGCCATTCCCTATCAAGGTGGGACTTGAACATGTCAGTTGAAGTAGCAGAAACTGTTTCCTCAGACAGATGGTTTCACATATTGATGATTCTTTGGCTGAAGAAATGGCTTCTATGTCTACTCGTGGAATGCTGTATGGGGAGCTTCAATGAATGTCCTCTAGTACCAGAATGCAAGGGCTGTGCAAAGAGACTGGGAAGGGTGTTTTTAGAGAGGATTTTTTTGGTTAAAATAATGTCACCCCTTTTCCTTTGGTATGTCAGTGTTGGCAGCTTCAAACAACAAAGTCTTTCTTTGTATGGAAATTTATTCATGTTGGTAACCATCTTAGTGGTACAATGCTGGACATCCTCAAGCAACTTCTCATCTTTTTTGAAAAAAGGGGCTGCCAATGACATTCTGACCTCCAGGCATGGATTTACAAGTCCCTTATATAACTTCATAAGAACTCTTGGGTGTTGGCTGGAGATGGTTCTTTTTATGATACCAGGGGTTTTATTTGCAGAAGATGAAACAGACTTAGCATGGCTGCTAAGCTTTAATTGGTGATCTACAATAACCCCAAGATCTCTTTCATTGGAAACAGCAGAAAGGAAGTTGTCTTGAAGGAAATACTTATGATGCTTGTTGTGTTTGCCAAAATGGATTACATGGCATTTGTCAACATTGAAAGTAAGGAGCCAGGTGTTAGCCCATCTTCCTAAACTGTCAAGATCTGTTTGAATTGATTGCTGGTCAGAGGGAGTAGCCACTTTTCCAACTAGTTTTGAGTCATCAGCATAAAGGATAATAAGATTTGAAAGAAGGGTGGGTAGATTGTTCACATAGAGGTTGAAAAGTGTTGGTCCAAAAATAGTGCCCTGGGGTACACCACTTAATACAGTTTTGGGAGAAGAGAAATGAGGAGTTCCCTGTGAATCAAAACTCTGACACTCTGTGATCTTTCAGAAAGGAAGCCCATAATCCACAGCACAACACCTTCATTGACACCTACAGCCTTCAGTTTGATTATTAGGAATTCATGACAAACTTTGTCAAATGCTTTGGACAGATCAAAAAGAATCATGTCAACAGGAAAACCCTTATCAAGCAGTGTAGTCACTAATTCATATGTTTGGATGAGCTTAGTGTCCACAGATCCACCAAATCTGAATCCATGTTGTGATGTGGAAAGGATATTATTGACCTCAAGATGTTCAATTAGAGCTTTATTAACAAATCTCTCAAGCACCTTAACAACTGCAGAGGTGATGCTTATAGGATAGTGATTTTCTGCTGAGTCTCTTCGTCCCTTTTTATGGATTGGGGTTATATAAGATGTTTTTCAATCATGCAGTAGTTCCCCATTTTGAAGAAGTAACTGGAGCAGCATGTACAGGGGGTAACTGAGAGCTTTTTGACACTCCTTAAGAAGATGTGGATGAACACCATCTGGTCCCTTTGACTTATTTACATCAAGCTTCTCAAAGCTATTGAAAACCATTACTTCACTTACTGACAGATCAGGCATAGGGAAAAGCACTTCATATGATGCAGGATCTGGTGAGGAGGTACCTGAGTTTTGGGTAAATGCAGAAGCAAATTGTGCGAGTGTAGTACCCTGTGGTCAACAAGGTCAGGAATAGTATGATGATTTGGGTTTTTAGAAGAGACATGTCTCCAGAAAGATTTTGGGTTTAACTTGATGTCAGAAGCTAATTTTTCCTTGTAAGCAGATTTCAGTTTTTTTTTTACAGAATCTGTTACATGATTCCGTACTGCCTTATAAATTGACAGGGTCTCTTGGCTCCTCTTCTTCATATACTGTTTCCAAGTGCTAGATTTCTGGTTAATCAGCTTCTTAACTTCCTTAGTGAGGAAGGGAAGTGTTTTAGGCTGTTTCCTAAAAATAACCCTGGAATGTTTCTTTTCAAGAGCAAGGAGAGTTTTTTTTAAATTTAACCATAACTCATTGGTGTCACTGATGATAAGCTAATTTAGATAACTTAAAAGACCACACTGCCTTTCCATGACAAAAGTGAAACGGTTCAAAATAGGGATGAAACCTTTTTATTGACAGTGAATAGATATAAATTATTTAACTGGATATTTCAAACACATATACAGTGTTCATCATCAGCAGTAAAACTAAAAGGCACAAATAAAAATAAACAAGATTTATACCTAATAAACTAATTACATATAGTTTATTGCTCTTATTTTTTTCAATGCAACAGCGGAAGCCAGTCTCTTTGACCTTTTTGGTTCCGGTTCATTAGATTTAACTGACGTATTACGTGGACAGAGGTCATAGCTCTTAGGTGAAGTGATATTTACTTTATTTGACCTCAGTAAATTATCATAAATTGAGTTCAATCCAAATTCACCTGTATCTCTGTTTATGGAATTATTCTTGAATAGAATTTTTTTAATTTTGATTGTTTCCCTGAAAGTTTGCTTTAAACCTTGGTCCCTAGAAATCAAAGAAACATTTTCAAACAAAATAAAATGATTTGGAAAATTAAAGATATGCTCCGAGAGGGCCGACGTGAAATCTTCAGGTTTGGTATTTTGCTTTAAAGACGATGAAATGGAATTATGATGTTGTAGCAATCTTGTTCTTAAATTCTGGTTAGTACGTCCCACATAAGAGCTTCCGCAAGTACATGGAATTTTATAAACCCCACTTTGTTGCTCTACGGAAGTCCGATCCTTTCCAGAATTTGAAAAACTAGCCAAAGTATTACTACCTCTTAAAGCTACCTTTAAACCATTATTTTGTAAAATTCTTTTAAGTTTTTCGCTCAAACCTGGAACATATGGTAGAGAACAAAAGATATCTTTCTTTTCTGTTGTTTCCAGAATATTGTCAGAACATTCTAGAAATTTTTTCCTTTTTTTCGAAAAAGTCTGGTCCATTAACCAACCCGGATAATGGTTACTTATTAAAATGTCTTTTAGCAATAATAATTCCTCCTCAATGAATTTTGGAGAACAAATTCTAAAAATGCGGTCAGTTAAAGATATGATTAAACCAATTTTTACTTGGCGGGCATGACCGGAGAAAAACGACAAAAATCTGTTATTGTTAGTAGGTTTTCTGTAAATCTTAAAATCCAGACTATTTTCATTTTTTAAAAGAAGGACGTCCAGAAAAGGAAGTTTATTATCCTCTTCTAATTCTATTGTAAATTTTAAATCCCCTCCCCAAAAATTAAGATGTTCTAAAAAACTTTTTAATTCCTCCACCCCATAATTCCATACTGAAATTATGTCATCCATATATCTCCCCCAAAATTTATGTTTTAAAAAATATGAATCTAACGCAATTGTTTCAATATTTTCTACAAAACAATTTGCTAATAAAGGACTTAAAGGGGCCCCCATAGGTAAACCATTTACTTGTTCAAAAAAACCCCCTCTGAATTGAAAAAAATAAGAGAACATATTGCACAACCTAACTAAACTCATAATTACACCGACCCTCAAAACTGTTTCACCACCAATTAAGTCCAAATTTCTTAGTATCTTTCTCTCAAGAAGAATTTCTGCGGCTTTTACATCAATACTCGTATACATTGACACTATGTCGAAACTTGAAATTATAGAATTTGAAGAAATCTCAACTTCTTTTAGTTTTTTTACAAGTTCTGACGAATTCTTAATGTAAGAAATTTGTGTAGACATGAGTGGTTTACACAATGACACTAGCCACTTACTCAGAGCACTTGTTAGTGACTTGTTACTCGCAACAATTGGTCGTAATGGCAGATTTGGCTTATGTATCTTTGGAAGTCCATATAATTTAGGGCACAAAGAACCTCTTGGTAAGAATTTGTAGAAAAGTTGAGGTGTAATCTTCCCTTCTTCCTTCAAACTCTTTAACTCGTTCTTAAACTTCTTTGTGTATGAGTCCGTCGGGTCAAAAGAAAGTTGTTTGTACGTTTTTTCATCTTTCAGTAAAGCGTTTAATTTTGAATCATAGTCCTTGGTGTCCATTACCACTAAAGTGTTACCCTTGTCTGCTTTCGTAATAATAATAGATTCATCCCTTCTTAACTTATTAAGAATCTTTATGTCTTTGATAGAATTGTTAGGGATTTCTGGTTTTAAAGCAAACTCTGACAGGGCTTTAACAGTAGAAGCTCTTACTAGGCTAACATCTTTAATTAGGATGGGGTTTCTATGTAAAGATGTTTCTATTGAAGCGATAATTTCTTCTACTGGGACTCTATTAGTTTTAAAACAAAATTTTGGACCTTTTTCTAATGCGGACTTTTCTTGTAACGTTAAGGTCCTTGATGAAAAATTAATTACACCTGGTTCAAGAGTTGACGAAGGTATTACGGCTTTAATTTCATATAATTTTGAAAACTTTTTAAGTAATCTTTCTCTGGAAAGGTGAAAGTCATGATTGAAATGATTTCTTGCTGTTTGTTGAATAAAACAAAAATCACTTGCACTCACCTTTTTTGATATAATATTTTATGGTATAATAATAATATATAATATTTAATTATATATTAAATATTAATTTAATATAATTAAACTTATATATATATATAACCTACTTTTCTGATGGTCTATCTAAATTAAAACAACAAACAAAAACAGATTGGTAGAAATAACAAACTGTATCTCGAAAGTGTCTTGAGACAAAGTGTGTATCTCAATCTGTCTAGTGCAGAAATTAAAGGCTTTTTTGCTATTCAGTCTGTAAGGGTAGAAATAGAATAGGGTAAATTGTGCACACAAAAAAGCCCATGCTACCTAAGAGAATGTTTTGAATGCTATTAGTCATGTAATTATTAAATGAGTAAAAAAACAGAACATTAAACTATAAGTAGCATCGGGGGAAAATACAAAATTTGTTTTTTTTTTGTAAATTTGGTTGTTTTGTTATATAAATACAATATTTGTCAAAACTTGGTTGCTTTTAGGGCACTTGGTATTAACCAGGTAGTAGCAATTGCAAATTCTGTCAGTGTGTCTGTTTGTCTGTCTGTCTGTTGGTCACAATTGTCTGTTTGTTTGATCCGCTCTCTTTGGGGTAGTTGGGGGGGGGTTACTTTTGAAAAATTATAAAAAATGAGGTATTTTTAACTTACGAACGGGTGATCGGATCTCAATGAAATTTGATATTTAAAAGGATATCGTGTCTCAAAGCTCTTATTTAAAGTCCCGACCGGATCTGGGGTCATTGGGGGGAGTTTGGGGTGGGGGAACTTAAAATCATGGAAAACGCTTAGATTGGAAGGATCGGGATGAAACTTGGTGGGAAAAATAAGTAGAAGTCTTAAATATATGATTTACATAATTAGAACGAATTCGCTCTATTGGGGGGGGGGGGGACTTAATTCTCAAAATTAGAAAAAATGACGTATTTTTAACTTACAAAGGAGTGACCGGATTTTTATGAAACTTCATATTTGGAAGGACCTCGTGACTCAGATCTCTTATTTTAAATCTCAACCGGATCCAGCGTAATTGGGGGAGGGGGGCAGTTGAGGGGAACTGCAAATCTTAGAAAATACTTAAAGCGATGAGATCAGGATGAAACTGGATGGGAAGAATAAAAACCTGTCTAAGACACATGACTGACATAATCGGACCGGATCTACTCTCTTTGGTGGAGTTGGGGGGGAAGTAATTTTGAAAATTTGTAACTTACAAAAGGGTGACCAGATCTTAATGAAATTTGATATTTAGAAGGGTCTTGCGCTTTAAAGCTCTTAAGTTCCGACCAGATCCTGTGACATTGGAGGGAGTTGGAGGGGGAAACCTTATTTCTTGAAAAACGTGAAAATTGGGGTATTTTTATTTTACGAATAGGTGATCGGATCTTAATGAAATTTGATATTTAGAAGGAATTCATGTCTCAGAGCTCTTATTTCAATCCCGACCAGATCTTTTGACATTGGGGGGAGTTGGAGGGGGAAATCTTGGACAACACTTGGAGTGGAGGAATCGGGATGAAGCTTGGTGGATAGAATAAGCAAATGTCCTTGATACGTGATTGACGGAACCGTACTGGATTCGCTCTCTTTGGGGGAGTTGGGGGGAGGGGTCGAGTGATTTGGCGAGTTTGGTGCTTCTGGACGTGCTAGGACGATGAAAATTGGTAGGCGTGTCAGGGAGCTGCACAAATTGACTTGATAAAGTCGTTTTCCCAGATTCGACCATCTGGGGGGCTAAAGGGAGAGGAAAAATTAGGTATTTATAACATACGAGTGGGTGATCGGATCTTAATGAATTTTGATATTTAGAAGGACATCGTGACTCAGAGCTCTTATTTTAAATCCTGACCGGCATTAAGCCTCTTATTTTCCTTTTAAATCAATCTATTGATTCATAGAATTTTGCTAGAGCTCAAACCATACGATCTCTTGGCTCTTAGCTCTTCTTGCCTCGTCACAAGTGTCATATGAGCTCTTAGCTCTTGTTTTTAATGTCAACCATAATCCTTAAAATAAAAAATTAACCTTTATTATTTGTATATAAAAGCAGGAATTATAGCATATTAAATTTAACCGAGAATGGAGCATGAACTGGAAAGTGATTGTTAAAATTTTTGGCATTGTCATGTCAATAATTAGAAAACATAGAACTCAGATTATGTCTTACTGTGGAACCACAATATCACTAGTGATCTTTTCAATAACCTTGTCTTGCTTCTACCAAATAATTTCGAGCATCATCATCTCAATAATTAGAAAGCATAAAACTCAGATTATGTCTTACTGTGGAACCCACAACATCACTAATTATCTTCTCAATCACTTTGTCTTGCTTCTACCAAATAATTTCTAACCTCGTCATGTCAATAATTAGAAAGCATAGAACTCAGATTATGTCTTACTGTGGAACCCATCATATCACTAGTTATCTTCTCAATCATCTTGTCTTGCTTCTACCAAATATTTTCTAGCATTGTCATCTCAATAATTAGAAAGTATATAACTCAGATTATGTCTTACTGTGGAACCCATCATATCACTATTTATCTTCTCAATCACCTTCTCTTGCTTCTACCAAATAATTTCTAGCATTGTCATATCAATAATTAGAAAGCATAGAACTCAGATTATGTCTTACTATGGAACCCATCATATCACTAGTTATCTTCTCAATCACCTTGCCCTGCTTCTACCAAATAATTTCTGAGAACGTGCTGGCTAAGCAAGACAAAATATTGGGGACAGAGAAAAAAAAACGATGTAAATCATAGTCAGTGGAAAAAAGAAGTGAAAAATGCAAACATTTTGTTTTATTAACACTAAACACAGTAAGTTTGATAAAGCTTGTCTAAGCAATTTCTATACTGAGGGTAGTTGAGTGGAGGTTTTGATTGGAATTTTTGTATTTTTCTCTCTTTTTCATTGGTCGTAATTTAGGCTTTTTTTTTTCTTTGTCCATCTGCTTTTTTTCTTATTTTGTCTTACTCCTATTGCTCTGTCTTTAGTGTAATGCCAATTATTTTTATAAGTCTTTTATAAAAACCTTCTCCAAGTGGGAAGCTGTACTTGGAATATATAGCACAAAATTCAAGCCTTCTAAGGTAGACTAAGTATAAACTGAAATAAATATTCATATTTTGCAGTTTTCTAGTAGATGTGTTGAAACTGTATTGAAAACAAATTCAAACTTTGGGTAACTGAAACTGAGGGTAGGTGAGTGGAGGTCTTGATTGGAATATTTGTATTTTTCTCAATTTTTCATTGATCATAATTTAGGCTTTTTTTTTTCTTTGTCCACCTGCTTTTTCTTATTTTGTCTTGCTCCTATTGCTCTGTCTTTAGTGCAATGCCAATTATTTTTGTAAATCTTTTACAAAACCCTTTCTATCTCCAAGTGGGAAGCTTTACTTGGAAATATAGCACAAAATTTAATTTTCCTAAGGCAGATTAAGTATAAACTAAAATAAACATTTATATTTTTCAGTTTTCTAATAGAGAAGTTGAAACTGTATTGAAAACAAATTCAAACTTTAGTTGATGTATCCCTTAGGTATTATTAGTTTTTGTAGTAATTTTATTTGCTACTTTCTTACCAATTTATTAGTATTGATATCTTCCAGATCAGGTTTATCCTGATCCAGAACAGAGCTGGTAAAACAAGATTGGCCAAATGGTATATGAATTTTGATGATGATGAGAAACAAAAGCTAATTGAAGAAGTTCATGCTGTGGTGACTGTCAGAGATGCTAAACATACAAACTTTGTTGAGGTAATTCCTTTTTTCTACTAGCTGAGTTATCCATGTTAATTTACAGTGAATGTTTGAATGTAAGACATTGCAAAGAAAAATAGAGGGACCCCTCCCCAGCGAGATGCTAAACATACAAACTTTGTTGAGGTAGTTCTTTTTTTCTACTAGCTGAGCTATGCATGTGAATTTACAATGAATGATTGAATGTAAGACTTTGCAAGGAACAATAGAGGGTTCCCCAGATTGATTCAAAAATCCTCCAACAGAAAAAAAAACAATTAAAACCCACTTGCTAAGGGATTCTAATCTACAAAAGAAGAGAAATACTCATCTGAAATATGCCTTTACTACCCCTTCCCCGCAATAATCCTTTTGTTAAACTTCATGCAGAAAAACGAGGTCAACATATGACTCATAACTCTTTTTAGCCAATCTAAATGTAGGGTATGCTTGATGCCAACAAACATAGTGGGAAGTAGTAGTTAATGTTTTAATTGTCCCTTTTTTGAGTTTATTCACAATCTATCCCCAACAGGAGGGAAAGTGGGGGGGGGGGCACATTCTTATCATTAGGAGAAGCAGTGTTGATCTGCTAGCTCTGTCATATGTAAGTAAGGGAGCAATTTGGACTCAGTGGGAGGCAGTGAAACAGGGAAGTTGAATTTCAATTGAAAAAAATGGTAAGTAAGAGGTGGTATGTCAGTTGTGTTTCTTGGCATCCAGGTGCAATATGACCTCTGCAGAGGTGTGCAGGTTCACAATTTTTTTTTTTTTTTTTTTTTTTTTTTTTTTTTTTATTTTATCTAATACCAAAATGTATCGTTAAATTTCAATCAAACTATGTTGGGAGTAAGAGATAGGCTTTGTAGTTTGACACCTATAGGTTCTGTACCTGCTCTGACTTCAGTGGAGGTGGTGGTTTGTCTTTTTATTGTTTGTTTTTATGTGTGTATGGACCAATCCAACGTCTGGAGTAAGGAGGAGGACAGAGTTCTTATATTCTTGTTGTCACTACATATCCAGAAGGAGACGTCAAATCTTTACTAAATTTTGTCAGAAGTCTCTTTTGTGTCCAGTCACAATCCCGCCTCACTATGGGAAGATGAAGACTGCGCGTGTAATTTTGCTGTTTAGAGTCTCCACATTGTTCTACCTCTGGGCAAATGTTTTAAAATATACCATCATCCATCTAACTTGTCATTAATAAAGATTTTTCAACCAAGTTTGGCAAGATGACGCAGCTATGGTTTAGGTGTTCATGCTCAATCAGTCCTGGCTGTGGGAAAGTGCTTATCATATTCAAATTGTGGAGTTTCTGGAGTTGTAACTACACAGGTAGTGTGAAACAAAATATACACAGTTTCTCCTACAACATATAGTCGTATCAGCTGCTTTGCAAAGGGGATTCATTATTGTTATGAGCGGACTCACAAAAATCAGTCGAGGCTCTGGCCACAAAGACCCATTGCCTCCATATCCCACCGAAATATATAGCACCAACAGAACCAGGCTATTGGTGTCCTCCGAGGCGTGGCATTTTTAGATAAAGCTTGCGTTTCTCACCCCCCCCTCTTTTTCTGGAAGGTCCTTCCTTAGTAATCACAAGGTGTTCACCATTGTTTTCCCCCAACCCAAGTACTCCACCTGTCAGTTTTAGCCTAGCTTGGACACGCAAAACTGGTGAAAGACACCTGCCAATCGCTAGCCATCAATAGCAAGCATCATTTAATCCTCAAAGCTTGATGTCACAAGATAACTTCTTTTCAACCTCGCATTGTTCCTCAAGGGAAATTTTCCTGCCCCTTGGTTGCCATTTCATATGCCAAGGAGAATTAATGTCTCCCTACACCAGCATTATTTTGGCAGTCATTACTGGCTTCAGTCCATCTAACCTTGACAGCGTGTCCCAAAATTTACCCTGCCCTATGGTCAGAAACTGATGACGGACAGTGGCTGGACAGTTACTGAAATTGGCAGCAATTGATTCCTGCTTATGCCTATATTCTCAGTGGCACCACGTCCTCTACACATGGATTGCTGTTGCTGCAATACTTCACAGGGTATTAGCATCTAGTTTTTGGCCGAGAGAGTAAGTTTAATTTTAATAGAATAGAAAATTTATAATAGAGTTACCGCTATTTTCCAAGGATCAATATTTATCTTCTTACTCATTGTTATTATTATAATTCATTATTATTATTATCGTGCTTGCCGAGTGACTAGCACACTAGACTTGAAATCCATTGTCTGTGAGGACAGCGGCTCCAGTCTCGGTGTTGCTTGTTGTTTGGTTTGGAATGGGGTTCAGTGGCGTGACTCTGTAAGCTTTGTTAGAGTCGACCCAACTCTGAATGGGTACATAGAGAAATCTGGGGAAGATAAACAGGAAAGATGCGTGAAAGCACAGGATGGCTGGCCCCCAGCCCCTCATTGCAGTTCCTTGCTGAAGGGCCATGAAACAGAGATCAGCACCGCCAGTAGGGATCGTAAAGTCCAATGCCATATTCTTTACCTTTTTAATTCTGGTCTCCTTTGTGAATTTAATTGATGTTGATTTACTCTTTTAATTTCTTTTGTTTATATTCTGTGAGTTTAGGCTAATTCGTTCTCTTCTCTTTTTCAGTTCCGTAATTTTAAGATAGTATATCGCCGATATGCTGGGCTCTACTTTTGTATTTGTGTGGATGTTGGTGATAACAACCTTTGCTACCTTGAAGCTATTCATAACTTCGTGGAAGTTTTGAATGAATATTTCCATAATGTATGTGAGCTGGACCTGGTGTTTAATTTTTACAAGGTTAGAAGTTTACTATTCCCAAAGTTATCGAAATAACTCAAAATTTAATCCAAAAAGGCTAAAAATCTTTTTTAAGAACCTTGCAGAAAAAAAAAACAAATAGAAACATTTTGACATTTTATGGCATCGAAGTTATTTTTTTTTAAATTACGCTTAAGAAATCGGGACCGTCTCCAATTTTTTTTATATAGTTCTCCCCCCCCCCCCCCCCCGGAGATGTTGAATACAAGTAAGTGTCTTTGGATGGGTTTCTTTCGAGTAATTTCTTCAAATGAATGCAAAGATCTTCTCTGGGGAACAGAAGTTTGTTGAACTCAATTGGAAATCTGCTAGCCAAATAATCTTTTGGCTTTAGCTGTTGCAAGAATTGCTTTGCATATTGTGTCTGAACGTACTGTACAATTGTATTGTATCAGTATCATATCGATAATTATATTGATACAATTGTATTGTATCATATTTGTATCTAAACGTAGATTGTGCTGTGCCAAAAGCTTAACCTTACTAGATTCTAAATACGGTTAAAATGAGATTGAAACCTAAGACGATCAGCAGTGCCATTTGGGTAGGGGTGGGGGGCAAGGGGAACAACTTTAAACATGCTATGGGGAGGACGTATAAGATTGGCTACATAAGCACTCAATTACTACACAAGTATAGGATAAGAGCATATCCACAATTTTTGTTCGGGTGGGGGGGTTACAAAAAAACGGGGCAGGGGTGAAAAACGGATCGATAACTTATTTGTATGCATTTTGTGAGTTGGAAAAAAATTTCAGGGGGAGGGGTACGACGAACTTAAAAAAAACGCATGAAAAATTCGTTTATATGCATTTCTGTTACTTTTTATGAGTCGGACAAAAATTTTAGGGGATACAGCCTTGATCATAGACATTTATCTGAAAAGAAAAGATGCATGGAGGTTACTCAAATAGCATTATCGGACGTCAATACTATTCTAAGGGCACTAAAATATAATTTACAAAAACCATAAATAATTCAAAATGAAATGCTTAAACAAGCAATCCCTTAAGTTTTTTTTATCTTTATCTTTTCTTTTAGTAGCATACCCTCGCAAGCGACGCTTTTAGTGTGCTACCGATTGATTTTGTCTTTATATATATGTATATGTAATAAATCATTATTAATACTTCTGGAAATATGATTAATTGCCTGTGACAAAAAAATACTTACGTACTGACAGTTTACATTTTTAATGTCCCAGTTGACATGAACACGGCATTAAATGGTTGGCAGAGAAAAAAACATCCAAGGATAAGGAAGAGGAGGCGAGAGAAAGCAAAAATGAAAAGAAACCAAGAGATTTTCTTAGTGTACTTCTTCAATGACATGTGACTATGCGTGCTTCCTTACTAACCTGACACATGTGTCAAGGAGAATACCATCTAGAGTAGACATATCTTTTAACTATGTTGCCATGTACTATGAAACATACTGCCATCTATATTCTTCTTAAAGGAAAGCACTCACAGAAGTAGATGGCGTTTGAAGATGCTGACTACGTATTTAAGAAATAGTTAATGGCATATTTGTTTGCCAACCTAAGGCGCAGGTTCATGACCAACATAGATGAATTTTGTGAATAGCATATGTTTGAAGCAAATGTTATTAGTGCGGGCTTAAAATAGTGTCCGAAATTACATAAAACCATTTACTCACTTTTGATATTGAATGCATTTAGAATTAAAAATAAAACAGAAACGATTTATCAAATATATTGATGTTTATTTCCAAAATCATGATTTAGGTTCTCCGAGTGTTTTAACTTAGTCCAAATGCTCACAGCGGTATATTTTACCTTATCTTTTCTAAGTATCGTCATTAATGGTAATTCCTAAAAAAATAACGTCAGAAAATTAAGGGAAAATAGAATTTCGAAAAGACCTATAGACAAAAATGCCGAATCTTGTCAAAGTTGTATTCCAATATAATTGCTATTTTTATTTCAGGTATATACCGTAGTGGATGAGATGTTTCTTGCTGGAGAAATAAGAGAAACTAGTCAAAACAAAGTACTCAAGCAACTACTTATGCTTAGTTCCCTTGAATGATTTATTTTGTATTTATGGTATGCTTTAAAAAAAGAATATCTTTTCCCATTTTTTTTCTTTTAATATATTAACATCTGGGCCCATTGTTAAGAGAAGAAAAGAATGACTGGGTATTCTTTGTTGATCACAAGACAAAATGGCTTGATTTTTTAGTTTATATGTGTTATATGTTATGTCACATTCCTTGTTGATCTGAATTCTTTATTTGTATTGATGTGGTATAAATAAAAAAATTACTTTAAATTTCTAACAAGTTTCTCGGTTTCTCTGCTTTTGCATAAATTAGCCAGGATTTTCGATACTTTGTCCCCTCCTCTTAAAAAAAGATCCTTGCTGAAATAGGGCTTTAATAGAAATACGATGTAGTTATAGGCGATAGTGAGGTTTAGAATCCTAAGAACAATTCCTGTTTGTCTCTGTGCTTACTTTTTGAAATGACAGTTTGAAGTAACTGACGTTAGTTTTGTGGTGGTCAATGTTGTGGTCAACTTAGGATAACTTCTGTAGTCTTCCTTTCTACTTTAACCATATAATAGTCATTTGCTGAGAAACTTTAACTATAACCAGCTACTTTAACCATATACCTATAGTCGCTCCTGACCATCTATAGATGGTCAATGTGGTGGTCGACTTCTGTAGTCATCCTTGCTACTTTAACCATATAATAGTCATTTGCTGAGAAACTTTAACCATAACCAGCTACCTTAACAATATACCTATAGATGCTTCTGACCATCTATAGGTGGTCAATGTGGTGGTCAACTTCTGTATTCATCGTTGCAACTTTAACCATATTCCTATAGTCGCTTGCTAAGAAACTTTGGAGGGGAAATGCTCATCAGAGTTGACAAAGTATCAGGAATTTCTTTTACTCCATATCTTCTACATACATTTTAGATTGTGAATTATCAGTAACATTAAACAAACAAAAAATTCAAGTCCTCCAATAAAAAGTAAAGAGCAATAGTCACATTTAAAACAACCCAAAATTAACTATAGTAATAGGTAAGAAAAGGTGAAGAACACAGAATTGAATTTTACAATCCCTACCGGCGGTGCTGAATCTGTTTCATGGTCCTTCAGCCAGGAAGTACAATGGGGGGTTGGGGGCCAGCCATCCTGTGCTTTCATACGCCCTTCATGTTTAACTTCCCCAAATATCTTCAGGCACCCATTTAGAGCTGGGTAGACTCAGGCTGGGCTTAAAGAGTTACACCATCGACCCCTGTTCAAACCAAATAACGATACCAGGACTCAAACCCCCTGCCCTCTAGGACAGGTAGTACGTCAAACGAGCGAATACACTATCAACGAAGAATTCAAACCTAAAACAAGCCAAAATAGCTTCATAGAGTCACTAGTCGTTAGGAATTCCTATGTGAAAACTGAATATGGAATCAACTCTGTTCTCCGGCTGCTCCGTCTTCAGACATCCGCTTTGCAGTAGCAGGTAGCAGTCCACTGCAGTAGCAGTCCGCTTTGCTTTGTGCCCTGAGAGATGGAATGAAAAGTTCTTATCCGTAAGATTCCAAGTGGCTTTACCCACATATTAATGGCTATTGTATTCTATTTATTAATAACTACTACTACTACTACTACTAATAACTCACTGCAGCACCAAGCCGCCTGAGGCAACACAGCTACGCACGCTCCTCCTCCAACCTAATCTATTTAAAGCCTCCCTCTTTACACCCTCCCAGGAAGTTCCCATTTCCTTTAAATCTTTATTTATGACATCCTCCCAACCCAGACAAGGACGACCTGCTTTCCGTGTAGCCCCAGACGGTTGGCCAAAAAGGACAATCTTCGGTAATCTGTCATCCGTAGAACGTGGCCTAGCCATCTCAACCTTTCTTTCATTATAGCCCCAGAAAGCGGGGTTGAACCACACTTTTCGTACAACCTACTGTTTGAAATACGGTCAGTCAGCAGGGTACCCAGAACAATCCGTAGGCAATTTCTCTGGAAAACATCTAGTAAATTTTCATCTGCTTTTCGGAGTGCCCATGCTTCAGAGCCATATTTGACCACTGTCATCACTGTAGCTTATTTATTTATTAATAAGAGAAATTTAAATATCACCAATTCTGGAATCGGGGATTTTCGACTAAGTTTCTATCGATATCCTGCTTTTTATTTTGGCTGTTGAAAGGTTTTAGACACAGATTTCCGTTCAACATTTTGTAATGGCAGTTTTTTTTTTATCTATTACACACGACTTCCTGATGAAATGATTTGAGCCGATACTATAACCTAGCGATGAATTAGAGAGCCTATCAAATTCTAAAAGAAGCTACTCTGTCTAATTTAAATATTATAAGTTTTATTAAGAATTGAGAAATAACCTTCAAATCGAAATTATTCAGAAGTCCTTAGGGCGCAGGGGTTACTTTTGCAATGTCGCGGGAGTTACTTATTAACTATATATATCATAACTATTTAAGATCTTTTTTTAAACCTTTTTGCAAGTGAATCAAGGAATATTGTTAAGGTCTCAGTGGCAGCCCTGTTGTAACAGGGGTATAAAGTCGTGTCTAAGGCGTGCGGTTTTGAAGATCGTCAGCTTTGAAACAATCCCAGGGACGCAAGTGTTAATTTCGAGGTGGCTGTCACGCCTTGGGATGTTTTACAAGATCTTGAAATTTCAGTCGCCAGCTTGGAAAAGTATGTACTACTACCACTAATATTAACTCACTGCAGCACCAACCCGTCTGAGGCCAACACAACTATGCACTCTCCTCCTCCATCTTTATTTATTCAAAACCTTCCTCTTTAGACCCTCCCAGGGAGTTTCATTTTCCTTACATCCCCCCACACCAACGGGGACTACCAGCTTTTCGTTTACTTGACCGATAAGAACAATCTTTGGCAGTCTGCCATCCTTCATTCACAGAATGTGCCCTAGCGTTCTCAACCTTTCTCTCATTATAACCCTAGAAAGCGGAATTGAACCACACTTTTCGTACAGCCTACTGTTTGAGATATGGTCAGTGAGTTAGGTAAACAAAACACTCCTTAGGCAATTTCTCTGGAAAATATCTAGCAAATCTTCCTGTTTTTCGGAAAACAAAGGAAAAGTACAAACATAACCCTCAAAAACTATATAAAGTACGTGTATCTTAATTATTTAGGAAACTGGTTCTTTTTCAAAACCTAAGATTTTTCGCAAATGAATTATAAATATTGTTATTTTCAGTGGGAATCCTATTCCAAAAGGGGTTCAAAATCGTGTTTAAGTCACGCTGTTGTAAAGACCCTTGAACAGTTATACGATAAGTGACGGCTGTCTCTTGCATTTATTTTGTTCTTTTAAAAATTCAGTTTTTTTTGGTAGCTAACAAAATTCCAAATATTAAGAACAGACGCCGGAACTAAGAATTCTGAACTCCAAGTTTCGTCTTGGCAAATCGATCTACTCGATAAGTACTGACACTTCTGTAATCAATTTTCATCCTTCATACTTGCAACATTTTGTATTACTTACTCACTGATTTAGTTCCTCCCACGCCGGCTGGCACGTAAGGCGATAACGATGCCTCTCCACGGTGACATCTGAAGATCTTGCGGCCACTAGTCTTCCTAAGAGGTTCTTGCAAATGTAGCATCTTCTCTAGTCATCGGCCAAGCATCACTTTCTCCGGTCCCCCTTCTAATGGAGAGCCTACCATCGTCCATACGGATCATATAACCCCAATACCGCCATCTACTACTTAGGATCTTCTGGACTATCAACCATTTGACATGCTTTCTCAGTCAAATTTTGTATACACATATATAAAACTGTGTATACATCTTAGCTATGCAAGACCAATCAGTGGTCAATTCACGAAAATTCAGGGGGGAGGGAATGGGGGCCAAACGTATTTGTCAAAATCTGGATGGAGTGGGGTCAAATTCTTTGTTCTTTTTCCAATGAGAATACTAAAAAATAGGCATTTGCAACGAAAATATCACGACCCACCGACCTACCACTGAGACTAGCACTTCTCGTCTAGTAAGTCGGCGTCATGTCATGAGGCAACTTTTTTCTTTTATTTAAAAGAACCATTAGCCAGATTTCATTTTTAGCACAGTACCGCCTAAAAACCTAAACAAATAGTGATAATATAAATAAATATTATGTATGAATTTAGGTAAAGTTAATATTATATATAAATAATATATAATAAATTCAGGCTAAGATGTCAAAATAAGAAATTTAATTACGAAAGATAATGAAATTACAATTTGATGGTCTTTAGAGTAGATCAGTTTACCAAGTCGAAACCCTGACTTGAGAATCTTTAGTTTGGTATATTTTCTTAGCATTTACTATGTTGTTTGCTAAATCCCAGCTTTAAGAATGCCCAATATACAAATTTCAAGGCTTTCTTGTTTATACGACCATTTAACGAAGTCGAACTAATCAATATGTACTATACATTGAACGGGGGTTTTTACTACCATTTAACGAAGTCGAACTAATCAATACGTATTATACATTGAACGGGGGTCTATACGACCATTTAACGAAGTCGAACTAATCAATATGTATTATACATTGAACGGGGGTCTATACGACCATTTAACGAAGTCGAACTAATCAATATGTATTATACATTGAACGGGGGTTTATACGACCATTTGACAAAGTCGAACTAATCAATAAGCATTATACATTGGACGGGAGTTTATGCGACCATTTAACAAAGTCGAACTAATCAGTACGTATTATACATTGAACGGGGGTCTATACGACCATTTAACGAAGTCGAACAAATCAATATGTATTATATATTCAACGGGAGTTTATACGACCATTTAACGAAGTCGAACTAATCAAGATGTATTATACATTGAATGGGGGTTTATACGACCATTTAACAAAGTCGAACTAATCAATACGTATTATACATTGAACGGGAGTTTATGTGACCATTTAACGAAGTCGAACTAATCAATACGTATTATACATTGAACGGGGGTCTATGCGACCATTTAACGAAGTCGAACTAATCAATATGTATTATACATTGAACGGGGGTCTATACGACCATTTAACGAAGTCGAACTAATCAATATGTATTATACATTGAACGGGGGTTTATACGACCATTTAACAAAGTCGAACTAATCAATACGTATTATACATTGAACGGGAGTTTATGTGACCATTTAAGAAAGTTGAACTAATCAATACGTATTATACATTGAACGGGGGTCTATACGACCATTTAACGAAGTCGAACTAATCAATATGTATTATACATTGAACGGGGGTCTATACGACCATTTAACGAAGTCGAACTAATCAATATGTATTATACATTGAACGGGGGTTTATACGACCATTTAACAAAGTCGAACTAATCAATACGTATTATACATTGAACGGGAATTTATGCGACCATTTAACAAAGTCGAATTAATTAATACATATAACACATTGAACGGGGGTTTACACGACCATTTAACAAAGTCGAACTAATCAATACGTATTATACATTGAACGGGAGTTTATGTGACCATTTAAGAAAGTTGAACTAATCAATACGTATTATACATTGAACGGGGGTCTATACGACCATTTAACGAAGTCGAACTAATCAATACATATTTTACATTGAACATATAGAGAATCTGAAAAAAAAAATCACCCAAGTACAATTTAACTTTATTCGAACTTATTTACGAGTACAAAACTTGATGTCCAAAAATAAAAAAAATTCAACAAAGAAGAAACAGCTTGAACATACAAGAGCTAAATACAAATGTTTCTAATACCTACATTTATCTATAGATTGAAAGAAGGCAATATTTCATGCGAAAACTCAAATTGCACACTACATCTATGACTTATTGTCAGGAGTGGATACAGAATTAATATTTGGAAGGGAAGCAATTGAGATTTTTTTGCCCCTCTGACCCAGTAAATAGGGCAATTTTCGACATTCGGGAGGGCAAGCGTCCCAAAAACCATCCCTGAATCCGCCCCTTCTTATTGTAGACAAAACATTACAGTTGCAGTTAAGGCACATTAAATTCTGAAGAACAGTACCGGAACCAAGAATTTACCCACAGTGGGGATCGAACTTGAGTTTTCTTTAGAGTCGGATCGACACTGAACACAAAATTGTCTAACTAATTTCTAAAAAATCCTCATTTTCCTTTATTTATTTCTTTCATGTCTCATTTCCAAGGAAATATTGAAACAACTTCGTTTTTAACGGTTTTATATCCAAATACACTTGAAAGTAAAAAATGAAATTCGTACTTCCTGCTACCAAAAAAGCTTAAAAAAAGTTGAGACAAAAGGTGAAAACGAGTGATTTAGTATCCTTGTTCGCATTGAAGTGTACACTGTCGGAAAGGTCCTTGAATAGTTGTAAGATACGTCATTACCGCCTCATGCTTTCATTTCTTAGTTTAAAAATTCAGTTCTAACTAGTTCAAAAAAATTCAGTTTTTCTAACTAGATCAAGAAAATTGTTTTCACCTTTTAGCGGTTCTGGAGATAACATAACAATAATAGTTATTTTTATTTTAATCTTAACAGTCTGGTAAATCATAGTCAATTTTATTCTGCATTTTATAAGTAAAAATTGTCTTCTGACTTCAAACTGTCCAAATACTTTATCCCCCCCCCCCTTATGTACAAATATATAGCCAAAATTATATATTTCCCATCTATCTTGTCACTTGTCTTGTCTAGCGCTAATTTGAAAGAAACTAACAAAGAAATCGGTTTGTTCTCGAGTTTTACACAGCGTAAGCTTGAGTGAGAGGGTATAACACACAAGTACCGAAATTACTCCACCCTACGGAAAAAAAAACTCAAATGAAATTCTCAAATTTGGAAAGCCTTATTTTCCACGGGAGGGGGGGTATTTTCCGGTAGGGGTATTTTCCGCGGGGGAGATTTTCCGGAGGGTAAACGCCTAGAACAAAGGACGGCGGCTCCTTGCCGACACAAGGAAGAACTTTTGTTGGGACTTTTTTAAGACTTTCTCAATTTTTGTATAAAACTATCTTATTTTTTCCTTATTATTTTATTATACAACTAGTGTTAACTGAAATTAAATAATCAATTGGTAGATTGATAATTTATTCATGAATTATTATTAGAAACTGATATTCATTCAAAATGTTATCTCTTTTCATTTCAAATCAAAATATTATTCTATTTCTGAAGCATCTTTTTCTAAATTATTTTCTTGTTATCAAATTATCTGAAAATTATATCATTATTTTTTATCCTATTATTTTTCTATCTTATTTTTGCGAGAATTATTCACAAGAGAGCCATAACCACACAATTATCATGCTAGTAAGCAAGCTTTTGTTGGGACTTTTTTAAAAAGAACTTTCTCAATTTTTGTATAAAACTATCTTATTTTTTCCTTATTTATTTTATTATACGACTAGTATTAATTGAAATTAAATAATCAATTGGTAGATTGGTAATTTATTCATGAATTATTATTAGAAAGTGATATTCATGCAAAATGTTATCTCTTTTCATTTCAAATCAAAATATTATCCTATTTCTTAAGCATCTTTTTCTAAATTATTTTCTTGTTATCAAATTATCTGAAAATTATATCATTATTTTTTATCCTATTACTTTTCAATCTTATTTTTGCGAGAATTATTCACAAGAGAGCCATAACCACACAATTATCATGCTAGTAAGTAAGAGGAAAATTTCCATATTTTTAAAAATGAACTTACAATTACAGCTATTGTTTACATAATACAAGAAGTTTAATAATCACAGGGAGGAGTTTCATCCGCGACGAAGCCTTTAACACATAGTATCTTTTATATGCTTTGATAGCCAATAATTTCTTTTGAAGTGAATATTTTGCGCAAGCGCGATTGTAATAGATGAAAGAATCATGCTACGCTTTTGCGCTATTGGCACTCCTTATTCACGACAAGAGTATAATTTCGAGAGTATTTTCGACAAGAATCTATAATACTTAATGTTGGCTTCTTTTTTCACTTTTTTTTTTGGCGGATTTTCATTGAAAATGGTCCCTTTTTGGCGTTTTGAAAAAATAAATTAATGGAAAATAACCAAAGTGCATTTTTGAGGGCCATAATTAAGGCGCTTTCTGATTGCGTTATCAAGTCTACTTTATTAAAAGTGATCAGATATAAAAGTTAGCTGTCAAACTAGCTCTTAAACAGCTCTCTGTGGTTTTCAAAAGCCCCATCCAGCCTTTCTACTCCGAAAATGGTACTGAAATTCTATATTTGGGTGCCATATAGCATTTTATGACAACGTTGTCAAGTCGAACTTATTTTTGTCAAGTCAAACTATAGGCACTCTTTATTCACGACAAGAGCATTAATTATTAAGTAGTAGTATTAATTATTCAAGAGTAGTATATTATTTTAAGAGTCTTTTCGACAAGGATCTATAATAATTCATGTTGGCTTCTACAGTTTACGACTGACCGGGGGAAACTGGAGGTTATGCTGGAAGCTTTCTGCTTAACAGCGTTTAATCAGTTGAAATACTTTATTTTCCAATAATTTTAGTATATCAAAACAACTATTAATAGTACGATAAAACTAGAGACAGTTCTCATAGAAGGTGATGCTAATTTCACTGCAGCCCCATTCACAGTGCGATTTTACCAATACCAATATTTAACTAGCGTCAATTTAAGCGAATCAGGATTTTTCATGGAATTTTTCGTCAGTCTGAAAACTCTACGAAAAATCTGATTGGCTCAAATTACCACTAGCTAAGTTTCAGTATTTGTAAAATCTCACTGTTAATGGGCCTTAGGCAATCTAAAATAAAACGTTAAACATGCATTGTGTTTAGAAATTAAAATCCGACTTGGGCTTTGGTGTAAGATTATAGTTAATGGCAAGATTGGGGGATGATTGCAAACGAGGGGACCGACGTCGTACTTCGCCAATAAGAAGCGGTTTTAGCGGTGAAGCTCGCCGTTGAGTTTTGCTCCGTCCAATTCTCGGAGTTTTATCCTTAAGAGGTGTTAAGAAAGGCTTAAATCTCGGTGTTGTCAGTATAGCATCTTCATTAGTTGTTATCTCATCAAGACGCAAGTTTTTTGACAACAACACTTCAATATTTTCCTGTTGAAAGGCAGATTCCCCGGGAGTTAGTCTGACTTTAATCGGTGTTTCATTCCTTTTCTCACAACTACGTGCAAGAAGTTGATCAATATTAGCACGCGACCTGGGTGTCGCCAATACATTTGATTTTTGACATTTTGTATCAATTAACCGAATTTCAGGGGGAGTTATCCCTTCTTTCGTGATGCTTGATTTTGGTAACTGGGATCCGACAGATTTACCACGAGATCTGACAGGCAGTGATTGGTATGTTTCTATTCTTCGAGAGAAAGGATCCTCTTTGTGGTCAAATATTTTAACACTTTCATGAACTTTTCCAGCATTCTCAGCACGCAAGCGCTTTATTGAATCTCGTGGCTTTTTATCAATTTCAATGGGTTGAAAACTTTTCATAAAATTCTCAGCACTTTGCCAAACAATAGATTCTCTACGTGACTTAAGGTCAGTCGAGCCAATTTCTTCCAAATTTTCAGGGACACTTTTAAATTTTGGGCTATTTCTTAGATCCATTGAATGATACCCGTTACTTAACCGCTTACTAGGGGTATAATCACAGGAGTTGCTCAGTACAGAGTCATTTTCAAAAGCTTTAACGATCTTAAGAACAGACCCTCTCTGTTCAATATCCGAACTTGAATTCTCCAAAATATCAGGCTGAATTTCATCCTGGATGGTAGTATTTATAATCGAGTTATTCGACATATTGCTAAAGTTGAGTTGTTTTCTTTCAAAGTTAGCCTCCATACTATATCTTCCTCTAGATCGCCTTTTCAACGGGCTAGGTTCAGGCAGGCCTGTGCGTACAGTATTAGGCTTCCCTCGCCTAAGGTTGCTTCGTACCGAAGTTCGATCCATATTTCTTGCAACTAAAAGAGGAGTCACTTTGACTACTTTACCACCAACTATTGCAGAGTGACTTCGAGTCAGACGAGACCGACTACGTCTCGGTGAGCTCAATGACTTGTGACTTAGACTTTTCGGAACTTCACGAGATCGACGTCTCACAGCACCAATTTTCCTTGCACTGGGAGATCGAATGACTTTATGCTCAGCACTGCGACGAATTTTCAACTCTTTACTCATTATTTTGACAACTTCGTTAGATTGTGTACAGTTTTGAGCCAATTCAGAGGTGTCGTCGACTAATTTTTGAAATTCTTCAGCAACAGCACGAGTGACTGATTCATTCACGCGTGGACTCAATATAGGATCGTCCTTGACAGCTTCGATCAATTCCTGTGCAGCCATATTTATCTGAAAGTAAAAATAATAACGTTAACATTGCATTGCCGAAAAAGTTCTCTTTTGGCTCTATTCATCCGATTATTTATTTTTAGCCAATATTCATCTCTTTTGGCTCTCATTATCCAAAAATTCACATTAAAATGGATTTTTGCAAATAGACATTCGGGCTTTGGAGACAAGACTTGATTTAAAAAAAAGGAAAAGAGTGCAAAAAGACTTAAAAATTAAGAGCTAAAATTAGAATTGATAAGTTAAGCCAACTAAATTTGAAGTAACCCAAGAAGCTCGAGAAATTTACTGAAACTATTGCAATTAATTATTTGCTTATTCTGCTTCAGAGCTCAATAAGCTACAATTCATGCTTGTACAGCTATAAAATATTCTTGGAATATCTACCTACGAGCTTGAGCTAGCCACATTTTTGGTTACTTCCAAAGGTTTTATGGGTTTACAAGGGCATTTTTTCGTGTAACACATTCATTTTGTTTTTTTTAAATACATTCAACTGAACATGTTCAATGAACGTGGGGGTAAAATTAGTCGCCTTTTTTTTTATCAAATAGCCAGCGGGGAAGATCTTCGGGGCAATATTTCGTTGCCCCGATACTGAAATACCAAATACACATTCCTCCGTCTTTTTGATCCCTTCTAAATGGAGTTTAGGCTCCTGTCCTTGTGAATTCCAATCCACATATCTGGAAAGCGGAATTCTCTTAACAATTTCTAAGGAAGTTTCGTCAGGTTTTTATTAATATTTCCGATTCAGAAATAAATCTAAGCCTACATTCATGCTTCGCTTTAGCCTTATTCAATATAAACGATGATCGAACCATCAATACTCTTAATGTTTTTAGACAAATTTATGACACAATCAATTTGGCGGCATATCCGGTATAACTCACTCAAGGCGATTAAAAGCCTTCATATAACCAAATGTACTTTTTACACCTCCATGAGACTGTTGAAATTGGATGTACCCTACACATCCCCCATCCACTTGGATAGCGGACTATCCACTTTATCCACTTCAAAAGACAGGATGGACCGTAGCAATGCCACTTCGAGCACCTTATTCAAGTCGTTCATATCTAACATGACTTGAATTAATCTAACACAACTCAAGTTATTTTCGACGTGTTTAATAGTCTAGCGCACGTAAAATAGTTAAACGAGTCATAAATACAATGGTTCAAGTATATATTTTTATTCAATATCAATTAGAAAACGGGTCTCCTAAATTCCCACCCTTTGGCTACGCCTAAGCTTTTTACGCTATCTCGAAGTTTTAGCAAAAGGCTACGGAAAAGAACTCAAAATATGCCAAAAAAAAAGATGAAAGTAGTTCATCCACATCCTTGTCATTAATGCCAAACTCTTGACTGTAAATTTCGCCACAACTATAAAAAACATGGCTCGTGAGGGGATCGAACCCACGACCTTCGCGTTATTAGCACGACGCTCTAACCAACTGAGCTAACAAGCCTTATATTTAAAATTTGAAGAAAACATATCTACGAAAGAGCAAGAATTTGTTATCTAGAATACCGATGGGGAGTAACTTCCACAAAGAATGAAAATCGAGCGAACTTAAATCATAAAAGAGAAACCACTGGTACAATGAAATATTGCTCCTCTTCTGATGGAAATTATATGAATTCCGAAAACAACTTAAAAAAAAAAGTTTTGACATGCTTACTTATATTATTCCTAAAAATGCTTCATTTTACTTTAGTCCCCCTCCCTAAGTGAAAAATATACAGCACAAATTACATATTTTTCATGGATTTTTCCATAGGTCAATTTCCTACAAAGAAGCGTCGACGACTAAATTAAGAAACCGGAAATTTGTACTTCGGATTTATCCGTTCTTTAATATCTGAGGAGGTACCAGTCTAGTTTATATTATGTTTCGAACTAAACACTTCAACTCATTGGCACCATTTTACGAAATTTAGGGAGGAGGGGGGGGGGGGGTCAAGAGTTTTCGTCATATATTTCAAAATCGAGGGAGCTGGCATGGTATTTTTCGATCTTCTTATGATTATACAAAATAGTATTTTTCAAAATCTAGGGGTAGGGGTCTTTTTTAAAGAAAAATAAATATTTTTCCATAATCTAAGAAAGGACAATTACCCCCTGCATTTCCTTCATACCGACCCCCAGCTAAAGTCACATTCGGAGGTACAAGTCTAGTTTATACTGTATTTCGAACTAAACATTTTAACTCATTGGCATCAGTTTACGAAACTGTAGGGAGGAGGGGGGCAAGGATTTTCATGATCTATTTTAAAATCCAGGGAAAAGGCATGGTATTTTTCAATTTTTCTTATTATTATACACAAAATTGTATTTTTCAAAATCTAAGGGGGGTGGAGGCATTTTCTAATGAAAATAAAAAAATATTTCCCCAACATCTAAGAAAGGACAATTATCCCCTGCCCCTTTCCTCGTGTCAACCCCTGGCTAAAATCACATAATTCTTACTTCACGTTTAGACTAGACACTAAGTTTACTGATTTTGTTGGTTTTTATCAATACTAATTAAAAGAAGGTTAACAATACTAATTAAAAGAAAAAAGAGGCAAATTTCCTAGCTTAGAAGCAGTGTGTACCTTATTACACACTGCTTCTAGGGAGCAGTTTTTAGGGAGCCCCAAACCAAAAAAGACTAAAAACCTCTCGTTTGCATAAACAAGTCTGCTCATCCATATCCCCCAGCCAGTTACGGGTAGGAAAACTTTTCTTTATATTTGTCTTGGTGTTTTTAATAATAAAGTCTCCCCAAGAGTAACTCCAGAGTAACGAGACAAGCGTCTACGTCAACTTTTTTATACATAAAAAATAAGCTACTGGTATAGCCATATCTTGAATGGGGGGGGGGGGGGTGTACACGGCTTGAACCACCTTCCCCAATTTTTTTTTCTGACCCGTATAAAAGTAACAAAAATATATGTAAACATTTTTTTGCGCACAGAAACCTTGATAATCTCTTTCTTTTCTAAAGCCCCCACTGTGAATAAAAGACGTTTATGCAACCCTGGTTACTGGTATATCTTTCATCAAAGTTTCATTGTGGATCGATTAATGCAGTCAGATTACATTTCACTCCAAAAATACGGCTGCAATTCGAACTTGATCCTTTAGTTTTGAAACGTAAAAAGTCATTTGAAATTTTAACAGTCATTTTAAACTGAGCGAATCACCAAAAGTTCATTTGATTCTGAAAAGATAAATTTCAGTACATTTAATGCGAAAATCAGGTTATTTCTCTGGATTCTTTTTCTAGTCTCTTACTCAAAATAAGTTTTATCAGTTGATTTTTAACAGAAAAAAAATGCTAGAATTAGAAACTAGAAAACACGGCTTAAAGAGATTAGATTAAACCTAAGTTTTATCAGTTGATTTTAAGTCTCAAAGTTAAAGCATGGGGGGGGGGGATGACGACACAGAAATTCGTCCTTTAATAGTTCTAACTTAATTTGTCATCACTGCCTCATGCTTTGATTGTGGACCTAATTGGGAGATAAAAGCCTCTTTTCATTATTTTTTACTTATGTCTTTTTAATCTTTGGTTGATCTTTCAGGACAGAAAAATAAATTATTTCATTCTAACATAACTTCTTCGTAAATAACGACAAAGGTCCTCCAATGCGAATAAAATGTATAAAAAAACAGAAAGTCCCTCTACCCGGAAGGATTAAAATTTTTAGGTCTAAGAATGAAAGCATGGAAAGGGGGGACGACGACACAGAAAGTCGTCCTTGAATAGTCCTAACATAATTTTTCATGACTACCCATGTTTTGATTTTTGGACTTGAGAATTTCAATTCTTCTGGATAGCGTTTTTTTTTTTTTTTTTTTCTTATTTTTTTCTTTTTTTTTAGGTAGGCCTACGTACCCCGTACCATGCAACTAATGAGTTTCCAGCACTGTTTGATCTCTCCTGTAAAATTTAGTGCCGAGACCACACCATTACCAGTGGCCCAACATTACTTGGATATGGTAAGGAGCCATATGGTATGGTATATATGGATATATACAGTGTAAGACAAAAGTCACTGGCCCTTTTTATTTTTTAATACCTTTTTTATTTCTTAATTAATTTTTTTCTTAATATTTTTATTTTTTCAGATCCTGGAAATTAATTATGGAGAAATTCAGTACCGCACAAAGTACGGTATATAACGTGATACGGTATACGTACGACATGGAAAATCAATTTCCATCGCCATGACTTTATGATACTAAAATTTCATGCATATAACTGTTAAAATAAAAAAGTTATTTTAAATTGAAATGGGTCAGTGACTTTTGGCCCACCCTCTACCATATGGATATGGTATGGTGCTATGCCTGTAAACGAGTATGACTTCTTTTCAACAGTTTAATGTTGAAGATTTGATCCCGCAATAGACGAAGTTAAATAAAAGCGATTAAAAGACAAACTTCACCTGAAATTTCAAATCCTTGTACTGAGCTTCTAGGCTTTCAGTTGGCTTTTCTTCATCTACATTTCCATCATTAGTGTCAATTTGAGATTCAGTCACATTTTGAACATCACCTTTCTATAAAGAAAGATTGTAATTAATGCAAAAAGAAAGAAAGAAAGAAAACATGGCAAATGAAGTCTTCTCTATTGCTATGGCACCATGTAACGGTTTGGTATTATTTCAATACCCACCTTGTTTTTTTTTTTGTTTTGTTTTTGTTTAGTCAAATTTTGAATATTACCTTTCTATAAAGAAAAAACTGTAATATATACGAAAAAAAGAAAAAAAAAGTAAATAGAGTTTTCTCTATTGCTATGTCATCATGTATCGATTTGGTCACATTTTGAGCATCCCTTTTCAACACCTACCTTGAGTTTTTTTTTGTCAGGGTGATGCAAAAATATGTGCTATATATACCGAATTCTAAAGTGTCTAGTAATTATTTTTTTGTGTTTAAACTGTCAGTTGAAATTGAAACTAGTAAATATTTTATGGCCTTTGGGTCGGTTGCAGCTTGACCAAGTGGTATCTCGCTACTCTATGTATGGTATTATTATTGCATTTGGAAATGTCTTTTTGGAATGAAGAATGAGACGAATTTTTTATTTAGAGCAGATAAAACGAATTAATATGAAAAAAACCCTCATACCGTCTTCACCACCCCTAAAAGTCGCACCTGACGTTTTCACACTTCAAATTGCCAAAAATTATTTGCAAAGCTTTTCTCAAAGGGTGGATCAGGAGGGCAACATATATTCAACCTTACTTTGATCCTCCTGATATACATTGTCCTGTTGATCCTCCCTTTAATAACAGCTTAGCTAAGTTTTTGAAAATTTCCTGTTTAGTGGGGGAATGCCCAAAACGATCTTTAGACGTGAAAGTGATGTCTGAAAGTAACTTAGTCTATAGAATATTACTAGAATATAATCTATCAATGGAAATGTTAAATGAAGAAAAAACAAAAGTGTCACCATTTTTGTCCTCAACCGTTTCCTTTCAAGAAATTAATTAACATAAAAGTTTGACGTCGAATTTTATGAAGTTTTCGATATTGATCGAATCTTTAGAAGTGATTTTAAGGCACAGTATTAAACTGAAACAAGGCCAGCTACAATCCAGTGCGTAGGGAAGGGACGCGACTTTTTGGGATATTGTCATTGTGTATCTACCAGAAAGGATTGCCAGACCTCAGCCAATGTTGGTAAGATGTAAAATCTGGTGCCCTGTGTATGCTTTTCAGGTCTCTGAACACATACTGACATATGTCAGAGTAAGGGGCTACTAAATTCTTACCATCATTATCTCTACCAGAAAGCATTGGCTGATCTCAATCAAACATTAGTTCATACCTCATCTAACCTTAAATGGAGGAGGGGGAGTGGTCCTTCAAGTCTTGTCACCATGGCTTCTACAGATATAAATAAAACCTAATGGGAATAGACAATAGCATATAGTCCCTACATGTTTTTTTTTTTTTTTTTTTTTTGCAGAAGTAGCCTAAGGACCAATTCACCCTCGTTGGATAATTAGCGAGAGGAGGGAATGGTAAGTTTATTTATTCAGGACATCCATCAAAATGGTATTTTGCTCATACTGTTTAGTCGATAGTAAGGGGCTGATTTATACGCTGTACCTTTCCCGGGTCGACGAAGTCGGGTGAAACTTAGTAAGATGAAATACTTGATGTGTCAGTTATGCTTGTTCAGTTCAAGAATCAATTCGGCCTTTTTGGGGGAGAACAAAGGAGGGGGGTGGATCAGCTCTTGTCATAAGCACACCTGTCGGGAGGGAACGTCAGACCCTAGTCAAACATGGTAGCAAGCAATAGTTAGTGTTTTTAGTTATGGTATGTACCTGATCCTCTGTGGGAGGGGAAGGTGGAAAACAACATAATTTTTGACCAGCCTAATTACTAGACAGGCTAGCAAAATTTAATACACCCTGGCCAAAAGCTACAAGAGACGAGGGAACACGTAAAAATCAGATCTTCATTCTTGATCTTATTCTAAAACGATGTGAACGCTACAACCTCCCTATAATTACCATGTTTCAGGATTTGTCACTACTTTTAATCTGTAACCCGTGAAACCCTTAGGCAAATCATGGCAGAAGATGATGTGCCGGTTGAATTCATAGAGCTGTTGAACATCTACTATGAGCAATGGAATTCGACTGTAAGAGCGCTGGGTGAATAAACTGAGCCCTTATATGTGGATAGTGGTGTAAAACAAGGCTGCCTTTTGTCCCCCGTTTTGTTTAATTGCCGTATAGATTGGATTCTAGAAAGAGCAGTCTCGAGTTTTAATGGTATCATTATGGGATTGGGTATTAACACGTCTGACCTGACCTGGACTGTGCGGATGACACCGTTGCTATTGCTGCTGATCCAGCAACTACCCAAGTAATGCTAAATGAAATAGCATATTTCTCTCAGCTATTGGGTATGGAGACCAATGAAGACAAAACTAAAGCCATGGACCTAAATATACAGTTGGATTATCAGCTTGCGCTTTAGGGACAGGAATTGGAAAACATAGATAGCTTCACTTATCTTAGCTCGCTAACAGACTCTCGTGGAGGCTGTGACCTTGACTTACAGAACAGAACAAAGCCCAAGCCAATTCTCTCAACTCCACCACCATCTGTGGAACCGACGGGAGGTCAGTTTAAAGACAAAAATTTGTGTTTACAAAGGAGCTGTTAGATCTGTTCTCTTCTATGCAGTTGAGACTTGGCCACTGAAGGCGCTTCATTTCCATGGTATAAACATCTTTGACCACCACTGTACGGGAAGTCCTGTAGATTGGATTTTCATACAGAGTCTCAAATGCTAATGTGTGTCACCACTGATGTAACATCAAGCCAACAGCCGCAATTGTCAAATAGAGAAGACTGCGCTGCATTGGCCATGTCCTGAGAAGACCTAATGATCGCATGAACAAGCAACTGCTTCTAGCTGCTCCTTTGCTAGATTGGCACCGACGTCCTGGCGGTCAATTGAAGAATTGGTGGGCAATTTACTGTCAAAAACAGCCTCGATAATATTGATGGATTTCGGAACTTTTACAGAAAGCGGGAAAGCTATTGGCCCCGGTTTGCTGAAGAGCTGGCAAAAAACTGCGACAAATGGAAGCCAGCCATACGAAGTATTCTAGATGCCGGGTGAGCACCACATTTGGTCCTGCAGCAAGTACAAGTAAGCAAAAAGCTACATTTACGGTTTCAGATATCTGTGCTCGACCCCACCTTTTGTGAGGGAAGGGCTAAGTAGCCCCTTTGGTCGGTAGCCCTATGAATAAAAATGACCACTTTTAGCTTATAAAACACTTAAAATCCGACTTTTGCTCGATCCAACCTTTGTGAGGGAAGGGCTAGGTTCTTATCATCCACTCCCCTAAGGGAGGCAATATGGATATCAAATAAGTTTGGTAGGAATTATCAGCTTTGAACTTTACTCAAACTTTAGAGGGTTCAAACCCAATCCAAAAGAAGTTGTTGCCTGTATTGCCTCGCAAAAATGATCATCGCTACTGCAACTCTGCTACCCTTGTTCCACGTTGAGAGGGTTCAAGTGCAGTCTAAAAGGAGTTCTCACCTGTATTGCCTCGCAATAGTGATCATTAGGCCATCACAGCTGCAACGCTATGATCTTTATTCTACATCCAGAGGGTTCAAGTCCAATCCGAAGCAAGCTATGAAATGATAGAAAAATTGTCACCTTCCGTTGATATATTAAAACAGTAGGAGAGCAAATAAACAAGATGGCCAAAATTGCATTGGGAATATAAACCTTAACATCTGGATTTACAAAAATCAAACATCACAAAAGTTTTTGAGACAAAACTACTGAAGTTTTGAAAATCTATTAACATAATTAAATAATTGGATGTAACTCTTTTGAGAAGAATTCTTTTCAAAACTTACTTTTTAAAAAGCTAGGCAATACTGAAAAAAAAATTAAGAAAATCAAAATATTTTTTGGGTGCCAGTGAACGATTTTTTGGCTGCCACTGCAAGATTTGCAAATCTGGCAATATGACACCTATGGCTCAGAATTGAGTTTGTCACAAAAGTTCAAATATTCTGTAGTACAAAAATAAATTCTGGTGTCTTTAAATATTCTAAAAATTTTGCAGTTAAGTGTTTAAAATTTAGCAGTTAAGGATTTTTGCGAAAATGCCTTACAAAATGGTCGGGGAAAAATGGGAAGGACATGACTCTTTAGTAAGGTAACACTAATATATCACTTCTGATTAAAATTAATCTTATCTGGAAATAAGCATTTAGCTTCGCTAGTTTTACCGAAATTCTGCATCATTCATATAAGGTTAGAGTCCAATTAACTGCAATTCGCATTACTTAAGAAAAAAATTGGAAGTTAAAACTTCTAGTGCCCTATTTTAAGCAACAATAAGGATTGTGGTACAGAAACTTCCCTTTTTAGTCACGTTATGTTGCACAATCTAAATGTGGATCTGAATTAGGAGTGAGAAACAAAAATTGATAAATTTAAAACAATAATAAAAAAAAAAAACTAGAAATAGAAAACGAACATTCCATAAGAAAAGCGCTACGGATGTTTTAACAGTTTCAACCACGTTTTAAATATCATGTAAGAAAAAAAAAGGTAACAATACTTATAATGAAATTTCCAAATATAAATTGCTGGGTCGCTTGAAATTCTCTCTATTAAACTGTATTTTAAAAAAAGAAAAAAAAAGACATCTTTGGCTAAGAATACAGTGTGACAACATACATTAGTATTAGATATTTTAGTCTATTACTACTATATGATTTAAATATAGCAATAATTTTGTTTATATAACCATGTTCTCACGGAATATTGTCCTGCTCAACAGCTTGTTTATAAACAATCTGCTCTTGTACTAACAGAGCATTTCAGGCAACAGCAATAGTTACTATAGTCAAATAGAAAAATTGTTGTCAATTGTTGTATTTGTTGTTAAAAACCATACGAAAGCACAAAAATAATCCAATAAAATAAAGTTTCTGCGATTTATTTGCCATAAATAAATCGCAGACAAAGATTTACGAACCATACATGCGCAGACAGCGTGCACAGACGAAGCGCGGACAGTCCTGCAAATGGTCAATAGTATGCCATTTACAAGCAAGCATTAAAGCAGCTACGGCTAGTAACATGCATTGATGAACTCAAAATAAGTTCCTCATAAGCCCCTTCAATTTAAATTCGTACATTTGAATCCCTTTCACCCCTTGAATTACAAGCTCCAATTGGAACTGCAAATCTCAACCTTATAATATTGACCCCGGATGGTTGCTGTCGGGCTGGAAAAACCATACGCTTTAAGTCAAATCTATTAAAGAATATGCATATTCGTAATGCTAGTTAGGAAAGGGTTGAAAGAGATGTGAACATTGACCTTAATTCCTGAACGTCATAGCTCAATGGAGTTAAAGCTAAGAATGTTCAGTAACTTATAGGCTTGCAGCACAATACTTCAAGTTTAAACATCTATAGTGATCAAGGCCGTATCCAGACAGGAGGGGGTGTTAGAGGGTTTGACCCCCTCCGAAATTTTTTCCGACTCATAAAAACGTAACAAAAATGCGTAAACAAATTTTAATGCGTCTTTTTACAGCTTCGTATCTACCAGCCCCCCCCCCCCGGAAAGAAATCCTGGATGCGCCCTTGATACTCATACCTAAAAATACCAGTTACTCCTAAATTAAATAATAAATTTGAAAACTTGAATGGCTGATTTTTTTTTAAAGAAACAATTACCCTTGCTGACAGGGACTTTTTATACTATAAATTAAGTCAGTTTCTGAGATTTATTTACTTTGCTATCCTAGATGAAGCATGCGCAGACACCCCTGCAAATAGCCAACAATACACCTTTAACAAGCAAGCATTAAAGCGAACTACCGTTAGTAACATGCATTGAGAAACTTCAGGCGAATCAGCACCAAAAAAACATGCAGTTATGGGGTGTGAGCGGCGTGAACCACCAGCAATAGCACCTTCTGAAAGTCGCCCTTTACTTGACTCTTCTCTATCCTGCTGAAAATAGAGCACCTCAATGGAAAAGGAAAATTAATAAAGATTTAATCAAATTTAAGCTTATTACTGTTGGATATTTTCATACCCCATTAAGTACTAGATCCTTACACCGTTTATCCGCTATTTCACTTATTTAGCTTCGTCCCTTCGGGAACGAAACTAAGTAAGTCTATATTAATAAGTCTGTACAGCCCAAGTCTGTATTTTTTATTTCATTTTTTACATACTTTTTCCTTTTATACTTTGATTACTATCTTTGATTACTAACCCAAGTCTGTATTTTTTATTTTATTTTTTACACTTTTTCCCTTTTATGCTTTGATTACTGGCTTTGTGTCTTTTGATGATGTTTGCCCTCTTGATAATTTTTGTTTTTCTGATTATGTTCTTTCTTATTTATCCTGCTTTTATAAAATATCTATTTATTTATTTTATTTTTCACCCACACGATATATAAAGTAAATATGGCGAGTAAGAATAAATATAAAAAAATACAAAGAGAAAAACAAATACACACACAAAATCAATGGAAGAGACGGATAAGACGGTGGTGAGGGGACATGCGCGCAGAAGCTGTACCGAAGAGCTTTCTATGTAGAACCTCCAACTTTAAAATTATATCAGGATCTGTAAATTTTCTAACAAGAATCCGGTTTTTTGTCCAAGGTATAAGATACAGAAGAAATTTTCAAAATTAGAGTTAATTTATCCGAATTATTTTTAAATTTCCATTATTAAGAGGGGGAAAAGACCTGAAGCATAAAGGACAGAATAATCACAGAAAGTAGAATAAAGTTTGGCCAATGCACGTCTATTATAATTCCCTCTATAATGAGTAGCAATAAAATAATTTATTATTATCGTTTATTTAATTATTTTTTTAATGCAATCTATTTTTTTTACTTACAAAATTGAACCAGTTTTGACAAACTAATAGGAAAAGTTTGCTCGTAGTACTTAAAAAATTTATGAACAGCCAAAAATAACTATTAATGTTAATGATATCGTCAACTACTAATTAAAATTTAATAAAATTTTAGCTTATTACTACTGGATATTTTGATGTACCATTCAATCCTGGTTCTACTCACCGTCTTATCCATCTTTTCTCATATTTATCTTCACCTTTTCGAGATTTTGTATCTTGAAGATTTTTGATAGTTTTGTGCTTTTGGTGAAGTTTTGTGCTTTGTGCTTTTGTCTGAAGGCTCCCCTTTTGTCCCACTCTTAAAAACGTTAGAGAAATGCACATAAATAGATTTTTGACGCGTTTTTAAGGGTTTTTTTTACCCCCATCAAACAAAAATCTGGATTCTGGACCGAACAAAATCCCTTGCTTGTAGTATACCACAATTATACACATCCAAAAATAACCAATGTCCTCTTTTATTTTTCCAATAATAGGCAATACTTTTTAGATTTTGCTAGGAGATTGTGAATTATAGCCGCCCGTAACGAGATGCTGTACCTATGATCTGACTTCGAGGTGAAATAAAAAATTAGGGTTAAAAACATACTCAACACCATCGAAATCATTCCACGTCCAGGGTCCCCAAATTAGTCCTAATTTCTGAATAGTGTTTAGCATATTGTTGACCCTCATAATTTTAAAAATAATATCAAAAAATATATTATTAACGGTCGTAAGTTATTCTTAAGATCTTGTTTCCCTTTTAGATGGCTTAAGTTAATTTTACACGTTTTGGTTGAGTTTTAATATCCTCTTGTGGATACAGTTTATGTATTCGCCAGGCTTAATAGGATTACAATAATTACGTATCTTTATGTGTTTGTTCATGCTAACATTTTTTTCTAATTTGCTTTGTATTTAGATCTTTGTTTCTTGGTTGTTTTATGAAGACATTTATTGCATATTTTAACCACACAGACCTTATTTTCTTTCTTCTGATAAATTAGCTCCTCTTCTTCTTAAAATAAGTCTACAATAATTATTTTTTTTTCGTTTGAATACCATATTTTTCATTTTTCAAAACAAATAATACCCTTCCTCTTTTTTCTACCACCAGGCAATTTTTTTTTTCGTGATTGATCTTGAAGCATAGCTGTCCGAGAAGAGGTGCATAACCCTTTTAGCCTGGCATAAAAATTAAGCCTTGAAAAGAGAACAGCTGGATTGGGTAGCTAAAGGTTAAAAAGTTTTATTTTCAGTTGTTTTAACACTTAAATATATAAAATAAGGTTCTAAATGTAACTAGAATTAGCTACCAGTAATTGTAATTAGCCAGGCAATCAATGCCATTTGAAAAGGTGGTAGGGAGTGGCACTAGACGAAAAGTTTCTTTTTTCTTTGGGGTGAAGGGAGGTTCGCTTGATATTTCAAGAAGAGAGGGTCACTTGATATTTCAAGAAGGGAGGGTCACCTGATATTTCAAGAAGGGAGGATCGCTTGATATTTCAAGAAGGGAGGGTCGCTTGATCTGTCAAAAAGGAGGGGAAAATAAGAAAAAAGGACAAATTCATCTAAAAAAGTTAATGAGAGCCTAAAATCATAATATTTCGACACGGGAGGAGAGGGTGTGTTTTGACAAAAATCGCCAATTGGGAAACGATTGGAGTACATGAGCAGTGATGGAATGATGGAGTGAAGTATAGTCAACACACACTACATCGATTGTTCGAATAATTTTTACCGAAATTAAACAAGCCAGGTGGTACAATTTTGAATTGTTGACACAAACTTACACAGTTCTTTGACATCTTACAGGCAATGAGGACTACCCAAAGCCTGGGTGTAAAACTACCCAAAATTTACAGGAAACGATAATTAAACGACGGGGTGTAAGGAGGGACACCTGGATAATATTAAGTAAAATTTTAAAAATATCCGAGTAAAGCATTCAGGAGATCAAAAGCATTCTCTAATTTTCAACATTTATGGGACATATATTCCATTGCTAGGGGGGTATGGGGGCATATTCGAATATTCTAATGACATCTCCTTAAACGACATATTTACGTATTTGTAAACAATATGAAGTAGGTTTTGTCTGAAGTAGTTTTAAGACAAAGCTTTTTTTGAAAATAATACACTTAAGGTCCAAAAATTTCAGCTTTAGGGGAAGAGTCAGACAGCTTCCGAAAAAGTTGTCCAGACAAAATCTACTCCTCTTTCATAGTAAATTTCAAATACGTAATAATTTATAGATGCCATTTGAAATTTCATATCACGCCTAGCCCCTGTCACCCACCTGATGCGAGATATGCACCCCCTTAAGATTAAAGAGTTAGAAAAAATCTCCAGCCTTAAAAAGCTTTTCCCTGAAGGTGTTTTTATTTATCTTGCTTTATCCACTTCTTGGCTTATAAAATCCATCGTGGTGAAATCAGATACTTCGGCGTGTCTATAACTTTTGATAAGAGTGTTGCTATAGAAAAAAAAAGAAAAAAACTGCAAACGCTTAAAATAGTAGGGGAGTTGATAATTAAAAGTTTAGATTTGGCCCCACGTCACCCCCGAAGAAGAATGTGCGTCCCGTTGGTCATGACGTAATATTTCTCTCTCATGACGTTATAAGATAGATTAGCATAGAAAAGACGATTTTCCGCTCGATGCCCTGTTAAGGTGTGCCGTCATTACGACTTTTCCAGGCGAATTTGGCTAAGGAAAAAAATTCATTGTTCATCAAATTTTCCGAAAAAAAGCCGCTTCAAATGGGGCTAATTCGTCTTTTAAGCCTTACAAGGCACCAAAGAAAACTGGAGCTTCCAAAAAAAATAAAAAAGGACGAGTCACTTGGCCTAAAAAAGCCATAATAACGACACGGCTACACTAAGATAATGACTTGTACATTTTACAGTAGACGCCGTTTATAAGGTTTACAGTCTATCTTAACTAAAATCTATCAGACAAGTTGTATCGTATTTTGACCTCAACAGCAATTTTAAATAAAAATCTACTTTTCTTACTATTTCTAAGTCCTTTGCAAAAGTTCAGCCGTTTTTATTTTGATTTTTAATTTGACTTCTTTTTAAGCCATGTTAGTAAGCCAGATGCCAAACCGATTACCTGGTAATCCAAAGGCACAGGGGCTTTATTTGCGACTATTTTTTTTTATTGAGAATCATTACATAAAAATTAATTAGCTTCAAATACAAAATTAGTTGGCCCTAGATGGCCAAAATAAATTTTCCAATTTGGGCTACAAATTTTGAATAAATGTAAACTGAAAAAACAACATATCAATTTGGCTTCTGAACAGCTTATATATAACGTAAAACCCAAATTCAGCTGCTTTAATATTTTACGAATGCCGTTTCAGAACTATCCCGGGTAGGCTGGTCCTCCGTTGGACCTATGAACGTGATAGAAAAGCACATCAGACGGTTCTCTTCCCGGAATGGGAAGACATCTATCCAGCGGACCACTTGAAGAAAAATTGGAGGCTACTCACTGACATCCTATGGGTCTCTGGAGGCACTGGAGGAACTAAGGTTTAGGGTTTTTCAGTTAAGAAGTATTTTTTTTTATCTCACTATAAATAAAATGGAGGAAATACGTAAAAGGGTACAACTACCAATAAAAAGGCGCAAAGATCCTGACAGCTTTTTTTGGTGGCACATAAAAGCAGGTTAGTTCAAAGCTTAAAGTGAAAAAAAAAAAAAATACCGTTTTATCCTTCTTCCCAAGACTCAGACGCCTTTTCATCTCTTTAGCTTTATTAATAGGGGCCGCTGCTGCAAGAGGCCCAATCCGTTTGCTTTGATTCCTGAATTATAGAAATGAAAGAGAAATTTATTTCAACAGTAACATAACTCCAAAAGTCAATCTTTAAGAAGGCAACCAGCTTTATATAACTGATTTTGGTAATTTTTCAGCAAGATCCTAATTAATGCTAACTCATACTCGTCATGATTCTATTGATTAAGCTAGATTTTCACAGTTCTTCGCTTAATTAGTAGAACATATAAATTAGATAATAATAATCTCAAGTCCTCATAATAATATGACAAAAAGATCTATAAGCACAAATTTTAGCTGTTAAAATTTATTTAACCAGTAAAGTTTAGCTTTAATTTTTAGCATTTAATGTTTATTTTTAAAATAAAAAAACTGAAATTTAAAATTAATTTATTTTCAGTTAATTAATTTAGTTTATTAGTTAAAAGAATATTCCACAATTAAATTCTGGAATTTAAACACGAATTAAAAACAAATTAAAACGAATAAAAAATGATACAGATTTTAAATTTAATTTAAATAGTTAAAAGAATAATTTAGAATTTAATTTTAAAAATTTAACATAAGTACCACTGAGCTTTTCAGTAATTATATGTTCGTACGTTGTTAAGATGTCAACATTTTTGTATGTTGTACGAATCACTTGAGGAACCAATCTAGGACTATTTTCACTAAGCTGGGTTTTGGGCTCTTCAGTGGGTTAAGTGAACATATAAAATACATAGCAACATGTTCAGTTTCCATAATAATTTTGTGAAGAGATCTATAAACCCAAATTTTACCGATGAAAATTTTTTAACCGGTATAATTTAGTTTTTGAATTTTTAAGTCTAATTTTAGTTAAAAAAAAATCAAATTAATTATTTTTGTTAATTAATTTTCTTCAATAATAGGATTGCTGTTATTGACGTTAAAAGTAGATGTCAGTATCTAATAGGCTCTAGGGTTAGTTTAAAGCTAAAATTTCGGAAGGGTAACTACCTTACGGGAAGTTATGACGTTGGTACACTCCAGGATGAGAATTTGAGAGAGACTTCTCATAAACAGTTGAATACTAAACGGAGAGTATAAAATTTCAAAGTGCGGAAGATGGAAGATGTAATTTTAGGAAAATAATTTGTGAAGTTGCTGATGGCGTCTTAGGGAAGAAAGTTAGGAACAAAGCTAGAAATATTAGTGAAAATGCTTTATGTTTAACAGAGAGGAGAATGGGCTTGTACAAGAACTGTTTAAGCGATAGATCATATAAAAATAAGAGAAATGTAAAGAAATGTAAAATATAAAAATATGGTCTATGGCTCTTTTCAATCCTGACGGATGCCCGTCACGTGTACAAAAAAAATTGCCAAACTGATAATCATCAGTTTACACCGTTGCTTTTCTCAAGTACGGATCTCAAATTCGTGTTAAAAAGTGCTTCTTTGTCAAAACTGTTCTGTATATCATCTGATTATATCCGATATCCGAATAAAGACCAAATTTTTTGGCGAAAATGAGTTAAACATGTCTAGAATTTTCGAGCATTTTTGAGAAAAAGTTCTTCAGAAAAAGCGCGATTCGGGCCAAAGCGTTTTGATTTCAAGTTTTCTAACATATTTATATAACATATTTTCATATAACATATTTTCAATGATACTAAACTATAAACAAGCAGAAATGCTTGAAGCATTTCTTTTTTGTAGCCATGATCCATTTAGCTTTAAAACATTTAAAATATATTGATCATGTGCCTTTTTGTTTTTGTTTTCTTTTGCAATTGTTATGATTTTTCATAGTTAATATTATATACCCTGTATGTGAGTTAGTATCATGTGGTATTATTTTGTATTGAGGTCAATAATTGAGAGGTGCCTGATTCATCAAACGATTTTAGTCCTCAGTTTAATAGATTATGAGCAAGCGTATGATTCAGCTTATAGAAGAGCTTTAGCGAGGATCTTATGATATGCGGTTTAAGGTAGGAAATGAGGTTAATAGCCGGTTTTGCTTTAAATCAGGAGTTAAGCAGAGTTGTGTTCTATCCCTATTTATATGGACTTTGCCTTAAGGAACATAGGAAAGGCAACGAGAGAATATGGAACCAAATGGGGAAGTAAAACTTTCCTGAATTTGGATTATGCTGATGACTTAAGCATCCTAGATGAAGGTATGGGCAAAATGTACGAGCTTTTAGAGGTGTTGCGACTTCAGGGTGCTAGAATAGGTTAGAAAATTAATATTAAGAAGATTAACTAGCTAAGGCTAGGAATAATTGAAGATGAAAGGGATTGGGTAACGAAAAGACTGATCAGGTGGACAGCTTCATTTACCTTGGTAGTATTATTAGGAAAGATGGAGGGTGTAGTGAAGATGTTAAAAGTAGATTACCCAAAACCCAAGGTGTTTTTTCACAGTTTAAAAAAGTTTGGAAAAATGGGAAGATAAGCCTACGAATCAAGATTAGGATATTGGAAGCTATAGAGATAACAGTGATCAAAAACGGTTTTGAAGCATGGACGCTCCGAAAAACAGAGGAAGATTTGTTTGATGTTTTCCAGATAAATTGTCTACAGGTTGTTTTGAGTACTCGACTGACAGACCGTATTTCAAACAGTAAGCTGTACGAAAAGCGTGGTTCAATCCCGCTTTATAGGATTATTAAATAAAAAAAAAAAAAAGTTTTTCTCAACTGAAAGTAAGGAGCAACATTAAAACTTACAACGAACAGAATTTATTACGTACATGGGGTTCACCCCCTCGTCAATACCTCGCTCTTTACGCTAAAGTTCGAATTTTGTTCAAGTTCGTTAAGAATGACCCCTGAATCACAAAGGCCATTTAATTAGAATATATAGCTTTTTTGAAAGTACTAAAAATACAAAGCGTCTTGTTCATTCCAGTCATTGGCTACTGCTCAAAGCCTCTGATTTCAAGCTCAAATGATCAGCTCTGATTGACAAGTTCAAAGCCTCTGATTTCCCTCTCCGTTTATTTGAAAACAAAACTACTTCTGCTGCAATAACCCATCAGTCATTTTCTCAAATACTGATTGAAATCTTTTAATGATGTTTCTCGTGAAATTTTAACAGGCTGTTTTCTGTATTTTTTAGTAATTCATATGAGGATTTATTTCGCATTTGAAACTATCTACATAAGAGTTTCTTACATGAGTATATTCGGGCACATGTCGCACATGTCACAGTTACAATCAAGTATGCGCCAGAGAGAAATAGAGAGTTAACTTGTGAAAATGCTGAGATACAGAAACGTTTCGTTCTTTTATAGGATCAAAATTTCATACAAAAGAATCAATCATGTTTTGCCCGCTTTTTACTGGCTCAGAATTTATGATGGCACCACTCGTAAATACAGCATCGGATAGGAAGAAAATTCCTCTCACTTCTTTTTGAAATATGCCAAGCCTACTTGCAACACACTAAGGGTCAGTACATCCTATAATATGAGACGGCCAGATATGTACACAGCAATTGACCGGGGGGGGGGGGGCTTAAAGACAATAAAAAACTCATCATTATCATAAAAATTACACGAAATTGAATTTGTGAAATGTCATAATTTCCAGGGACCTTGTCCAAAGGGCGGTCTGGCTAACAGGAACACTTAGTGATTTTGCAAACTTCTTCTCGAAGGAACAATACGTAATTCATCGTAATTCAGTTATCTACGTAATTCATGCAGTCCATACCAGACATTAGGCTCATAAAGAAAGTTAAGCTAAGGAGCTGAAATAAAAAAAAATACAAATAAAAATTATAAACTACGTTACATATCGGAATATACGATTTTATAAAGAGTCTTACCTCAATGCAAGTCTTTTTGGAGTGAAGAACTTCTTTGATTTTTTGCATTCTCCTGCAGCGAAACCCAACGCTTGCTTCACAGATGGACTGAAATGACAATATATATTTTAAACAAAATCCGAAATTAATGTAAAAAACGGCACCTTCGACTATTACGGAGTAAATACTAAGTCAGATTGTAATCGTTTTGAAATATTCAAATATTTCTCATAAGAACTCAGTTTTGGAAAATAACTAAAGAAAAGAAAAACAGGGCTTCCGTATCTAAGAGGAACAAGTTCAGTTTTTATACCCTGCTTCTTATTTCTACATTCTTTTATCCAATCGTTATTTTGTTTTATTCTCTTTTCAACCTTAACTTGTTTTTTTTTTTCACAATTTTACAATGGGACATCTTTATCATAGTTCTGACACCCAAAGATAGTTCAAACTCGATATTTTTCAGGATATTCATGACCTAAGCTGAATGGGATATTTTCAGTAGTTGCTGAAGTTATAAAAGTATCTAATACCCGCTCATAGCAAAGCAAGCTGCTTAATCCATTTGGTCTGGCTTCCATTTACTATGTTAATTTTAATTTTAATATGTTACTTTTTAATTTTACTATGTTAATACTTCGTTACTATTTACTTTGTTACTATTTACTATGTTAATTTTACTATTTTACTAATTTTACTTATATTAATTTTACAAAGTTGATTTTATTATGTTAATTTTTCGTGCTAAAAAAACTCGAGTTGTAAGTAACTTTACATGATTCACTGACTCTGCATATGAAGAAAGAAAAAAAATTCAAATTAAGTCAAACAAAAAAAAATTATTAGGGCAAAAGGAAAGAGCATTTAGAAGTTTAAGACTATACAAGCCAAAAAAGCGACTAAAAATTAAAGTATTGATGATCATATACCAAGTGATACATTGAAACAACGGCATTTATAGTAAATTCCTCTTTTTCAGTCACTACTTTCAATAGGGTTGATAATTAATAGTATTATTAATGGTATTAAAATAATTAATAGTATTATCTTGATGTCTAGATATTTATTTGTAAGATATAAATCATAACAGAAATTTGCAACACAAGTCCTTAGGACCTTTTTTTGTTGCAATAATTTATTAGTAGTGTCATTTTTATTTATGTTTATATTGTGGATAAAAATAAAAACGTTTTAATCAAACCCGTATAGCAAGCCAAAGGAAAAAAAGTGAGGAGAGTGAAAAGAATGAAGAAAAACGAAAAAAAAACTGATCAATATACTTTATGGTCTTTGTACTGAAATGCCTTTATTCTGAATTTCACCATTGCAGTCTTCTTCTTTTCCAGACAGTTTCCAGCAATTAACACCATACTACACTAATTAGAAAGAGTACCAATATATATTTAGTTTGAAGTAAAGGATTTGATTTCGATAGTATAGAACTACCATAGTTCCTTTACAAAGAATTTTTTCACCATTTTAACCATTTTATTACTTGACGTTCACCCTATGTCTTATTGCATTGACCTTGAAAAGGTAATTCCTACTATGAATTTTTATACCTGCTTGAAAATTCATTTCTTTTTATTCTGTTAGATAAGATATTTAATTCTAAAAGATCACTATCACAAGCCCTCAGAGGGCCGAATTCGGACTTCGGAGTCGACGAACAAAGCAAACAAAGCAAAAAACACTATTAACAATGAATAATCAAATTATGAGTCGGAAAAAAATCAGTCAAACTAAACATGAACAAATACAAGTCAGAAAAAAAGGGAAGGGGACAAAAAAATCAAATAATACAGAAAAGAACAAGAAATAAAGATATATATCTACAAATTAAAAGGGACACTAAAAAAAAAGTAAAAAAACTCACAAAATAAGAACGAAGCGTAAAACACACGAAAAACACCAATGAATTAAAAGGGAAACTAAACCAAAACAGCGGGGGGAGGGGCAAGCAAATTAGTACAACGACCCAAAGCAACTCACATGAAAAAAAAAAACAAAAAAAAAAAGAAGAGAAACTAGTTGGCTATTTTATTTGTTTTTTTCTGTGATGAAGGGGACAAAGGTTTTTTCATATCTGGAAATAACGCAGCGAATGGGGTACAAAACTGGGATAGGCTCAGAAACAGCTCGAGGCTGTCGTAATCTGGATGGTGAGTGACACTTGGGGAAAATACTTGCCGCCTGAGGGTTCATTATTGCAATTTTTAAAAAACGGAGACACAACGACGACCTCCTTCGCTCAAGGGTTTCCAAACTAGCCTTTTTTAGGAGCACAATTTCAATTCAATGTGTTTCGGGCAAAGAGAATGTCAAGGGGGGGGGGTTAGTCAATCTCCATCATGTTTGACTCTTAAAAGAGAACTAGAACTAGACATTTTCAATCAACTGAACATCTTCTCTAGTTCACACGACCACTCCTTCCATAAGAACCTTATATAGTCCGGGACCAGAACTTACAACCCTTACTCTCAGACTCTGAAGGATTCTGTCAACCCCAAAGGCCTTGTTATATGATCTTTGGACTATTTTTGAACAAATGACTATCTCAAAACTCCTATCGGATATATTTGGGGAAAATACAACGTGGGTGCCTTAGTGGGGATGAGAGGAAGGGTGACTGTCCCTCGATAACTTTGACTCTTAAAAAGACACTAGAACATTTGATTTCCAGTCTAATAAGCCCACTCCAGAGTTTATACGGCCATCTTTCCATAAAAACCTTAAGATGCCCTCGGGGCTTAAGTTACAACTGGCTGAGGGCTGTGGGGGGAGGGGTATCATCCTTAAATACATAATTCCCAAACTTTTCAAACACAATGAACAAAATGGCTATCTCAAAGTTTTATTGAATGCGTCCTGGGAATTGATGGGCTAGGAGGGGGGGGGAGGCTTGTCGCCCTTCAATCTTTTCTGATTATTAAAAATGGGACTAGCCCTTTCAATTTTCAATCGAATGAGCCTTTTTCTAAGTTTCTGTGACAACAAATAGCTATCTCAAAATGTCTATAAGATAATTTAGGGAAAATAAAAAATGTGTTGGGGGGGGGGGGGGTATTTGCACGCCGATCAGCTTGAATCTTAAAACGGGCATGGAAACTTCTGATTGACAATCCAATCATCCCCATCCGAAGTTTATACGACCACCTTTTCTATAGAAAACCTTTCATGCCCACAGGGCGTAACTCACAACCCTTGTCCTGAGGGCTGTAGGGGGTTGTCATCCTCAAAGACATAATTTCCAGACCTTTAATTATGCTGAACAAAATGACTATCTTAAAATTTTGATTGGATGTGTTTGGGGAAATGATGGGCGTGGGAGGGAGTTTGGTTGCTCTCTAATCACTTTCGACTATTAAAAAGGCCATTAGCCCCTTCAATTTCAAATCAGACGAACCCTTTTCGAAGTTTCTACGACAACTCCCTTCGAAAAGAAGTGCCCCGGTCTATAAAAATCGCTCTTTACTTAGGCTCTAGGTATGAATGTATAATAAGTCGGAGGTAATAGGCGTGACTTTCTTTCTTGTGTCCATGCTTCTGAATTGTCATTACCTATGCTCCACATTGTCTAATATTTGTCCCACGAATTGATCTTAATCGTACTTAGCCATGCTTCTAAGTATAGCTAATTAGTAATTATACTTGTTTTACTTAACAATTCATACTTAGTATATTGGAATGGTAAATTAGCAAATATTGTAATCAATAATTGTAAATAAGTATATAAAGAAATAAGTAAAATAAATGTAAATACGTAAAAAAAGGTAATAAATAAAAATTGTGCGTAGCTATACTCTTTACTTTGAATACTCCTCCTCTCTCTCCACAAAACTTGATCTTATTCGTACTTGGCTATACTTTTTAGTATAGCTAAGTAGTAATTGAACTTATTGTAATTAGTATTTAGCAACTATTATTGTAGTTAGCAATTCGTAACTGCAACAGCAAATTAGGAAAATTCTAATTAATTACTGTAAATAAGTAAATAGGTAAAAATTAATAAGTAATAAGCAAACATTGAACTTTGCAATTAGTATAACTGTGCTTAGCTATATTTCTCACCGTCGTTTAAAATACCCTAAGCGCGCAAATAAAAGAAAAAAAAATCTACGAAGGGATTTCCAAACCACCGAATACCTAGAAATTTTTGTAAAAATATACTCTGCAATACGACAAACGGGGTTTGTAAATCCTTATGAGGTTTGCATAGAAGTGATTTCCTTGGTTGGATCTTCCTCATCAGATACGCATCCAGGATGAACTTCACAGCTGCCCACCTTCGTATCTCCTAACTTTTTTATTATGTCAATATTCTTATAAATATGCGTGTTACTTTTCTTTAGCGATGGATTCAACCCTCCCCCTTTCACCAAAATGTTATAAACCACCGAAGATAAAATAAGCATAACACCCCAGGGAGAAAACATGAAAAATAGGTATAATTTAAGCAACAATTGTTCGTAAACCACACATAGTATTTAAGTCAAAAATCAGAATTAGATGAACTGAAGAAGAATCAGAAGTTCCGAGTTATTAATACGAACTTGTTCCTAGTTCTATATTCCCACTTAATCTATTCCGATAATCCCGGTTTAGGTAAAGCGTAGAGTACATAGAATACATTATCGAACCGCTAGTGTCCCGTAATTGAATGTTCTGGTAGATTTACAAATAGTTATTGAGTAAAACCTTCAACTATGAGTTATAAAACAATTCCAAAAAACAATATTTGGTCCCAAAATTGATCCCAGCTATTTCCACCGGAATACCTTCAGTGAGCCTTTAAACTTTTGAAAATTCTCAACATTTTTTTGCTTTTCGTAATCAAATCAAAATCAATGAGAATAACCTTACCTTGGTTCGAGGGAAAGTGCCGGTGACTGGAATAAACCTTGCGTATGATCATTTGTTCCAAATCGAAAATTATGTCGCATTTCAGGGGTGAATGGGGTTGTGTCAAAAACATTTTCTCTGCTTCCAATTTTCCGTCTAGAACATAAATACGATGTAAATATGAAATAAAACCTAAAAGATTATCCCTATTAAGACATACAGGAGTATTAGTAAATAACTCTTGTTAAAACTGCTCCCCTTTCTATTTATTCAAAGTCACCATTATCCTATTCACATTATACATATCTTGCACATTATTAATATTTTATTTACTATAGTTCGGATGCTCTACACACATATATGCATTTAGTACTCATTATAATATATATACCATGCATAATGTATAAACCCAATAATATACATGATATGCACATTGTAAATGTGTATTTGCCAGATAATTCTCGAAATATTTTATTTTCTCGAAATAGTTTAAATAAAATATTATATATTATAATAAATAAAATATAATAATAAAATAAAATATAATATAATAATAAAATATTCTATATTCTCGAAATATTCTATATATTCTATATTCTCGAAATAGAGCAAATAAAAACAATTTGTACGATCTGAACGGGGTTATCACGACCTTTAGATATTTCTGCCAGATACAAGTATTTCCTTATTCTCGAGCTAAAATAAATATCACATTCATAATGTGTATAATTTTGCCAGGAATATTTATTTCTATATCAAACAGTTCGTGGTAACAAACTGTAAGTAAGGAGCGACCCAGCTCAATAGTAACCGAAACTCTAAAAAACTAAATTTTGATACCAATAAATACATAAAAAAACGGATTTGGAACGGCTCATTGGAACGGAAATTAAAAGTTCTAGCACCCTTTTTAAGTGACCAAAAAATTGGAGGGGAACTAGGCCCCCTCCGACGCTCATTTATTTCCCAAAGTCAACGGATCAAAATTTTGAGACAGCCATTTCGCTCAGCATAGTCGAAATATCTAATAACTATTTCTTTGAAGACGACTTCATCCCCCACAGTCTCCGGGGGAAGGGCTGCAAGCTATGAACTTTGCTCATTGTTTACATATAGTTCTGTTATTGGTAAGTATACAGGCGTTTTCAGGGGGATTTTTTTCTGGTGGGGGGGGGGCAGGGCTGATTGGGTTACGCAGGAGGATCTTTCCATCGATGAATTTTTAATGAGAGAAGATAATTTCTATAAAGGGGCCGCTGGATATCCCAGCATTATTTAAAAAACGATCAGAAATTAAATAAAAAAATAAGTTTTCAACTGAAAGTAGAGAGTAACATTAAAACTTAAAACCAACAAAAACTATTACGTATATGAGTGGGTTATTCCCCTCTTCAATACCTCGCTGTTTATGCTTAAGTATTTTTAGCAATTTCAAAAGAGCCATTTATTCTAATTTTACGTCCTCTGTGGTTCAGGGGTCATTCTTAAAGAATTGGGACACAATTCGAATTTTAGCGTAAAGAGCGAGGTATTGACGAAGGGCGAACCCCATCGTACAACCATTACACCGGTCACATTTTTACTATCCCCATTCATAATGAAATATATCGATGTTTTATGTAAACTTTTTACGAAAATCACCATAGTTTTCTTTTCATTGTAAACTTTTATTTATAAAGTGAAAGGAAAAAATTTTTTTTTACCATTCCTGAATCACTGTCAGATGGCAATTTTTTCTCATTAGGCAGTTTTTTTTTTCAAAACTTCTTTTCCAACTTTGATTACTATGGGCTGTGGTTCATCTCTTACTTGGTTGGCAGCAACTACTGCAAGAATGCCTATCCGCTAGAGTCCATTCTTTACTATAAAACGAAACAAAAGCTGTTTCGATACGATTACGATCGGGTTATTGCGATTGCAGCCATTTTCCATGTTTTTCAAAAAATGCATTTTCCTTGTTGTTAAAGCTAAGGGACTGTAAACTATTTTTTTTCTTGTCATAATGTACGCATGTTAGATCAGCATGTATATGATGATTATGTTTAGTCAGAACCGGTATTTATCTGTTCTTTGTTAAATATCCGTTATATTTCCCTAATTACCAACAGGAAAAAGCCTACAACTTTTTCTTCTTTGGAATAATAAGAAAAGAACCTCAAAGAATCAGGCAGCTATTTAAGTCCAATTTATGCAATGATTTGTTCTTCTAATGTAATAAATATGGTTACAACCTATGATTATGACATCATTCATAAATCTTGCACATGAAAATGCAGTCTTTTTGTAAATATATTTGATTTTAAACATTCTTTTTATTACAAATGGCACCAGGTATAGCAATTTCCTTTAAATAAGCCATTAAACAACTCTTTATAATGTTCCAGTGCTAGGCTAGCTGCAGAGAAAAAACGAAAAGAAATGCCATCGATGCAGAATATCGGGGTTACAGCTACTTCTCTTGTTTTCAAGCCAACAAATTTTCTTTGATGTTCAAGGCAAGGGACGGTAAATTTCCTATCTAGGTGTTTCGGACAAGGCGATTCAAGTAGTGCATTTATTGTTTTGATCTGACTCTATTTTTAGAAGTTATGGGGCATTGTAGTTTTTACTATGGGACGTGGCCGTCTCTTACTAGGTTGCAAGCTACCACTGCAACTCTGACACCTATATGAGTCACGTATCTAGTCATTAGTGTTCTCTGTGAAAAAAAAAGTGAAAAGTCAGTAACTGGTGTGAAACGCGGATGTGTTCGAAGCACGAGCAACACCACAAAATTTCCCAAAGGGGGGAGTACTATCAGGAACTTTTCAACCGCATTTAAACGTATTTCTCACCTCCTTTTTTTATATGTTGTTTAGGGTCATCTTGTTTCCCGGGGTGACATCAGTTCCTATCCCCTCTCCTCCCTGATGGCACCAACGGTGGGTAATGTTCCTGTTAAAATCCTTAAAAGAGTGTAAAGCAAAGCTTTTTCAAATAGGCGTTTTTCCAAGTAACTTCATTCTAATGAAATTTGTAGGAAATAGCCGAAATGAATAAACTATAAGAACAATTTTGTAACTGCAGAAAAACCATTGATCTATCAAGAATTCATGGGCGGAACAGGGGCCCTTAAACACCCGACTGCGAATGTGTTGATAGAGCCCTATACACCTTTTTCAAAAAAAAAAAGAAGTATAACTTGCCTGACAAATGCTCAAAATAAAGTGCATTTGGTATTAGTCAGAAGTTTCCAACACAAGGGTCAGTGTTGTCACTTCCTGAAAAATTATATCGCGTTCAAACCCAAAATATACTGAGAAAACTCTTTGTCACAATCGCCTTGAACTGATCCGAGTAAACCATATTTATTATCTATTTATGTTACTTCTAGCGACAGATACATAATTCGAAAACAATTAATAATAGGCACCGTAATAGCACTGCTTAATTAAAGATTAAATGTTACTTTTAAAATGGTTATTAAAAGATTAAATGTTAGTTAAAAAGGATATTTTGTATATCACATTGACCTGCCATAACACAAACAAATTTGAAGAAATAAAGACCGAGAATGGGTTGGTCAGCAAAAATACTGAACAACACTGGACAACAAATACTTCAATAAGAAAAATGCCTCTATTCTTCAGCGTTATCAGAGAAATTAAAAGAAAATGCCAAAAAAACATGGATGAGACAAATGGGATAAACCAAACAGCACGAAAAAAACAAACAAATAAAAACCAAAAATGGAAGAATTAAAAACTAAATAATGCGAAAAAAAAGTTCTATTTATGACTTGTATTCCTTCACATCTATTTTTGTTTCCATTACTTGAAAACATCCTTGCTTTTACCTTCTTCTAAGATAGATAATTATCCCATTAAAAATCCTTACTTTTTCTTACTTGACGGAATAGACAGAAATGATTCCTCCTTTTTACGTTTTTGGCTCTTAATAGATTCTGTGTCCAGATTACTGTCAGATGCTTCACTATCCGACTGAGAGCGTCCAACTATTTTCCGTATACCTTCCATCATTCCTAAAACAAAAGGGATAAAAATTAAAATAGGAAACGTCTTTTTTTTACAGTAAAATTGATCATAAAACCGCAATTAAACCTCCATTTAAAAGTAATTGTACAAAAATAGCGATACTACTTACTTTCAGAATAAATCCCGCGCCTTTTTTCAGTATATTTGCTCCCCCCCCCCCGAAAAAACATTTAAAACAATGACGTTTATTAAAAATTAACGCTACAAATCGTCTATTAGACATAAAATATATGTTAATTTAAAAAAATGTATGTTTTTAAATACATAGCAGTAGTCAACGAATACAGGAGTTTTGTAATCGGTAGTTCAGATAAGGCTATTCTCCCTTAACCCTTTACTTTTCACGGCTGAAGTTTAACCAGGGCTTAACTGAAAGCATTTTAGAGTGCAAAAATGTAACAAAGAGTTTCTTAGCTAAAAGTTTTAACCTAACTGAAAGTCCTTAACTAAAGGTTTTACCTAATTAGATAAATTTTAGTTTATTTAATTTCCCTAATTAGGTAAATATGTTTTATTTACCTAATTAGATAAATCAATTTACTTAGATAGGTTAATTGATTTTACCTACTTTACCTAATTCTCAGACCACACTGCCTTTCCATTTACAAGGTTAAACAAACCATACGAAAACATCTTATTTTCACCACTGTCTTATTTAAAATATTAATACCATTTTCTATATTTTCATTTATTTAATTTTACAAAAGTTTTACTGTTTTGCACTAAAAAAAGTCACTTGATACTTGGGAGTGTTTAATAACTAAATAAATAAGCCCTTTAATCCTCGGGCTATTGCAAGAAAAATTTCAAATCATATTTTATGACAGGGACAATTTTTATCCCCTATCAAAGATTTCTATAATATGTTGTATAACATGAATATAACCTAAAAAAGTTTTCTAAAAAATGGACACAGAAAAGTGACATTATTGCAAACGTTTTACTCCTTAAAAGGATACAAATTTATTTAAATACACAATGGCAGTCAAAGAATATGAAACTTTCAAATCGTTTTTCCATTTCTTTCCAATTACAGAGATACTTTCCATTCCCTATGAAGATTTGTGGAATAATTATTAACCTAAAAATTTATAAAAATGAATTCAGAATGCAGAAGGAAAACTAAAAATACCGTATACGATGTACCCAATCTTTAAATGAAACAATTTTTTTTATAAATACATAGTGACGGTCAAATAATTCAGGGATTTTCAAATGTTTTTTTTTTCAGATTTTTTTTTTCCAACCGCAGGTACACTTTGCGTCCCATATTAAAAAAAATTTGTTCGTAGAGTTGCCCTTTGCTCATGAAAAAGGTGACCATAAAATCAATTTAATACTTAAGATTCCCCCCCCCCTCCGAAAATTACTTCGTAGGGTGCATATTGAAAGTAAAACAGTTCAAAATAGGGATGAAACCTTTTTATTGACAGTGAATAGATATAAAATTATTTAACTGGATATTTCGAACACATATACAGTGTTCATCATTAGCAGTAAACTCTTTACTGCTCAGAGTTTTACTGCTGATGATGAACACTGTATATGTGTTCGAAATATCCAGTTAAATAATTTTATATCTATTCACTGTCAATAAAAAGGTTTCATCCCTATTTTGAACTGTTTTACTTTCGTCATGGAAAGGCAGTGTGGTCTTCGAAGTTACCTAGGGTGCATAATTTTCAGGGATGAATATTATTCTTCAGCATTGCTAATAAATATTCAATTTAAAATAAAAAAAAACTGGTTAGAGCACACGGCGGACAGTCTTCCCCACATCTAAAACAGCCCTGGATTAAACAGTTTGCAACAACAAACTGTTATGCAAAGAGCAACCCATGCAAACTGAAATTAAAGCTTTAAAAAGTGAAGTTTTGTTTACAGAATATACATAAAGACAATATATATTTATGCTACAAAGATTCTTCTACAAGGGAATATACCAGTTATCTTTAAGCCTACTTTATCCATAGTCTAATCATCTACATATGATTTACAGTTTTCTAAATATAAATAAAGGTGTATTTTCTTTACATAAAGAAAATAAAAATAGTACACATATTGTAACTTCTGAAAATTTATATTTTCAATATGAACAATACTGCAATCTAATCGCTACCTGCCACAGAGTTGATACGTTCCCTTTCTAGCAAACACTAAAAACCTCCCAAATATTGGTGATAATTTATCAACAAAAGAGAAAAAAAAATATAAAATATTAAGTGCGAAATGATAGCCCGATGCAAAAGGTACATTGTCATATTCCAGTAGAATGAAAAGTTTCACTATTTTAAAACAATTCCTCTTGAGCTTTTGTTATTTATATTATGGAAAGGCAGTATGGTTGTTGCCGTTAGTTTGTATATTATTTGACGACAACACAATTTCGGCAATTTGGGTTTGTAAGTAGTCGTTGTGAAATAAACCTTTCATTTATACATTATCGTATGTAAAAGATATCCAAAATAGCCATGGCCGTTACCCTGTACATATGCACTGAATATATCTATTAGATCTTAGTTGGAAAGAACCAATAGACTCTTTTTCTTTATTTCAATTACTGGAGACGCAACGTGATTTTGCACACAATGTAATTTTTAGTTGTGGTGGGGTCGTCAATCCCAACTGGATTGACGACCATGTCTCAATGGCCCATTACTTCCACACCCCACGTGGCTGGGCTTGCAGTCACACCACTGACCCACAATCTGAGCGAGGACTCGGATCTTGGCAGCACAGGGTTTGAGCCTACATCCCAAAGGACATAGAATTACAAGTCCAGAGTGCTAGGCTCCACTTGGCTAGGGTGGCTCTTGCACAGACTGACTCAAATTTTGAATTAGTTAAGAATTATCATTGATTACGTCAAAGAAAATGACATAGCTAAAGACATAATAAAATTAATATTAATAAAAAACTAGTTAAAATTAATTAAATTAAATAAACTAAATACAAAACTAAATAAAATTAATAAAAAGCAGGAAAACCAGACTACATAAAATATCAGGATATTATGAAAAAAATCTAGAAAATCTAGAAATGAGGTTTCAGGAATATCATCCTTAAAGATGGTGTTCAAGTTCAATCATTTCATTATTCACATATGCATAAATATATTCGACTAGGTCCATGGGGAGACGAGCTGAAAAACTAGGCCTAGACAAAGATGAAACAACAAAGGACACTACAGTAATGTGATAGCAGAAGCTAGTCAAGGATTATTAATTAAATATCAACATTTCATTATTATTAAATATAGATTATTGCTATACAAAGGCCCTTATCAACCAGAGCAACAAACCTTAAAAATAACTACCTTATTTAATAAAAACTAAGTTAAAGATAATTTTGGACCGAATAAAATTTAAGATTTTTTTTTAAGCAATAGGATAGAATAAAATTTATCAATAAAATTATATTTTTTTCACATGTCTAGCATATTACCTCTGTTTAACTCACATTCAATTCACTGAGCTGAAACACAAACACATAATATGAGGTTTCGGGAGGTTTAAGGTTCCAGGGATGTCAGACTCAAAATCCATTTTTGTACAACATGTTTAGCATATTATCTTTGTTTGACTCATAGGCCTACTCAATTCCCTAGGCTGAGACACCAGCATTTAATAACTATACATGTAAATACATATTTACTTGAGAAGGATCCACTTCGTCTTTTCTTCTTTCCAGTTGATAAATTTTCTCGGCTTCGTCCACGACGTTCAGCTTTTGCACTAAAACGCTGAGGAAAGATACGTGGCAAAATACAATCCGGTAGATTCCCCAAAACGGCACTATTCTTTATTAAAAGCTGTAAATAAGATAGATTGTATATATGCCGTGGATGTCCGTATTCATGGTTCTTAGATTGACTTAAGAAATTCATGAACAAATGAAGAGATTACAAACTACCAGTTTAAAAGCATCCCGTAATGACTCAATAATTTTGACGTTTTAAAAATAATCAGAAATGTTTGAAATCTTAAAGAGTTGCGTTAATACGGCTGGTTAGGGATGGAACGTCAAAAACTGTCAATTTACACATCTATCCATACGAAAATTTTACAAATGATAAAGCTCTGTAATTGGTTGGCCAAGCAGCTAAAAGAAGTTTGTGACCTTAAACCACAAACAAGGGAAAATGAAAGAGAAGAAACTCAAGTAAGTATAAAAAAAGAAAAGAAAACAGCTACACAGCAAACTTACAGCAAAAAACAAAAAGATTACACAGTTCGGTAATGTGTACATCTGTAAGTTCTTGGGCCGAGAAGACCCCAATACGAACCGCCCAACAACTGTCCGCAGCACCAAGCCTCCAGAGGCCAACACAACCACACACGCTTCTCCTCCATCGCAATGTATTCAAAACCTCCCTCTTTACACCCTCCCAGGAAGTTCCTAATTCCCTTAAATCTTTCTTTATGACATTCTAATCTTGGTTTTTTCTTCTTCACTTATTCCTAGCCTTAGCGACTTAATCTTCTTAAGACAGTCCAAATATGGATAAATCCTTTTATTAGACAGTGAAAACAATGACATAAAATCTGGGCATTTCGATCACATGCACAGTGACCGTCATCAGCAGATAAACTCTACTGCTATTAATTATATCCACTACTACTACTAATGATTCAACACAGCACCAAACTGCCTGAGGCTAACATAGCCACCCATGCTCCTCCTCCATCCCAAACTATTCAAAGCCTCCCTCTTTACACCCTGCCAGGAAGTTCCCATTTCCCTTAAATCTTTCTTTATGACATCCTCCCACCCAAATCACGGACGACCTCCTTTCCGTTTAGCACTAGACGGTTTGTCGCAAAGGACAATCTTCGGCAATCTCTCATTTTTCCTCCGCAGAACGTGTCCTAGCCATCAATCTTTCTCTCATCATAACCCTAGAAAGTGGAGTTGAACCACTTTTCAAAAAACCACCTGTTTGAAATACGGCCAGTCAGTCGGGTACCCAGAAATATTCGCAGGCAATTTCTCTGAAGCACATCTAGCAAATCTACATCCGTTTTTCGGAGCGCCCATGCTTCAGAACCATATTTGATCACTGCCATCACTCTACCTTCCAATATTCTAAACTTGATTTTCAGACTTATCTTCCTATTCTTCCAAACTTTTTTAAACTGTGAAAAAACACCTTAGGCCTTGGCTATTCTACTTTTAATATCTTCAATGCTCCCACCGTCTTTACTAATAATACTACAAAGCAAAGTGAAGCTGTCTTTCTTTCTTCTTCACTTATTCCTAGCCTTAGCGAATTACACAAATCATACACAAATCATTCTCGTACACAAATAATTTTAATGTATTTTTCTGGTATACAACACAAGGATAAGACCATCGCTAAAGTTCTTCTATCAACAGAACCGAACACTTGATCAAAATCTATAAAAGTGAGGACCAAAGGTGATTGACAACTCAGGCACTTCTCAATTATTAGCCTAAGAGTGAAAATTTGGGTAACACAACCTTTCTAAAACCGCACTGTTCTTCTCTTATCACTTTGTCTACAAAATATTCAGGCTGGGAGATGGGTCTTCCATACTTAAGCCTACAAACCCTCTTTCAATCCGTTTAAGCTTATACCTACAAGCTCTTGGGCCAAAGGAACCCCAATGCACAAGAAAACCGAAAACAAATGTTTGTTCTTTCAAAAATAGCACTGAAAATCTTTTTCAAACGGCTTGGAGCTTCCACCTGTAGGTCTTTCGACCAAAAGAAACTTAAGTAGAAAAAAAAAAGTTTGGGCTCAGAACCAGGGCCTCCTGAAAATGGTGTCCAAAAATGGATCAAATCCTTATCTTTTGATCAGCTTTAACCATAAGGATCATCCCCTTAGCTCGTTCCTTGGGCCAAAGAGGCTTCACATTTGTCTCGGGTCTGAAGATGGTTTTAAGGGGCCCTAAAACAGACTAGAGCAGACTAGAAAACAGAAAAAAAAGACCTTCCTTATAAGTTTCCATCAGCAACATGACTTAAGGTTACAAAAAAAGTTGAAGTCAGAAAAATAAGGTAAGCATTATACAAATATTTCCATTTCCATTTTTTTTTCAGAATCCATATTTTGTATCTACATTTTTGTACTTGCAATAATGTTTGCAATAAAAAACACAAAAATTAAATTTGCATAAAATATTATACCCTGAATCATTAATAATCATTATACCCTAAATCATCAATAAGCCCAGAATATTATGTTCTTCATAAATCAACCAAACTTTTTTTTTTTAGACAACCTGTCTTTTTAGCTAAGCCATACCCTGAAACTTTAAGTCAGTTTCGGTTTAATAGAGCCATGGGTAGATGTTACTCCTTATTTTCAAACAATGTCTCTTTTTCACTGTCAGATGCTAAAAAAAAATCTACCACTTTTGGCTGTTTTAGGGTATTTTTACAGTCAAATGCCAATTAAACAATGTCACTTTTTTCACTCGCCTGTGAAGTCTAATTCTTTTAACGTAATGTGTTTACATTATTGTGCCGTTAAAAAGTGACCTTAGAGAAATGGGATATACCTCGATAACATCCTTATGAGTAAGGAGTCTAGGGTTTTGAGCGTTAAGATTTCTTCTTTGTGATTTTGAAATTTCTGGCAATGGCATGAGGGAGGGTACCATGATGATAGCCAAGTTAGAAACGTTCATCATATTGACACTGCTTGACGCAGCAACAACGTCTAACACCTGAAAGATAATATTAATAAATTAACAATTTTTAAAGAGTTACAGCAAAAATCGTTTTGTGTTTTGATAACTTTAATCCTACAAGTTGTTGTCCAGAATGGAGTCATACCCAGATGGTAACAATAATCACCACGCCCTTAACTGAATACACTGGTTAAAGAGACATACGGTGATTTATTTTGCAGGAGAAGTGTGGGGGGAATATGAAGGGTTATTTGCGAGGTATGAGAGGCGGGTTACCTTTGGTCAAATAAGGACGTAAACAGGTAAGGATGACCTTAGGATGGTTAGGCAAAAAATGGCCCTTAATTTTCCCAGTGTGTGGGGGTATTGGGGGGAAACCTTTAAGCATTTTTATGGGAATGTAAAGAATAGTATATTTAAAGATAGACATTGTTGGGGAAATACTAAAATTGAAGACATTTTAGTGAATGTGACTGAAGCATAGAGCTCTTTTCTGGTATATTTCTGATGAACTGTATCTGTGTATATGTGTTGAATATTGTATCAGAGCCATTGTTGTATTTTACACAAATAAATCACTATTAAAAAAAAAGTATTATTTAAAACTACATACATAAATCTGTAAACAGTGAGTAAGGTCGGGTTACACACATTCAGCATAGATATCCGTGAGTCAAGAGCTCCTTAGTGAAAATATTTGAGTTTTCAAAAAAAAAACTATATAATAGAAGCAAAAGAATAAAACAAAAGCTTTTTTGTGTCCATAATTGCCTCCGTGCACCTTATTATGAGTACCAGAGCAAAAAAAAAGAAAGAGTCCCATACTCCCAGCATAGATATCCTTCAATTAAGAACCTTGATTTAAAATAAATAAATTGTCTAACAGGCTCAGGTACAATAAAAGCAAAAAAATAGAAGAAAGTGACTTTTTTTGTACCTGCTCAATGTTCATAGTTACCAACTTTTCAATGTAGTCAGTAAATAATATTGAAACACTGACTTTCCAATTTTAGTAACGTTTTATAAATCTTGCAATCAATGTCCTTTCATCCTAGTTACAACAATTACATACTATTTTAACATTATTAACTGCATTTTTTATTATTTATTGCAATAAAATTATTTGTGTATTTATTATTGAAATATTTTTAATGTATTTATTACATTGCTATTGTTATCAATATTATTATTGTTTTTATTATTCATTTAATTAGAATATTAATATTTGTAGCAGCAGTTATTTACTGAAGCAAAGTTAATACAGTTATGTACTAATGCAAGGTCGGTTCTGGGTGCAGCTCTAGGCGGCTCGTTCGGGATTGGGTGTCTATGAACTAAAGCAAGATGCCGTCAAAATTTATAGGTGGTACGCCGCTGTTAAAAGACGCGCGGTCGTGGCGAACAATTACTACGGCACAGTGACATTATCAGCACACCACCTGTCTATATTTAGCCTTATGTTTTTGCATCGAATTGTTGATTTCGTTGTGATAAGTAAGTTTGTAAAAGTCTACTGATATTCATTTCTAATAGGAAAATGGGAATAAGAGCTTAGAGACAGAGCAGGCAGTGGTGTATTTGAGGGAAGGGGGGAGAGGGCAATTTTCTTAAGGAGCTTACTCTTTCTCTTGAAGCAGCCCTCTTGATTTCTTGCAGCATAGTTTGATCATTTATTTGCGGTCCACAGTAATAAAAATTTTCCCTTTACAAATCTCATCTCACTTTTCGTTTTTCACTTCGTTTCTCACTTTCACTTCTCATTTTTCACTTCGTGGCATCATTATTGGATTCGTTTCTCACTTCGTTTTTCACTTTTCGTTTTCGTTTCTCACATCTCATCTCGCTTTTACACATCAACTAAGATTATTCCTAAGATTATTTCACGTCATAAGCCGTAATTTGTCACTCCCTCGGTCTTTCTATCCACGTGCTCTAATTTTCAGCATATTTTGTTGCAAAATTTTCATTTTTTTTTTTAAATTTTAATCTTAGGATTAAGGATTATTAGTTTCCATCTTTCAAGTGACTTAGTATGCCATGAAGCGAAATTTTTTTTGGAATTTTGAGGATTACAAAGCGTCCTTTTCCGTAAAAAAATTTCTACCTTCTTAAAATGACCTCACATTACCATCTATTAACAAAAGTTTTGAACGGCTGGCATATATAATAGTATTGAAAAGCCAGAACAGTTTTGATTTGTTCTCGATTTTGTATACTGAAAACTGGGGGGATAATACCTTAAATCATTATTTTTTTTTTAAAGCAGATGAAAATTTTAGCTCAGATCAACGATTATAAATTATAATATTTATAAGTTACTAGCTGTTGGGGTGGCGCTTCGCGCCACCCCAACACCTAGTTGGTGGGGGCGCTTCGCGCCCCCCCCAAGCCCCCCCGCGCGCGTAAGTCGTTACGCGCCATAATAGTTACGCGCCATTGTAGTTGTGTCCCTATGTCCCACCTGTGAATATAGATAGATATATATATATATATATATATATATATATATATATATATATATATATATATATATATATATATATATATATATATATGGTTTTAACTACGTAAAACTTGCGAATATACAACATTCTTTGCTGTCCCATTGTCTTTGCATATAAATAGATTGTCAGGTTTACCGACTCTTGAACATGCAACATATAATGGTCCATGGGAAAACAATCTGTATTCAGATCTATACCTCATGATTCTAATGATTGCCCTTGAGCTTTGTTGATGGTGATTGCTAATCGACCATTCCCTGTCCCGGTGTCCCGGTCGTCATTTACATCCCCCTGTTTCCCCCGGTGTCCCCGTTGTAGTTGTGTCCCTGTGTCCCGGTCGTCATTTATATTCCCTGTGTCCCGGTCGTCATTTGTATCCCGGTGTCCCGGTCTGTATATACATTCGTTTTTTAGTTTTGTTTTTCTCCTTTATTTTTTTCCTTTTTTTTTCTTTTTTAGCTTATTTAGATTTTTAGATTTTTTAGTTTTTTTATTAGTTTTTAGTTTTTTTTTCTTTTTAGTTTTTTTGTCCCGGTCGTCATTTATATCCCCCTGTTTCCCCCGGTGTCCCCGTTGTAGTTGTGTCCCTGTGTCCCGGTCGTCATTTATATTCCCTGTGTCCCGGTCGTCATTTGTATCCCGGTGTACCGGTCTGTATATACATTCCTTTTTTAGTTTTGTTTTTCTCCTTTATTTTTTCCTTTTTTTTTCTTTTTTAGTTTATTTAGATTTTTAGATTTTTTAGTTTTTTTATTAGTTTTTAGTTTTTTTTTCTTTTTAGTTTTTTTGTAGTTTTTAACTTCTTTTAGTTTTGTTAATTTTTTTTTTTACTTATGTCCTGGTCGTCATTCATACTCCCTGTGTCCCGGTGCTTCCCGGTGCTTTGTTGATTGCTAATCGAACATTCCTTTTGTCCTGGTCGCTTTCTCTTTGAGTTTCGTCATTTATTTTTTTCTTTTTTAGTTCTTTTAGTTTTTACCTTTTTTAGTTTTTTTTAGTTTTTTAGATGAAAATTTTTTTTAGTTTTTTCCTTTTTTTCTTTTAGTTTTTTATTGGTTTTTACCTTTATTTTAGCTTATTTTTCAGTTTTTTCCTTTTTTTTAGTTTTTTTTTATTTTTTATTTTTTTTAGTTTTTTACCTTTTTTTAGTTTTTTTAGTTTTTTTAGTTTTTTAGCTTTTTTACTTTTTTTATTAGTTTTTAGTTTTTTTTTGTAGTTTTTGCCTTTTTTTTAGTTTTTTCAGTTTTTTTTTTTAGTTTTTTAGTTTTTTTTTGTAGTTTTTGCCTTTTTTTAGTTTTTTTAGTTTTTTAGCTTTTTTATTTTTTTTATTAGTTTTTAGTTTTTTTTGTAGTTTTTGCCTTTTTTAGTTTTTTCAGTTTTTGACGTCACCTGATCCAGTTTTTTCAGGTGACGTCACCTGACACATCCATCCACACATCCATCCATCCATCCATCCACAGACAACTTATTTTTATATATATAGACTAGCTGTTGGGGGCGCTTCCCCCCCAACCCCCCCCCCCCCGCGCGTAAGTCGTTACGCGCCATTGTAGTTGTGTCCCTGTGTCCCACATGTGAATATAGATAGATCTATATCTATCTATCTATCTATATATACAAAAATAAGTTGTCTGTGTGTGTGTGTGGGTCTGTCGGGTGACGTCATGTTTGTGTGTTGACTGACGTCATGTTTTCGACTGACGAAATTACAGACCGGGACATTGGGACACAAATGACGACCGGGACACCGGCACATAGGGAATATAAATGACGACCGGGACACTCAAAGAAAAAGCGACCGGGACACAAGGAATGTTCTATTAGCAATCACCATCAACGAAGCACCGGGACACAAATGACAACCGGGACACAGGGAGTATAAATGACGACCAGGACATAAGTAAAAAAAAAAACTAAAAAAACTAAAAAAAGCTAAAAACTACAAAAAAACTAAAAAGAAAAAAAACTAAAAACTAATAAAAAAACTAAAAAAGCTAAAAAACTAAAAAAACTAAAAAAGAAAAAAATAAAAAAAGGAAAAAAAATGAAAAATAAAGGAGAAAAACAAAAATAAAGAAAAAATAAAAAAAAGGAAAAGAAAAAAACTAAAAAAAGTAAAAACCAAAAATAAACTAAAAAGAAAAAAAGGGGAAAAATACAAAAATTTATTTCATCATATACCATTCAAAAACGAATGTATATACAGACCGAGACACCGGGACACAAATGACGACCGGGACACAAGGAATATAAATGACGCCCGGGACCCTCAAAGAGAAATCACAGACTGGGACACCGGGACACAAATGACGACCGGGACACATAGAATATAAATGACGACCAGGACACAACTACAACGGGGACGCCGGGGGGCACAGGGGGATATATAAATGACGACGGCGACACAGGGAATCGTCGATTAGCAATCACCATCAACAAAGCTCGAGGGCAATCATTAGAATCATGAGGTATAGATCTGAATACGGATTCTTTTCCCATGGACCATTATATGTTGCATGTTCAAGAGTCGGTAAACCTGACAATCTATTTATATGCACAGACAATGGGACAGCAAAGAATGTTGTATATTCGCAAGTTTTACGTAGTTAAAACATATATATATATACATATATATATATACATATATATATATATATATATATATATATATATATATATATACTAGCTGTTGGGGTGGCGCTTCGCGCCACCCCAACACCTAGTTGGTGGGGGCGCTTCGCGCCCCCCCAAGCCCCCCCGCGCGCGTAAGTCGTTACGCGCCATAATAGTTACGCGCCATTGTAGTTGTGTCCCTATGTCCCACCTGTGAATATAGATAGATATATATATATATATATATATATATATATATATATATATATATATATATATATATATATATATATATGGTTTTAACTACGTAAAACTTGCGAATATACAACATTCTTTGCTGTCCCATTGTCTTTGCATATAAATAGATTGTCAGGTTTACCGACTCTTGAACATGCAACATATAATGGTCCATGGGAAAACAATCTGTATTCAGATCTATACCTCATGATTCTAATGATTGCCCTTGAGCTTTGTTGATGGTGATTGCTAATCGACCATTCCCTGTCCCGGTGTCCCGGTCGTCATTTACATCCCCCTGTTTCCCCCGGTGTCCCCGTTGTAGTTGTGTCCCTGTGTCCCGGTCGTCATTTATATTCCCTGTGTCCCGGTCGTCATTTGTATCCCGGTGTCCCGGTCTGTATATACATTCGTTTTTTAGTTTTGTTTTTCTCCTTTATTTTTTTCCTTTTTTTTTCTTTTTTAGCTTATTTAGATTTTTAGATTTTTTAGTTTTTTTATTAGTTTTTAGTTTTTTTTTCTTTTTAGTTTTTTTGTCCCGGTCGTCATTTATATCCCCCTGTTTCCCCCGGTGTCCCCGTTGTAGTTGTGTCCCTGTGTCCCGGTCGTCATTTATATTCCCTGTGTCCCGGTCGTCATTTGTATCCCGGTGTACCGGTCTGTATATACATTCCTTTTTTAGTTTTGTTTTTCTCCTTTATTTTTTTCCTTTTTTTTTCTTTTTTAGTTTATTTAGATTTTTAGATTTTTTAGTTTTTTTATTAGTTTTTAGTTTTTTTTTCTTTTTAGTTTTTTTGTAGTTTTTAACTTCTTTTTAGTTTTGTTAATTTTTTTTTTTACTTATGTCCTGGTCGTCATTCATACTCCCTGTGTCCCGGTGCTTCCCGGTGCTTTGTTGATTGCTAATCGAACATTCCTTTTGTCCTGGTCGCTTTCTCTTTGAGTTTCGTCATTTATTTTTTTCTTTTTTAGTTCTTTTAGTTTTTACCTTTTTTAGTTTTTTTTAGTTTTTTAGATGAAAATTTTTTTTAGTTTTTTCCTTTTTTTCTTTTTAGTTTTTTATTGGTTTTTACCTTTATTTTAGCTTATTTTTCAGTTTTTTCCTTTTTTTTAGTTTTTTTTTATTTTTTATTTTTTTTAGTTTTTTACCTTTTTTTAGTTTTTTTAGTTTTTTTAGTTTTTTAGCTTTTTTACTTTTTTTATTAGTTTTTAGTTTTTTTTTGTAGTTTTTTGCCTTTTTTTAGTTTTTTCAGTTTTTTTTTTAGTTTTTTAGTTTTTTTTTTGTAGTTTTTGCCTTTTTTTAGTTTTTTTAGTTTTTTAGCTTTTTTATTTTTTTTATTAGTTTTTAGTTTTTTTTGTAGTTTTTGCCTTTTTTAGTTTTTTCAGTTTTGACGTCACCTGATCCAGTTTTTTCAGGTGACGTCACCTGACACATCCATCCACACATCCATCCATCCATCCATCCACAGACAACTTATTTTTATATATATAGATATATATATATATATATATATATATATATATATATATATATATATATATATATTCACAGGTGGGAAATAGGGACACAACTACAATGACGCGCAACTAATATGGCGCGTAACGACTTACGCGCGCGGGGGGGCTTGGGGGGCGAAGCGCCCCAACCAACTAGGTGTTGGGGTGGCGCGAAGCGCCACACCAACAGCTAGTCTATATATATAAAAATAAGTTGTCTGTCTGTGTGTCTGTCTGTGGATCAGGTGACGTCATGTTTCTGTGTTGACTGACGTCATGAAATTAGTTGCCGTCATTTTTGCTTTGACGGTGACGTCATTAACGGTATTTAAGACATTTGTTCACGGAAAAATGTTCCGTAAAATGTTCCGGAAAAATTGTAAAATGACTGAAGAACCTACAATGGCAACAGCCGAGGAAGCTGCTCAAAGAGTTTATGCCAAAAAACTTGCTGCTGATAGAGAAAGTAAGAAAAGAAAGCGTTCCGAGGAATCACAAGAACAGCAAGAAAACAGGCTTGCGGCTAAAGAACGCAAAACCGCGCAGTTAGATGAAAATCCACCTGGACAGCGAGAGTCAAAACATATCAAAACTGAAAATGATAGCGATGATGATTGGGTTTGGGATTTTGACTTGGATAAGGTCATCAATGCCTACCAGATTTAAGTTAAAAAAACAAAGGTTCGTCGATATGTACTTCATAGTGACGCTGAAAAATAAAGAAGAAAAAGAAAACTGAAAAAAGAAAAAAGGTAAAAAACTAAAAAAAACTAAAAAGAAAAAACACTCAAAGAGAAATTACAGACCGGGACACAAATGACGACCGGGAACCTCAAAGAGAAATTACAGACTGGGACACCCGGACACAAATCACGACCGGGACACAGGGAATATAAATGACGACCAGGACACAGGGACACAACTACAACGGGGACGCCGGGGGCACAGGCGGGATATATAAATGACGACCGGGACACAGGGATTGTTCGAATAGAAATTACAGACCGGGACACCGGGACACAAATGACGACCGGGACACAGGGAATATAAATGACGACCGGGACACAGGGACACATCATTAGAATAATGAGGTATAGATCTGAATACGGATTGTTTTTCCCATGGACAATTATATGTTGCATGTTCAAGAGTCAGTAAACCTGACAATCTATTTATATGCACAGACAATGGGACAGCGAAGAATGTTGTATATTCGCATGTTTTACGTAGTTAAAAACATATATTTATATCTATCTCTATTCACAGGTGGGACACAGGGACACAACTACAATGGTGCGTAACTAATATGGCGCGTAACGACTTACGCGCGCGGGGGGGCTTGGGGGGGGGCGCGAAGCGCCCCACCAACTAGGTGTTGGGGTGGCGCGAAGCGCCACCCCAACAGCTAGTATATATATATATATAAAAATAAGTTATCTGTGTGTGTATGTCGAGTGACGTCATGTTTGTGTGTCGACTGACGCCATGTTTGTTGATTGACGAAATTACACACTGTGACATCGAGACCCAAATGACGACCGGGACATCTATCTATATATATATATATATAAAAACTAGCTGTTGTTGGGTCCCGGTCGTCATTTGTGTCCCGGTGTCCCGGTCTGTAGTGTCATCTTATAATGACATCATATACAAAGCCTTATATACTTATAACGACGTCAAATACAAACCCACAAACAAACAAACATGCATATATACAACTTATTTTTATATATATAGATACAGTTTTTTCTTTAGTTTTTTTTTCTTTTTTAGTTTTTTCTTTTTTTAGTTTCTTCTTTTTATTGATTTGTTTTCTTCAATTTGTCAATGTTCATTCTAACATTGACACTTGGAAAAATCTTTACGTGCCAAGCATGCTAAAGCTCCAACAATTTATATTAAACCCCAAAATTTGGGGTATCTGTTTTAAGGTTTTCGAATTACTTTAATCTATTGTCAAAATATATTGAAATATTTGTGCAATTCCCAGTCTCTTTTAGTTTTTTATTTTTTTTTTGTTTTTTAGCTTTTTTAGTTTTTTTTTTCTTTTTAGTTTTTTATCTTTTTTATTTTGTTACGTTTTTTCTTTTTAGATTTGTCTTTTTTAATTTTTTTTTTAATTCTTTTAAGTTTTTTCTTTTTAGTTTTTTTTTAGTTTTTACCATTTTTTTTTCGAATTACTTTAATCTATTGTCAAAATATTTCGAAATATCTATGCAATTTCCAGTTTTTACATTTTAGTTTGTTTTCTTTTATATATATATAAGATATAATCTGGCGTAACAGACAAAGTGTAACAGACATAACAGACAGACAACTTATTTTTATATAGATACTAGCTGGTGGGGCGCTTCGCGCCCCCCAAGCCCCCCCGCGCGCGTAAGTCGTTACGCGCCATTGTAGTTGTGTCCCTGTGTCCCATCTGTGAATAGAGATAGATATGAATATATGTTTTTAACTACGTAAAACATGCGAATATAAAACATTCTTCCTTGTCCCATTGTCTGTGCATATAAATAGATTGTCAGGTTTACTGACTCTTGAACATGCAACATATAATTGTCCATGGGAAAAACAATCCGTATTCAGATCTATACCTCATTATTCTAATGATGTGTCCCTGTGTCCTGGTCGTCATTTATATTCCCTGTTTCCCGGTCGTCATTTGTGTCCTGTGTCCCAGTTTGTAATTTCTCTTTGAGTGTCCCGGTCGTCATTTATATTCCCTGTGTCCCGGTCGTCATTTGTGTCCCGGTCTGTAATTTCTATTCGAACAATTCCTGTGTCCCGGTCGTCATTTATATATCCTGCCTGTGCCCCCGGCGTCCCCGTTGTAGTTGTGTCCCTGTGTCCCGGTCGTCATTTATATTCCCTGTGTCCCGGTCGTGATTTGTGTCTGGGTGTCCCAGTGTGTAATTTCTCTTTGAGGTTCCCGGTCGTCACTTATATTCCCTCTGTCTCGGTCGTCATTTGTGTCCCGGTCTGTAATTTCTCTTTAAGTGTTTTTTCTTTTTAGTTTTTTTTTAGTTTTTTACCTTTTTTCTTTTTTCAGTTTTCTTTTTCTTCTTTATTTTTCAGCGTCACTATGAAGTACATATCGACGAACCTTTGTTTTTTTAACTTAAATCTGGTAGGCATTGATGACCTTATCCAAGTCAAAATCCCAAACCCAATAGGTTCTTCAGTCATTTTACAATTAAACATTTTTCCGTGAACAAATGTCTTAAATACCGTTAATGACGTCACCGTCAAAGCAAAAATGACGACAACTAATTTCATGACGTCAGCCGACACAGAAACATGACGTCACCTGATCCACAGACAGACAGACAGACAACTTATTTTTATATATATAGAAGATAGATATAGATAAGTTGTCTGTGTGTCGAGTGACGTCATGTTTGTGTGTCGACTGACGTCATGTTTGTTGATTGACGAAATTACACACCGGGACACACATGACGACCGGGACACCGGGAGTATAAATGACGACCAGGACACTCAAAGAGAAAGCGACCGGGACACAAATGACGACCGGGACACAGGGAATATAAATGACGACCAGGACACTCAAAGAGAAATTACAGACCGGGACACCGGAACACAAATGACGACCAGGACACAGGGAAACAACAACAACGGGGACGCCGGGGGGCACAGGGGGATATATAAATGACGACAGGGACACAGGGAATGTTCGATTAGCAATCACCATCAACAAAGCTCAAGGGCAATCATTAGAATAATGAGGTATAGATCTGAATACAGATTGTTTTTCCCATGGACAATTATGTGTTGAATGTTCAAAAGTCGGTAAACCTGACAATCTATTTATAGGGCACAGACAATGGGACAGCCAAGAATGTTGTACATTCGCAAGTTTTACATAGTTAAAAATATATACATATCTATCTATATTCACAGGTGGGACACAGGGACACAACTACAATGGCGCGTAACTAATATGGCGCATAACGACTTGCGCGCGCGGGAGGGGTTGGGGGGTGCGAAGCGCAACCCCAACAGCTAGTATATATATATTTTTAACTACGTAAAACTTGCGAATATACAACATTCTTGGCTGTCCCATTGTCTATGCATATAAATAGATTGTCAGGTTTACCGACTCTTGAACATGCAACATGTAATTGTCCATGGTAAAAACAATCTGTATTCAGATCTATATCTCATTATTCTAATGATTACCCTTGAGCTTTGTTGATCGTGATTGCTGATCGAACATTCCCTATGTCCCCGTCGTCATTTATATATCTCCCTGTGCCCCCGGCGTCCCCGTTGTAGTTGTTTCCCTGTGTCCCGGTCGTCATTTGTGTCCCGGTGTCCCAGTCTGTAATTTCTCTTTGAGTGTCGCGGTCGTTATTTATATTCCCTGTGTCCCGGTCGTCATTTGTGTTCCGGTGTCCCGGTCTGTAATTTCTCTTTGAGTGTCTTGATGGTGATTGCTAATCGAACATTCCTTGTGTCCCGGTCGCTTCCTCTTTGAGTGTCCCGGTCGTCATTTATATTCCCTATGTGCCGGTGTCCCGGTCGTCATTTGTGTCCCGATGTCCCGGTCTGTACTTTCGTCAGTCGACAAACATGACGTCAGTTGACACACAAACATGACGTCACTCCACACACAGACAACTTATTTTTATATAGATAGATAGATAACGATTTATAATATATACAATATTATATATATATATATATGTATATATATATATATATATATATATATATATATATATATATATATATATATATATATACAATATATTTTATATATATAATATTATACATATAACGTTATAATATACTATAAGTTATAACGATTATAAGTTACAATATAACAAGATATAATATTTGTAAGGAGCCGCTAGTTGAAAGTAAATTCTAGAACCTTTGCAACCAAGGCCATATTTTGCTTATTTTATTCTGTTCCTCACTGTTCAGCTTTGGTGAAAAAGAATAGAAAAAATAAAATAGGTTAAATCAGTGCAACAGTAATACATTCGGTAAGCAAATAACTTATTTTAGGTCAGAAACAGATTTTACTCTCTTAGTTTAAATTAAGCCGATTTGACGAAACTGCAAGGGAAAATTGTGAGAATACTTAGTTGCAAGTATGATCTATAGGCGCAATAAAAAAGGAATAAACTAATGAAAAGAATAGACATGTCAGCAGGAAACAAAGATTGAGAAATATAATTTTCTATATCAGCTTCTAAATCACAACAAAATAAACAACAATTTTAAAGTAGCCATTTATATTAAATATAATTTTAAAGTAACCATTTATATTAAATGTAAAATACCTGGCAAACGTAACACAAGGTGGCAAGTGCAGTCAAATTTGAGATCATCAGACAGCTCAATTGCAGCGCTTCAACTTTCTTCTCCTTCAGCAGAGAACAACTAAAAAAAGTTCACTAAAAATACTTTATATTATAAAAACAAATGTTTTAATATTCATTAGTTGCTACGCAAAAAAGACCAATTGCAATAAAGTATCCATGATATCAGATATCACTTTTATCTCAGATATTGTAAATTTTTACTTTATTTCCCCCCTTGGTATAGCAATGGTAAGATAATTCGTAAGTTTGATGCCCCTGATATAAGTGCAAAGTTGGCCTTCCTACATGGAAGGTTGTCGGAATCAGCTTTTTATCGTTTATCGCCTTATCATCCTTTGGTCCGTCTGTTCGGTTAATCTCATTGTAGCGTAGTTTTTTTTCTATTTGCAGTGTATTTCATTTTCTTTTTTTTTGTGTTACTCCACAAGTGCCATAACTTGTTATGATGTGGGTTATAAATAAATTATTAGTATTATTCTTATTATTATATCACGGGCGTACCGAAAGGCAGCCTATGGGCTTTTCGAAGTAAAGATTGGAAACGGGCTCAACCACACTAGGAGACTTAGGATTCTGCTCTGAGATATCTGATGACATCTACAGCATTTTAGGCACCAGGATTGAGATTCCCCCCCCCCTTTCCTGAAAAAGTATAAACTCTAATCGCAATCAGGAGATGAATAAAGCATAACAAACACTTTCTCAGAGTTTCAGGCAAATATTGTAAATACAAATTTCAATTTAGAACAAACTTTAAAAATCTCTTTTTCAATCCCTGTGTTGTAAAGCAAACTGTTTTCAAAAAAATTAAATTTTGGTGATATATATTAAGGACAACGTCAAATAAACTTTTTCTAAAAGGAAAAATAAAAATAGGAAAATTTATATAAAGTTTATCAAACAGTTTGTGGTAACAAACTGTAAGTAAGGAGCGACTCAGTACAATAGTAACCGAAACTCTTTGATAAAAACGGAACTTTGATAAAAGTAGGTATATAAAAAGAATCGGCTTTTAATGCTGATTCCAAATATATATATATATATATATATATATATATATATATATATATATATATATATATATATATATATATATATATATGTATATATATATATATGTTAAACGATCCACCCAAGACGTTAAGCGTTCTTGATGAAAATCAAGCCATCAGATGCAGCATATGAGAGGACCCCACTGTATAGATTTCCAGCTCCTAGCTACAAAATGTTCTACTTAGTATTTTTTTTTGCATGAAGAAAGATCACAGCTGTATACCTATTCTGTTTGATCGTGTCGAGCCAATGGTCCAAGAAGATCAGGAGATGGCTGATTCGAACTGAAATCAGAAGCTCAAACGCACTCTTTAAGTCACTAAAAATATTGGACGGTAACTAGCCCCCCTCCTACAGCCCTTCTTTTCCCAAAGACATGTGATAAAAATTTTGAGATAACCATTTGATTGTGCATAGTTAGAAAGTCCCATACCTAGGCCTGTGGGGATGACATAAACTCCCGTTCTTACTAGTACTTTTTTAAGTGACGATAAATATTGGAGGGTAACTAGTCCCCCTTTACCCAAAGACATCTGATAAAAATTTTGAGATAGACATTCGATTCAGCATATTTGAAAAGTCCAATACCTATACCTTTGGGATAACATAAGACCCCATTCTCCCTAAGGGAAGACCTGTAAGTTACGCAATATGCACATTGTTCACCTATAGTATTTGTTATTTGCTTTTGCGCTACAGTTTGACTGTTTGTCATATTTCTTTAAGAAATATTGCTCAAACACAAGGGTCGCTGAATTTGAATGATAAATATTTTTGAGGTAAGTTTAAGACTTTAGCAGAAAGAATGAGGCTTGACAAAGGGGCGGTTCCAATCATATATAGATTAACATCTGCTCATTTTAAGTTTTAACGTTGCTCATTATTTTCATCTGAAAAAAAAACAAAACATTTTTGTTTTATTTTAGTAAAACTTATTTGAATCGTTAATTGTTAAAAGAGGAAACATCACGTTTCTAATTAAGTGCCAGAGGGGAATAACGATTCAAGAAAAAAAAAGTTGAATTATTGTACTATCAACATATGTAAAAGTACACTCGAGGTGTGGGTTGCGGTTCTCAATGTAAACTATGAAACTATAGTTTGATTTTTTTTTATGTGGGGAAAATCTTGATTTCTAAACGAAAACCAAAACAAAAGTTGCTCAAAAAGGCCTAAAAATACCAATGATTATACTACAAAAATTAACTAATCAAAGTAGTGATTACATTAAGACTTAAAGCTATACTTAATTGGACAGCAAAACAATTCTTTTCTTTTATCTAGGATATTATGATACCCTTTCTTGTAGCTTTCCTTTTTTCAAATAGACCAATCTTCATTATATTGTTCAAAGATCAATAACAAGAGTTCCCATCCGGTGGGTTGAGACCCCCCCCAAGGGAGCTTACCTTGCTTAACGATGAAGACTTAAAGCTAGACTTAATTGGACAGCAAAGCAATTCTTTTCTTTTATCTACGAAATTATAATACCCTTTCTTGTAGCTTTCTTTTTTTCAAATAGACCTATCTCCATTATATTGTTCAAAGATCCATAGCAAGAGTTTCCGTCCGGTGGGTTGAGACTCCCGAAGGGAGCTTACCTTGCTTTTTGGAGCTTGCCAGTGAACTGTCCTTAACTGAGAAGAATTATTATAAAAAAGATTTGTTGTGCTGTCGTGAATGTCAAGGTCTACATTTATTATGATAAATCATCTGTCGTGTTGTATTTGCTCATGTTGCCTTCAATTCACGTGGAAGACCATGAAAGACAAAGATAAGAAAAAAAGTCGGAAGTTCAGTTGTGGCGTGACTAGCAAGCGTGATGCCGAACATATTGTTTAACTTTTTTTATAAACTGCACGGTGGCGACGGAAGGGGCGAAAAAAAACGACCACCTTTCTATTGTTTGCCGTCCAGATGTGTGTGACGATGACAGTTTGCGTAAGAAGAAAAAGAAGAAGAACAGTCAAACGTATATTTCATCTGTATCACAACAAGGCATCATTGAAAAAGGGAAAGAACTTAAACCATAATAATTTTTAAAAGGAAGACACCTGAAGTCAAAAGGAGTGGAGATCAAAACAATATGTACAACTAATAATATATATTAACAATATGTACATATAAAAATATGTACAATGAGTAGCACTGCAGCCTTACCAATTTGGTGGAAAATCCAATATTGGAGCTTACCTTGTTAGCTACCGATGTTTTGTCTGGTGACAAAAAAACGCACCTGAGCTGAGACAGGCTACATACTTGGGAACAGCCTCAGAAAGTGAAAGCCGTGCAGCATAAAAAAAAAAAAAACTTTTTTTCTCATATCATTCCACTCTAAATAGGGTTGGCATTGGCCTGGAAACACAAACGCTTGTGGAAAAAAACTTAGCCGTTTTCACAAAAAGGTGACTTTACTGACCATTTCTTGAAAATAGAGACAAATAGTGACTTTTAGTTGAAATAGTGACCACATAGGAGCCCTGGTAATCTTACCTTATGAATATATCATGAAGACTTCGAGGTACAAGAGGTTCTGGTAATTCTCTGAAAAACTGTTTCAAAATGTTGGCAACATCAATAACATGTAATTCTTCATTTAAATTCTCTCCATTATTCAATGCTAGCTGAAATAATAATAGTTGAACAACAGTTATTAGATGGATTATAGAAACTTAATCAACATTATCGTCCTAAACTTAATTTAATTAAACTTAAGCAACATCAATAACATGTAATTCTTCATTTAAATTCTCTCCATTATTCAATGCCAGCTGAAATAATAATAGTTGAACAACAGTTATTAGATGAATTATAGAAACTTAATCAACATTATCGTCCTAAACTTAATTTAATTAAACTTAAGCAACATCAATAACATGTAATTCTTCATTTAAATTCTCTCCATTATTCAATGCCAGCTGAAATAATAATAGTTGAACAACAGTTATTAGATGGATTATAGAAACTTAATCAACATTATCGTCCTAAACTTAATTTAATTAAACTTAAGCAACATCAATAACATGTAATTCTTCATTTAAATTCTCTCCATTATTCAATGCCAGCTGAAATAATAATAGTTGAACAACAGTTATTAGATGGATTATAGAAACTTAATCAACATTATCGTCCTAAACTTAATTTAATTAAACTTAAGCAACATCAATAACATGTAATTCTTCATTTAAATTCTCTCCATTATTCAATGCCAGCTGAAATAATAATAGTTGAACAACAGTTATTAGATGGATTATAGAAACTTAATCAACATTATCGTCCTAAACTTAATTTAATTAAACTTAAGCAACATCAATAACATGTAATTCTTCATTTAAATTCTCTCCATTATTCAATGCCAGCTGAAATAATAATAGTTGAACAACAGTTATTAGATGGATTATAGAAACTTAATCAACATTATCGTCCTAAACTTAATTTAATTAAACTTAAGCAACATCAATAACATGTAATTCTTCATTTAAATTCTCTCCATTATTCAATGCCAGCTGAAATAATAATAGTTGAACAACAGTTATTAGATGGATTATAGAAACTTAATCAACATTATCGTCCTAAACTTAATTTAATTAAACTTAAGCAACATCAATAACATGTAATTCTTCATTTAAATTCTCTCCATTATTCAATGCCAGCTGAAATAATAATAGTTGAACAACAGTTATTAGATGGATTATAGAAACTTAATCAACATTATCGTCCTAAACTTAATTTAATTAAACTTAAGCAACATCAATAACATGTAATTCTTCATTTAAATTCTCTCCATTATTCAATGCCAGGTGAAATAATAATAGTTGAACAACAGTTATTAGATGAATTATAGAAACTTAATTCAATATCCATGGATGAAGGAGGACTATCGAAGAAATATTGAGATATATCATTAATAAAATTTTGTGAAAAACTGAATTTATTGTCATCCTTGACGCGTTTTCGTCATTCAATCACACTATTACTTAAACGTATTTCAGAACGAAGAGCCAATATTCCTGTCTTTTTGAAATGTGATTGACTCTATTGTGTGAAATTTTAGGCCAGTAAAAAGAATAGAAGGTCTTGAGTCACAGGATTTCTTAAAAATAAACTCTTTGTGAAATTATTCTCCCTCAATATTTCTTTAATAAAAATTTCATTTTTAGAACTACACAGACAAAAGATGACACCAAGAAAAAAAAATGAGGTATATAAATTTTGAGCCCAAGATTTGTAAAAACTAAAAAAAAATTGACACATTCTTACACAGTCAAGAACTCTATTACATTATTTGGCAACTAAGGGGCACACTTACCCTGTTTAGGGGGAATTGTGCAATTTTGAATAGCATAGCCAATACAATTTTTACATATACAAAATTGTAAGTGTTTTCTACAATTAATCTGGAATTATTCATGAATAATATAAAAGTTGAAATGTGTTTCCACATTCACGAAAGTTCTCCCAGCCAACGCTGAACCTTAACCTTATAGAAAAAATAAAGGAGAGTTTAGCTACTGAGTCAAGAAGAGCATAATTTTTATGAAAGAAAGCCACAGAGTTCATAAATAATTTGCATGTATATACAGATTGGTTCCTAGTAGACATCAAACCTACTGCTGCAGTAATAACTTCCAGTTATGTCAATTAAAATCCCTACCCCATGAGTCCTCAATTTTGGTGGCTGAGCTGGCAGTAATAATTGAATCATTAAAAGCTGTCAATTCTGTATTTGAAAAAGATGCCAATCTCCTCAAGTTTCAAACTGCTAGAAAACTATTAAAATTACAATTATAACATGAAAACAGTAAAACTTATGGGAAATAAGGAAGGTACTTGATATGAAAACCAAACAGAATATCAAAGTGCTTTTTTAAATATTCCAAGCCATTTAGGCATTCACTATGATGAAAAAGTGGACATTTTTTGTTGCAGATACGGCAAAGTCTATCAACCTGCATCAAAACATTCAATCATGCTTAAAGGTGCAATTAGAAATGACCAGCCTTGTTAAAAGCCATCCTTCCTCCTGCAATGTTGGGACCCAGCTAAATACCCACCCCTGCTTGCTGCCTGTGGTTATTGCATAGTGCTTATTTATTGCTTGCTTTTGCTTATTACTTTTTTTTTATAGGTGCTTGGGTTTCCAATTAAACATTAAATAGAAGAATTGTTCATGGTGTCAGAACAATGGACCCATCTACACCCTCTCCATTCATCGACTGGAACCAGCCTAACTTGAAAGATGCCTGGACAAGGTTCTTCAAGCATGTGGAGTTAATGTTCAGTGGCCCCTTGAATGGAAAATATAATGCAGTGAAGTGCTCTTACCTCCTCATATGGGTAGGAGAGAAGGACAGAGACATTTTTAGTACCTTTGTTGTTCCGGATGCCAGTGAAAACAATCCAACTGAGTACCTAAGACTGTTCAAAAACCATGTTGAGCCTTCTTCCAATCTCACCTTCGAACGCTTCAAGTTCCACAACTGGAACCAGAAAGAGTTTGAAACCATTGAACAGTACATTACTGATCTCAAGCTAGTTGCACAGAATTGCAGCTACAGCCAGCAAGATGAGATGGTGAGAGATCAACTCATTTTTGGGCTGAAGAATGATAGGCTCAGAGAAAGACTTCTTGCTGAAGGTGGGAGCCTAACTTTGGACAGAGCTGTCCTGATATGCAGAACATTCCAGGAAACCCAAGCACAACTACAAACCATGCATGATGAAGCAAAGCAGACTATCAAACAGGAAGTTGATGTAGTTGGTAGCAGAGTAACTAATAGAAGAGCAAACAAAGATTGCTATTTCTGTGGTGGCCCATACAGTAATGAACACAGATGCCCTGCAAAAGGAAAAAAATGTTCGAAATGTGGTAGATTAAACCACTTCGCCCGTGCATGTAGGAGCAAATCAGTCCATAATTTCCAGCATGATCGCCTGATGGTTGTTGAAGACTGTGCGGCAATCTCAGAATTTTTCATAGACTCCATAGACAGTGCTGCTGAGAGCAGCACGATTACTACCATCAGACTAGTTGAACAAAACACTCGTGTGAACTTCAAAATCGACACTGGCGCCGAAGTCAACGTGCTACCGTCACAAATCTATAGCATGCTAGACCCACAGCGATCTATGCTTAACACCTCTGATATACTTACCTCCTATTGTGATGGCAAACTCAAAGTACTAGGAACCTGCAACCTGAAACTCCAAAGAAAAGACAACCAAGATCCAGAGGTCCACAAATTCTACATCGTCAGTACCGCTAAACAACTTCTCTGGTGCAAGAACGCAAGCGTCTCACTAGGCCTGATCAAATTCTTGAATGAGGTTACCAAGAAGCCAGATCAAACTGTCGACAGAATCCTTTCTGAGTACGAGGACGTCTTCCAAGGGATTGGAAAACTAGAAGGTAAATGCCACATTTACTTGAAGGAGAATTGTCAGCCTACAGTACAGCCACCAAAAAGGATCCCTATATCCATGCAGGATCGATTCAAAGCAGAGCTTGGCCGTCTCGAGCCCCTTGGCGTTATCGAGAAAGTATCAAAACCGACGGAATGGGTTAATTCAATAGTCATTGTTGAGAAGCCCGACGGAAGTCTCCGTTTGTGCCTGGACCCTAGAAACCTGAACAAATGCATCAAGAGACCGCACCACCCAATACCAACATTCGAAGATGTTGCCATAAAATGCGCCAATTCCAAGAAATTCTTTAAGCTTGATGCACGCCATGGCTATTGGAGCATGGAACTCGACGATGAGTCAGCTAATCTAACTGCCTTTAACACAGCATTTGGAAGGTTTCGCTTCCGGCGATATCCCTTTGGTCTGAATTGCGCCCAGGACGACTTCCAAAGAAAGATGGAAGAAATATTTGCTGAGCTTATCGAGACGGCAGGTCTGGGCCTCCTTATCGACGACATTGTTGTCCATGGAGCAACAGACGAGGAGCACGACAGCAACCTGGAGAAAACTTTACAAGTCGCGCGTGAAAAAGGTGTTCGTTTCAACAGAGAAAAATGCATCTTTGGCAAGACAGAAATTCCATACTTTGGGCACATATTGACCTCGGAAGGTATCAAACCAGACCCAAATAAAATTCTTGCCATTCGCCAAATGCCCAAACCTAAGGGACCTGAAGAGTTACAATCGCTGCTGGGTATGGTCAACTACCTTGGCAAATATATCCCGAATCTGTCAACATTCAACCACCCACTCGGAACTCTTTTAAAAGAGCCCAGAACTGACGGCAGTTTCCAGTGGACCTCAGAGCACGACAAAGCGTTCGCCAATGTCAAGAACAGCATTTGCGAAAATCTAAAATACTTCAACCCGACTTCTGAGGATGTTGTACTGAAAGTTGACGCGTCGCAGCATGGCCTTGGAGCTACATTAACGTGCGACGGTGGAATCTGTGCCTTTGCATCAAGATCGCTTTCATCAGCCGAGCAAAAATACTCACAGATTGAAAAAGAAGCACTGGCCATTGCCATCGCATGCAAGCATTTCCACCAATGTGTGTATGGCCAGCCAGTCAAGGTTCTCTCCAATCACAAACCACTCGAATCCATCCTATCTCGAGGCATTTCAGTTGCGCCTCCACGACTGCAACGTCTGATGCTACAGATTTAGCCGTACAACTTGTCAGTTGAACACGTGCCCAGAACAAGCATCCCTGTGGCCGATGCTCTTTCACACCTCCCACTCCTGAGACGGACGCAGAATTCAACGAGAGACAGAAGTCTTTGTTCATACCCTATTCAAGAACGTACCGATGAGTGACAGTCGACTGTTGTGCATTAAATCATCAACCGAATCCGACCCCGAACTATCCTCTCTAACCAGCACCATCATCACTGGATGGCCAGAAACCAGGTCCAGCTGTTCTGAGAAAATTCAGAAATACTGGAACACCCATCATGAGCTATCGATAGCCAACGGTATTGTTCTAAAAGGAGACAAAATCGGCATCCCGGCGACAGTGCGCAGAGAGATCCTGCAACAACTACACCACTCACACATGGGAATGGAGAAAACGAAACAACGGGCCAGATCAATCGTCTACTGGCCTGGTATCAACAGAAACATTGAAGAAATGATCAGCCAATGTATCACTTGTGGCCGCTTACAAATGCAACCTCGGAAGCACCCTCTGTCAACACGGAGCTACCTGAATACCCCTGGGAACGTATCGGAGCTGACATTTTCTCGTTCAGGGGGGAGGAACATCTGATCATAGTCGATTACTATAGCCGCTATTTTGAAGTGGACAAACTCACCAGCATGACCTCCAAAGCAGTCATCCAAAAGATGAAGCCACATTTCGCATGTTTCGGCATTCCCAGAATGTTAATGACCGACAATGGCCCACAGTTTTCTTCAGCCGAGTTCAGTACATTTGAAAAAGAGTGGGGAATCAAACACATCACTTCCATCCCCCACCATCCGCAATCTAACGGTTTAGCAGAAAAAACTGTGCAAACAGCGAAATGGATTATTGAAAAATCCTACCAGAGTGGAACTGAGCCATACCTTGCATTCCTTGAATATCAGAACACACCAGTTGATAGCCTGGCATCCCCTGCTCAACTACTTATGAGCAGACAGTTGAGGTCCATGCTGCCAGCTCATCCCAAGCTGTACAAACCAAAACTTGTCCCATCAGTAGAGTTTAAGGAAGCTAGATACTACCATCAAAACCTGCAAAAAAGTATTTCGATCGTGGAACAGAAGATACGTGCAGCCTACAGCCTCGGCAACCTGTCTGGATCAAGGTGGTTCCGGGAAAAGAATGGGAACCAGGAAGAGTTCTGTCAGCAGCTGATGCCCCCAGATCATACCACGTCAAAATAGAAGCTGGGGACATATACCGTAGAAATGCGAAAGATACTGTCCCACGCTCTGAGCCTGTTTCGGGAAACCACCAAAGGGTGGATCTACCCGATAGTCGCGAGCCAGCGGGATCGATGTCACCTACAACTCTCCCGCCTCAGGGGAATGTACAAAGCTAACCAGCTTCGAGATCTGCAAACCCTGGCGTTGGTAAAAAGCTCTCCAAAGCTAGCAGCCCACCAGCTACTGAATCCGAACTCCTGCCAAGTGTCCGCCATGTGCCTCAGACACTTGGAACAGAACGCCCTGCTGAATCTCCTCGTAGATCTGCACGCGATCGCAAGGCCCCTCAGAAGTTCCGCGACTACGAGCTCAACTTGTGAAGAAGGGAGATGCAATGTTGGGACCCAGCTAAATACCCACCCCTGCTTGCTGCCTGTGGTTATTGCATAGTGCTTATTTATTGCTTGCTTTTGCTGATTGCTTTTTTTTATAGGTGCTTGGGTTTCCAATTAAACATTAAATAGAAGAATTGTTCACCTCCCACCTGCAATGGCAATATTCAAAGGCGTTTAATAAAATCATTTATAATGAAATAGAATTATGTATATATATAACATAATAAATAATAACTATATAATACTAATAAAATGTAATATAATATAATATAATGCCTGTCCATAGATTAATCTTTGCAGTTGAACGTGCGTGGCTATGCTGTTGGACCTACGTAATTGGATGGATATTAACGAGTAGGGTTAACGCCTCATTCAAGTACTTTTCTATATTAATTACTAAAGTATGAAAACAGTCTTCATTTCTCCTTCTATCTTTCTTTTTTGTTTTTATATTATATATATTACTTATTATAATATATGTTATTTATTATATTTTATATATTATTTATTATTTTTTATAGTTTATATTTTTTATGTTTAGTTGTGTGGTATGTGTTTGTGCTTTTAGTGATTTCTTTTTTGACTATAATAATTTATAATATAATAAAATTGATTACTCAAAAAAAACTTAGCTGTAATACTGAAACAAGAAGAGTATGGATGGAAATAGCACAGCAATTCAAACTGTATGCTCTATAGCTTGACTTTTAGAAACCTTGCAGTATCTCCTCCTTGAATGCACAAGAAACACAGATGAAAACCTGCAAACTGAAATCCATATTCCAAAAGTATAAGCTTCTCTAAGACATTCAGTTTTATTTTAGTTACTTCCCTGCTGAGCCCTATTGCAAAATAACTTTCACACACTGGTAATTGATGATTTGAATAAATCAGCCTTGCATTTGGAATGGCTTATTGCAATCAATTCCTGTTGTCCTGTTGACATTCACCACTGACAGTCAATGAAAATCAGTTGATTATCAATCAGATTGCAGATGATCAATCAGTTGATTTCAATAATTCATATTGAATGTAGGGTAGGCGTGTTATGAAGAAAGAATACATGAAAAAGGAATCAAAAAGGAAAAAGAAACCAACCATCCTTATGGAGCTCTGTTTGTAGAGTATACTAAAACTATGTTGTTGGAAAAAGGGTCCTTTTGAGTCACTGAGTTTTTTTTAGTGAAAACAAACGGGGAAAGTTAAGCCAAAAGGGAAGTCCTAACAAGATCCCAGATGTTGGTTCTAAGCAATTATCTGAATTTTTTAATTCAGCCATGCTGCAGAAATTTTATCATAATTTTTTTTATCTCTATATGGTTATTATAGTTCCCCTTTTGGCAGACAAACATTAGACACTTGTTTACTCAGTACTTGGTCTCTGCAATACAGAATAAAAGTTCAAGTAGAAAATGAGAAGCTTCTAGCTCTTATTTAGATTGCAAGCGTTAAAAATAATATTCTAGCTGCAGATTTTATGGCTAAAAACTGCAATACATCATAGTTTTAGTAATACGATAATGATGATATAAACCCCTATAGAACCAACTAATAGAGACAGTAGTGACTCTGAGGAAGTGACATCTAATTCAACATGAATCAACTTAAACCATATATCAGATTAAATAACATTTGCAGCAAAAGCAATTTAAATAGTCTTAAAATTTCAATCTACAGTAACATATGCATTTTATTGTGCTTCTACAGCTATTTGGAAACATCAAATATAATTAAAATATAAATTATATTTATATAATATAAATATAACCTGCATCTAAAATATAGAAGATAATACTTAGCTCTATGTGCTAAGCAGTCAGTTTTTGTCTTTTTTGTTATTATATTCATTTTTTCTTAGATAACCATGTTTTGCATGACAAGCTAGTACTCAGTGCTGTTATCTTAATCTAAGAAATAAATGAAAGATAAAATATACTTATGCCAATCTTTTTTTTTAACTAAACAACATGCCTTGGCTTCTTTCTGTCTCTTTGCTGATCCTGCTTTTCTAAACAAGCCTTCTGTCTCAACATTACTGATAATCTTCTGGCAGCAAGTCACAACAAATGACGGAATTTCAAACATGTAATCTTGATCTGGGCCAACTTTAACACTCTCTAGTGGTAGCTCATGTATCTTTCTTCCAAACAATAAACTATCTTTGGGTCCTAAATCCTTAAAGCAAATGTCAAATAAATAATTAGATTTAGTGCAAATAAAAAACAGTATATTATCAGACTTCCTCCACAACCTGTAACAGAGAAAATACACAAAGAAAGCTACATTACTGCTTTAAACTAAGTGTAAATTATTTAGAGCGAGAGAGCAAATCTTTTCTTGTATGTCTGAACATTCTTAAAAAATCATGATCGTGATAGTCATAATAAAAAAGGTATTAAATAGATATCAGATTGCATTTTTGAACAGTTATGAATAAGCTCCAAAGTAATGATAATATAATATAGACAAGGAATAAAATAGAACTTTTGAATATACAAATATGTCTTCAAAATTCAAAAGAGTTAATTAAAGAAAAATAATTTAAAACTTTTCACCAGAGCTTCCTTCTTCACATTAAATAAAAAAAAGTTTTTTTTTTTTTTAAACGAAAGTAAGGGGTGACATTAAAACTTGTAAATGAACCGATATTATTCCTTATATGAAAGGGGCTTTTCCTCCTCAACGCCCCGCTCTTTACGCTAAAGTTTGACTCTTTCTCTTAACTCTACTTCTTAAAACAGTAAAAAACTTTAGCGTAAAGAGCGGGGCGTTGAGGAGGAAAAGCCCCTTTCATATATGGAGTAATTTCTGTTCGTTTTAAGTTTTAATGTTGCTCCTTACTTTCATTTAAAAAAACTTGTTTTTTTATTTAGTTTCTGGACGTTTTTTTAATTAATGCATGTTTTGATCATGGCTCTCAACACATAAATAATTAAAACAAAATTTGCATATTAATTTTTTTTTGTCTAAATGGCTTTCTCATAGTTTTAATCGGAAGATTTTGAGAAAAACGGAGAGAGGGAGGAAGCCTAATTGCTCTCCAATTTTTTGATTACTAAAAAGGCAACTAGAACTTTTAATTTTTTTACGAACATTTTCATTAGTAAAAAATAGATGTAATTTACGAATTAACTTACATAACGAACTTCTATATTCGTATGCTTTTATTTACGAATATGGAGGAGCTCACCCCTCGTCGATACCTTGCTCTTTACACTAAAGCTTAAATTCTGTCCCAATTCCTTAAAAATGACCCTTCAATCACAAAGGCCATAGAATAAATAGTTGAAATTACTAAAAATACTTTAGCGTAAAGAGCGAGGTATTACAAGGAGGTAAACCCCTCATATGCGCAATAATTTCTAGTCGTTTTAAGTTTTAATGCTGCTCCTTACTTTCAGTAGAAACAACTTTTCATATTTTTTTTTAAACAATGCTAAAAAATCTTGCAGCCCGTTCATTGAAAGTCTCTTCCCCCTTGAGAAGTTTTTCCATGGAAAGATCCTCCCACATAACCCCCCTCACCTCAACTCTCCCTCCCAAACCAAAAAAATCCCCCTGAAAACGTCTGTACACTTCCCAGTAACCATTACTATATGGAAACACTGGTCAAAGTTTGTAACTTTCAACCCCTCACATGGGGACTGCAGAGGAGTAAGTCGTCCCCAAAGACAAAGTTATTAGGTTTTTTGACTATGGTGAATAAAATGGCTATCTCAGATTTTTGATCTGGTGACTTTGGGGAAAAAATGAGCGTGGGAGGGGGCCAAGGTGCCCCCATTTTTTTGGTCACTTAATAAGGGCAATAGAACTATAAATTTCCGTTAGAATGAGCCCTCTCGCGACATTCTAGGACCATACAATCACCCCAGGGAAAAAAAACAAAGAAACAAATAAACACGCATCTATGATTTATCTTCTGGCAAAAAATGCGAAATTCATTTTAATGCTTTTCATTAGAATTTTTCTTTCAAAATTCATTAGAATGAGCCCTCTCGCGACATTCTGGGTCGATACAATCACCCCAGGGAAAAAAAAAACAAAGAAACAAATAAACAAGCATCTGTGATTTATCTTCTGGCAAAAAATGCGAAATTCCACATTTTTAGATAGGAGCTTGAAACTTCTATAATCAGGTTCTCTGCTATGCTGAATCTGATGGTGTGATTTTCGTTAAGATTGTATGACTTTTAGGGGGTGTTTTCCCCTATTTTCTAAAATGAGGCAAATTTTCAAAGGCTCGTAACTTTTGATAGATAAGACTAATCTTGATGAAAGTTATATATTTAAAATCAGCATTAAAATGCAATTTTTTTATGTAACTATTGGTATCAAAATTCCATTTTTTAGAGTTTTGGTTAAAATTGAGCCGGGTCACTCATTACTACAGTTTGTTACCATGAACTGTTTGATGAAGCTTCACAGTGGAAAATTGTATGAAAACTTTATATGAAACTTCAATTCAATTCAATTTATTCAAATAAAACTAAAATATAACACCAATAATGATAAAGATCCTGGAAGCGAACTTGTTGAGGACCGTAACCACAAAAATTTGAAAATGAAGAAGAGAGAAAAAAAAGAAAAGAGAAAACATGGGTAACTAAAGCAAATTGAATAAGAATTTAGAGAGTTATAATATCAAAATTTTAGATTTAAATAGCCTATTTCATTATTTATTTGATGTGAATCTCGGAACAAGCACATGTTAAATATTAAAACCTACAACCAAATTATAATTCTAATCAGTTGGTTCTGTACCCTGATATAATTACTAAATAATTTGTTAAATATGCTAGGGTAAAAATTGGGTAGATTTATACTGCAAGATGAAAATCAGATAGATAAAACATGGTTCAATCCACTATTTAATGATGTTTCCCAAAATAATAATTCCTGGTAATACAATTATATCAGGAAAGAGGGGTATACATCTTCAGCAGTATATTACTAGATTCTAAGACCAAAAAAAGAGGCTCAAGTCTAAAGAGCACCTTTTTAATTTTCTAGTCTAGGCTACACAGCTCTGCTCCCTAGAGCCAAGCCTTCACCTTGCAGGGAAACAGATTTGATTGAAGGTACTAAAGAAATAGAATCAGAAAAGAATTCAAATGAAGAGGAGTCCTTATTGGCTTCTGTCTCCAAAGATTTGAACCTGTCTCCTCACAGGTATGTGTCACTTCTAATTGATTTCATTCTATTAGTTTGCTACAACCACTTCTACTTACAACTCACTACAACACCAAGTCACCTAGGGAATTGTTCCAACAATGCCTGATGGGTCTAACATTTTAATTAATAATGCTCCACAAGCTATGAGAAAAAAGATGGGCTTTTATGAATAAAAAAAATTAATTACAGTGCCCCCTTCCCATCTAAAATATAAGCAAAAAAGGTGAATAAAAGCAGAAAATTTCAACAGAGTGGTTAGCCCCATGGCCACATCACACAAGCCATGGTGCCCAATACAGCTGCCCCCCCCTTGAATGGCTTCAGACAATTGATTGACTCTTCTGCAGCAGAGAAAGATTTGGGAATTGTCATTGATGGAATTAGATAATTTGCTAGGATTAGCCTACCTAATGCTAATGTAAGCCTAGCCTCCTACTAGCCTATGCTTTCTTTTTTCCTGTTTTTGGGCAGCTTAAACTGTATGAGCAGGACTAGTATAGCCTACTAAACATTCTAAAAGATATAACCAGCCACTAAAAATATTTAAAACTACACACTAATCTAAAAATTAGGATTGGGACTAGACCTAGTAGGCTAGCCTAGAACACTTGGGTAAGGTTTATATTAACAGACTATTCAGGTAGCTAAGAAATACACTTACCTCTATAGTCAGAAAAGTAAATGTGTGACAGTTCATATTATTGACTTACCAATAAAGTGAACATACCACTTGATGCCTTTTTTTATGCTCTTTATGAATATAATAGTCACTTCTATTGCAAATTCAAATTTAAGCACTTTTTGAGCTCTTAAAAATGGCATATTTTCAATTAAAGTATAAGTTCAAAGCATGAAGTTTAAATTAATTAAGGTATGAGGTTAAATTAAAGTATTATTTTCTGACAAAATAATACTATGTTTTCTCACTGCTGTTTTCTTGGTCGTTTTTGACTAAATAATGCTACATTTTCTCAGTTCCAAAATCATTTATAATAAAGTTAGTTTAGGTCAAAAAGTGATTAAATTTGAATTTGCAATAGAAGCAATTATTATATTTGTAAAGAGCATAAAAAAATTCATTAAATGGTATGTTCACTTTATTGGTAAGTCAATAATATGAACTGTCATACATTTACCATCAGAATTGTATACTGAATTCAAATTTAACATACATTTGCATAAGAAATGAACTTCACCCTCACCCCTATAGCCTATATACTGTAATATTCTGATCTCTTTCTATTCTAGGTGACCTGGGTTAATACTTATCCATAATAAATGTTCAAACTTCACATGGTGTCAGAAACACTTTGAAAAAGAAAGAAAAACAACATCCCTTACCCTGCAATGGACAGGACAACTGACAACCTGTAAGAGGGAAGGACAAGATTCAAGATCCACGCAAGCCTAATGTTCCAAGGACCCCTCAGTGGAAAGACAGAAAAAACCCAATGTGCCTTCTACTAATATGGATGGGAGATAAAGAGTGAGACATCTTTATCACCTTAACAATTGCAGCTGATGAAAAGACAGGATTGAAGTATACTTGAACAAATTTAGTGAACATTTCAATCCTCAATGTAACACAGTTTTCTCAAGGTACCTCTTTCACAAACATGATCAAAATGATGGTGAATCTGTGGATCAATACATAACTGATCCAAAGTTGTTGGCTTGTGACTGTGCCTATTCCACAGCAGACATAAGAGAAGAAACAATAAGAGACAGACTTGTGTGTGGTGTCTCCTCAGCAAAGGTCAGAGAAAAACTTCTCCAAGCAGGTTCCTTATTGTCTGCTGCCTCACCTGTGTATACACCAATGGAACATAACCCTTTTTTTATTTATTTTATTTATTTATTATCACGAATAGCAGTAAGCATCAATGCTTGTCGCAAAAACACAAAATCATAATACTAATCTAAAGTAAATTTTTGTAGTGAAAGTCGCCCCCATATCAATCCTAGGCTTTGAAACTAGCAGAAAACTGAAATTAATCAAGCTGATACTGGCAGTCGAAAACACAATATCAAAGTCAACCTCTTTCATAGATGAATTCCAAGACGTTTTCAAAGGTATTGGACAACTTGAAGGAGAGTGTCACATTACTCTCAAAGAAGGAGCTGAACCAAAGAACATACCAGCCAGGTGCATCCTGATGGCCCTCCAGGACAGATTCAAGGAGGAACTAGATAGAATGGAAAAACTTAGTGTCAATAAAAAAAAGTCTCTTACCCCACAGACTGGGTGAAAGCAGCAGTTGTGGTCAAAAAGCCTCTGGGTATGCATTGACCTGCATGACTTAAACAAGGCTATCAAAAGACCCCACCACCCAATACTAACATTTGAGGAAGCAATACTAAAACATTCTGGTGCTAGGTTCTTCACAAAATTTTATGCCCGCCATGGATACTGGTCTCTCATCCTTGATGAGGATTCATCTCAATTAACAACATTCAATACACCATATGGTTAATACAAGTTCAAATGCATGCTGTTTGGTCTAATCTCATCATGGAATGAATTCCAGAGATGCATGGAAAAGACACTTAATTGTATCAAAGGGTTGTCTGTCAAAGTTGATGACATCATCTTATCAGGAAAAATCATAGAAGAGCATGATGCCAATGTCTGCAGTGTGTTAATCCAGGCATGCAAGAAAACTGTCAAGTTCAACCCAGAGAAATGCATCTTTGGACACAAAAGCATACCAGACTTCAGACACATAATATCAGAAAATAGCATTCACCCAGATCTACAAAAGGTCAGTGCACTAAAAGAAATGAGGCCCCCATCTACCAAAGATGAACTTAAAACTGTACTAGGAATGATGAACTACCTTGCATGGTATATCCCCAACCTGTCATCACTAAACCAGCCACTACATGATCTAGCAAAACAACAATAGCTTAAGTGGGAGCAGCAACATGAAACAGCCTTTACCAACATCAAAGAATCCATCAACAGTTCCCTTGCATCATTTGATCTAACAGCAGGGAACATTGAGCTACAAGTTGAAGCTTTGAAGTTTGGCCTTGGAGCCATTCTTATTCAAAATGAGACACCAGTTTCTTTTACATCACATGCACTGAATGCCACCAAACAGAACCATTTGCAAATAGAAAAAGAACTTTATGTCATCCTTTTTGGATGCATGCACTATCATCATTACCTCTATGGCAAGAAATTCAGGGTCGTATCTGTTCACAAGCCTCTTGAAGTAGTCCTTAATCAATCAATGTCAAAGTCTTAAACAAGACATCAACAATGCTGAGAACCCAACCATAGGGCTTCACAGTAACATTCTGCCCAGACAAAGAAATCCCTGTTGACATATGCCTTATTGCAAACAAACACAAAGTAGAAACAATACGGAAAATCTTTTCAAGACTGTGGAAATCAATTCAGTGGATATTTCAGCCCTATATCCAGGAATATATATATATATATATATATATATATATATATATATATATATATATATATATATATATATATACAAATTTTACAATATATACAAATGTATAATATATAAATATATACAAATTTTTTTTAAACAGCCTTAGCATCCTTGCTTCAGTAAAGTTCAACCAGGACATATTAGGGCCATTAATGCCCTGTTACACCTATATATTCCTAAAGAGGATACAGCAATGCAAAAGGAGATTGAATCATACATAAACTCAGTGATGTTGCTACTACCAATCAGCAACAGCAGACTTGAAAAGCTCAAACAAGAGACAACAGGTGATGCTCAAAATGATTCTGCTCACTAAGACAATTCAAAGGGGTTGGCCAGAAACCAGAAGAGACCTCTCACCAACCATCAGCTCATTCTGGAATGTCAGACATGACCTAATAATCATACTAAAAGACATGACCTCAATATCATTCTAAAAGGAGATTGCCTAGTCTTACCCAAGAACTCCCACATGGAAATTCTCAACTGTATACATGCATCACATTTGGGCATCAAAAAGACTAAGCAGCAAGCATGCTCAGTCGTTTTTTGGCCAGGAATGACAAAAGACATCAAACAGCACATAAGACACTGCTATACATGCACCAAATACCAAAATTCAAACCAAAAAGAACCCTTGATGCCACATGACATCCCTCACTTGCCATGGGAAAAAATTGGGTGTAACATCTTCTACAGAAACAGATAATATTACCTCATTACTGTTGACTATTACAGTTATTTCTTTGAAGTTGACAGATTGGGATGCAATACATATGCACATCAAGTCATACACTATCTGAAGATAGTTCTGTGCACAAAAGAGCTACTTGTACCAAAGATCATCCACCACAATCTAGTTCAAAGAAATTGGATTAAACAGCAATCATGACAGGTCAAACATCATGACTGACACTCAAAAGAACTGATGCCATTACAAATTGGACAACAAAGCCAGGCACAAATCCATAGTAAACTATGAAAAACTGGCATTGTCAGAATAGCCCACATAAATCCAAGATCCTACATAGTTGAGACCAATGAAGGGGCAGCCTACAGAAGAAACAGGCACCACATAAAGATACCATGTCACCAGCTTCCATCACCAGTTCTAAGATTACCCCATATAAATAGACATCAACAGCACCACAAAGTCTACCTGGAATGGCCCTTACCCCATCTCACAAAACACCAGATTAGAACCATCCACAGCCACTAAGTCACAATCACAGCCCAGTATTTCACACACCAGTACCTATGTCAAGCACTAGTTGCTTGATCCCAACAGAGCACCAAATTGCCCCCCCCCCCACATAACCTGTACTGGTTACTGAATGAAGCCAGTCAAAAGGCTCAACCTATAAAGTAAATCAATATCTGAGGTGAATTGAACAAGCAAGAGTAACACCCCTTCCCCTCAAAAGGAAAGTGTAAAAGTAGAGTGAAGTGTCTATTAATATTAGTCAGCCAAAGTAAAAGTAGAGTGAAGTGTCAATAAATAGTAGTTCATCCAGAAAAGCAAGCTTAGCACTTTCTCTGGAAACCATTGTGTTGTATTAAAATGTGATTTCTATAATACCAAGGTGTAAATGCATGATCATTCCACTGCATAAGGAGATATGTTAAGAAAACAGTTCTTACTTCATAATATGCAAAACAATCCTAGTTAACATATTTTCTAGCAGGAGAACCCTCATCATCACTTCTTTCAATGTTGCACAATTTCTTTTAACAGTATTGTGAAAAATAAACATAGCCTAGATTTGACTGCATTTATCTATTTTCTAATAGCCTAGTCTATGCATAAAAATTAAACACCATCACTACCATTGCCCAAAAAGATATTAATAGGGAAATATTGATATATTAGCTTAAGTCAGTTTAAATTAGCTACATGGTTCATGGGTGTTTGTTTTATGAACAATTTTCAAGGCTTAGAGAATAGACATAATTATTGAAAAATACAAATAAAAAACTGGAAATACAGTGAAAGAACTCAAACTGTTGGAAAATATGTTAGCTAGGATTATTTTGCACATTATGAAGTAAGAATTGTTTACTTAACATTTCTCCTTATGTAGTGGAATGGTCATATATTTACACCATATATTCAGGGAAGGTAAAATTATAGTTGATTCACTTTTGGCTATCTCAGAAATGGGTTAGGTTAGGAAAATGAAACTTTCAGGAATGAATCTACAGGCTAAACTATGTCCCAGGAAGGCATTTTTAAGCAACTACCCCCTATCCTTCTCCCTCTAGAGGGCCCTGACCTCTGATGACCTTTAAAAATATGTGTGTTATAACAGTGAAACCTTGCAAAATAGATCCTCTGCTGAATTGAAGTACAACAAAATTGTTTTCAGCTTCATAACTTTGCTCAATTCCATTTTATAAGGTTTTAAAGATATGCAAATATATATCCTAAATTTTGAAAAAAAAAAAAAAACACTGATATGACTCAAACTTCTACTCAAATAACAGGAATTGCATTTTCAGAACTAAAGGCAGAAAAAAAGGCAAATTTCAGGGCCCTCTAGAGGGAGAAGGAGCAGAGGTGGGTACTTTAAAATACCTTCCCAGGACATACTCTAGCCTGTAGACCCATCCCTAATAGTTTCATTTTCCTAACCTAAACCCTTTCCGAGATAGCAAGAAGTCAATTCACTGGAATTGTACCTCAGGGAATATTACACTGTATTCAGGGTAAATAGCCTATTTGCAAATTAACAGGGACAGTAAAGTTCAAACTCTCCTCTATAATCAGAGTTGCATCCTGTGCATCAAAAATGAACTATACATTCACCTCCCTAATGTACAAATAGCCTATATAGGCTACTTTGAATTGGAATATAGGCCAGCCCTGAATTGGTATAGGCTATATAAGAGTGAGGGTAAGTTCATTTCTAACAAAACTGAATGTTAAATTTGGGTTGAAGATGCAATTCTGGCTAGATAGGTAGGTTTATTTCTTAGCTACCTGAATAGTCTTTAATAAACCTTACCCAAAAATTAGAGCAGGGCTACCCAACTGACAACAAAATATGCTAGATATAATACCTGTCTGGGTTTACGTGACTTTATACTTTCTCGTATTCCGATCTTTTTC